>NC_085085.1:1508795-1763795 GCF_963422355.1 Corticium candelabrum
CTAATAACTTATTACAATTAAAAATCACTTAAAATAATTTAATAAATTAATCAATAATTAATTAATTACTAATATTTATTACAATTAAAAATCACTGAAAAAAAATTAATAAATTAATCAATAATTAATTAATTACTAATTTTTATTACAATTAAAAATCACTTAAAATAATTTAATAATTAATCAATAATTAATTATTAATATTTATTACAGTTAAAAATCACTGAAAATAATTTAATAAATTAATCAATTAATTAATTACCAAGACTATTTTTAGAACTATTCACAACCGACCTTCCGAGATGCTGTTCATGTTTTCCAAAGCGTTCAATCCCGATTTAAACGGCTGGAACGCCACCAACTTCAGCAGCCGCCCGAAACGCGAAAGGTCAGTGACACCCTGCTGCACCTCGTCCAATTCTGCGCCAATGTCCTCGACCGCCACCGTCTTAAACACGGCGTAGCCCGACGCATGCTCGAATAAAACAAACAAAACCTGTAGAGAGACTAGCGACAGTTAGCAGAGGAAACGAGAAGAAAGCAAAATGCACGTGCCATTTTGTAGATACGGGACACTCAAATAACATGTACGGGACATCCGTATACGGGACACTTATACATGGATCATTGTTTTTATAGGGAAATTACCTTTGTTTTAGTGTAGTGGCAAAATGGTTTGCATGACAAAGATGGCAACTCGTACAAACATTTACAGTATCAAAGAGGTATTCTGAGTGTCCGTCCGTGCGTCCATCCGTGAGCCACCACCCCTACCCCCGGGGAATCGTTTAGGAATTGATAAATTCGAATCGTTCTTTGCTAGTTTTGAAGAAAGTAAACATACGATAGTTTACGTCATGTGACGTCATCACTAGAGATGTTTCTATGGAAACTATGCTCGCTTATGTGACTGCGTTTCACTACCCCTACACCCAGGGGACAGCTGTTACAAATTGATCATTTTGAATAATTGTTTGTTTTCCTCAATGGGTGTAAACAATTGACACTTCACGTTATGTGACGTCACTCTGTGATTATTGCTATGGCAACAAGATTGAATTAGGCGTAAGCAGCGTTTTAACTTAAATAGCGTCTGAGTTAATTACTGTAGTAACTGTTTTTGTGACAGATAATGCTGTTCTTAGCTAATAATAATAACTAGTTCTTCGGTATCCGTAGGCGCCTCGCGTGCGTGAGTAACACTTCCAATGGAGCTTTCAGACCGTCTACTGAAACGCCGAGTCCTAGCTAGACAATACGTATTTGTTTCAACATGCAAACTTCCTAGTAGTTTAGATTACGTATATAGGCCTGGTATAGGTAGTCGTCGTTTTGCAATCGTGATCAAGACAATTAATTAAAATGTACAGTCTAGGTATGCACTCAGTTCCGTTGTAACGACAGTGGTATGGTATTTACTGACATAGAAATTGATATCAGCAAACATTGACTATCAACAGTGTTAGATGCAGCACAGTGTAGTAAAGGATTGATTGTAGTATGGGACGTGTGAATAGTTGACTGTAGGTGGCATTCAACTCCTGAAGGTGTTTCTTGGTTATCAAGTACACACAGTCCCTAGCTACAATACAAAAGGATGGGGTGACGGAACTTGATGAAGCATTTTCTTCGTGGTTTGGTCACTTGCACAAATCGTTCTTAGACTCATCTGTAGAAGGACACGGAAACGATTTTTAAGGTAGGTCCTATCATGAAACGTGGTCGTGGAGAGGAGAAATTTGAGATTTGTGTGTACACACACACACACACACACACACACACACACACACACACACACACACACACACACACACACACACACACACACACACACACACACACACACACACACACACACACACACACCACATTACTGAGATCATTGTGATATGTGCACTTCCTTGTAGGGAAATGCATTGGATAGTTTGCTCCAGTCATCACTATTCACGTGGCACTGGTCATTGCTATGAATTGATGTTCATGCATGTTGGTGTGGTTTGCATGCAACATGCTGCAAAGTAAGTTAAATGTATTGCAAATGTATTAAGGGAGACATCAAGTGTCAGTTCTCAAATGAATGTAAGGTAGATGAGTCTGTCTTAAATACAAAGGTTGGTTGTCTCTTAATGTTTCTAGTTACACAAAGCGGCAGTTGAATTATTATTGTGATTGTTTCTCTCTAGCAAGTGAAGGTGATGAGAGAGGACACAAGGAATAGGTTGTGAGTCTAGTCCATCATCGAGTCGTGCAGTGGATCAAGAGAAGCAAGCAGTCAGCAGCCCAGCCGTCAGTTTGAATAGTGGCAGAGTTTGCAAACGAGCAGACAGACTAGATGTGTAAGTTAGAGGAGAGATGGAGTGATAGTGAGGCGTCTAGATGAGGTGAGAGTATGAGAGTGTCCAGTTGTAGGAGGTACACTGTAGTGTTGAATTGAGTTTTGTTGAATACATTACTGTACTCACAAGTGCACGTGTCATTCTATGACCACTACAATCTCTAGCAAATAAGCAAGCATGTCTGCGATCTCTACACGCCAGGTCGCTATCATCAGGGCATTAGTTAGGCATGCGCGAAGAGCGGTGTTTTTGTGAGACGTGTCAACGCTCTTTAGGGCGGGATCAATTTACATGGCAACACTCAAGTTGTCAATTCTGTCACCAGCGACGGCCAATGAGAAGATGCCAATAAGTCAAGCCTACACACCCTGCACGTGATCGTAAGGCAGCAGTTGTGTGAGCGGGTGGACCCAAAATGTAGCGACGAAAGTTCGTGTAGCGGAGCAGGTCTAGAGGTGAGTGAGACGCGCAACGTTTCTTTCTGCCAACTCGTCGATGTATCCCGGCAGAAGATCTCGTTGAATTTCTCGTTTGTGCGAAAGAGCTCTGCCCCCCGCGCACAAGCACACAAGAAATTACTAAGACTGACAGTTTGATCTTGTATGAGAAGGTTAGGGAAAAGAGATGAGCGCGACACACAATCACGGTTTCTCTTATTTGCTTGTAAACCCGTCTACTGGATTTGTGTGACGTGATGGAGGAGAAACGCGCCAAGACTTTGACGTCTCGACGTGTTTGTGATGTTAGCGCGCATTTGCAATATTGCGGTTGTTGGGTGTATTGTAATAGACAGTAGACGGGTGTGGGGCGTGGTGCGAGGTGATAGATTAGAGCAAATGGATTGTTAGATTGTGATGTGAGTAAAGGGTTGATGTGGTTGTGATGTTAGAATGAGTGAGAGAGACATCACAACATTGAATAGCCAACTAGAGGTTGCTGTAGAGAATAACGAAGGTGATGAGGTTGAAAGATTGTTGAGTGAAGGGGCTTCACGGAATGCTTGTGGTGTTGATGTATGTTATTGATTGAGTGACTCGTTTTATTGTTGTTTACAACAACTCACTCTAATGTAGGGATGGCCTGTATTGTTGGATGCTTGTAATAGACGCTCTTATTCTGTATGTAAGCTGCTAGTGAAGAGAGGAGCAGATGTGAACAAAACTGATTCTTGGGTAAGTGTTGAGAGTGAATGAATGAATGAAGAGAATGAGATTTAAATGATGTGATGAGATTTGTGATAGGATGGATATTACAGTAGAGACAAACAATTAAACACAATTATTGTCATTGCAGGGTATGACTGCTCTAATGTTGGTAGCATGGAATGGTGATGATGAAATGGTCGACTTCCTTTTATCATCAAATGCTGATGCTGGACAGAAGGATGCGGTGAGTGTATGTGATGCAGTTTGATGTGGTGATGTGTGAGTATGAGAAGTTATGTTTTAAAATGAATGTATTAATAACGTAAACTAGCAGAGTCCTTCAGCATTGCCCATGTAATCCAGATGTATGTATATAAAGGTGTAGTGTGTTTGCTTACTTGACCATAACCTCGAAAAGGGGCTCGATGAAACACATGCAGCCAACAGTCGATTAGACTGTTCTTCTAGTTGAGCAGCCTGTTTTTCATCCAGGAAAGATGAGTAAGTATCTAGTTTTTAAGCAAGTTACTAAGTTTCCATATTAAGGTAATGTCCTTGAAAAGGTTGCATTTTCTTTTTCTTTCATACAATCATGCAGTGCATACGTTTGTATTTTTGTATTTGCTGCAAACTGTCATCTTAAGGCAATCATTGTGATGCTTTGATAGAAAGAAGCGTCCTGGACACACTCAAATGGCAATAAGCCAAAAGAGGAGTCAATGAAAGCCATGCAGCTAACAAATGATTGGACTGACAATGTTCTTGTTAAAAGGTTGAACTTGGACTGTGTGCAGAGTCTCTATGCCAATTGAGTTAGTAGTTTTAGCACTTGCACACACACACACACACACACACACACACACACACACACACACACACACACACACACAAAATGGACAAATGTCAATCCCTCCATGTCATTCGACGTCGACCTTAAGAGACAGGGCTTTCATGTGCTGCGTCGAGGCTTAGGGCTAGCGCTACAATCCACCTGGAGCTTGGCCGGATGCACTGACAATGGCACAGCTGTGGGACTGGACATCGAGTCCCACAAGTACCCGTCTGCTGCTCGGTGTTATGCAGTAGTCATGTCCACCCCAGTCAATGACCAGGTACTCATTTATACTCCTGAGTCAAGAGAAGCAATTGTGTGTAAGTTTCTTGCTTAATTAAGGAAATTATGCCATAGATTGCCATCACTGTGACTTGAACGTGCAACCCTGCAAGGTCCTGGCTGTTTCCATTCTTCAAATGCACTCTCTAACAAATTGAGCTACAGCACCACACACACACACACACACACACACACACACACACACACACACACACACACACACACACACACACACACACACACACACAAATAATGCCTTTTTATCATATTGTCATATATAAAACTGTGCTTGTTTTGTCTAAGCTGAGTTGACCAGCTCTGGAATATCAAAGCCTTTCCATCAGTAATTAGCCAAGGTCACCTGACTGCTATAAACAATCTCTTAACTTACCTCAGTATTCATCGTTTATTAGTGAAGTGACAACACGACAACATTAAAGGAACTGTACCAGACCCTGTCTCACCGCCTGGATGTTGAAAAAGGGAGGGACTGGCTAAGCGAGACTAACCTGGATGGCCATACAGCTATTACACTTACACTTGCATTGAGACATCACAAACCATCATGTTTGTGATTGGCTCAAAATCAACGTCATTTCCATTCACTTGGCTAACACACACATCTCAACACTAGCCTTGACACTAAGCCTCCTTTTGCTTTTGGTGGTCCGACCATGCGAGGATAGCTATGGGACTGTATCACGTGATGTTATCTTCGAAAAGCAAAGGAACATCACGTGATACAGTCCTGTTGCTATCCTCGCGCGGTCGGACCACCAAAAGCAAAGTGAGGCCTAGTGTCGAGGCTATCTCAACACAGTACAGTACGCATAGAAAGGATCTCACCCCAATTATGGTGGCTTAATAATGTGGTTGTGAATGATATTTGATATTGGAAAGTGTTGATTGTGTGTATGGTGGAGCAGGAGATGTAGATGAGTGTTTTACTAGCAGACATGGTGTTGTATTATGAGTAGTGATGGATAGTCTGCTGGCAGTTGTATTGCATTGATTGCTTGTTGGACAACACATTGCTAATATGCATTGTATATGGTTAGCGTGGTAGGACTGCAGTTGATTATGCTATGTTTCGAGGTCACATGTCAACAGCTGGTTGTTTGGTGTTGGCAACTCAAAGAGTTGAAGATGTTACAGTTAAGGTGTCTGACAGTCAGTTGTGTTGGAGAATGAAATGAATGTGTGTGAGTGTGTGGTGTGTATAGCATCGTCTTCCTCTGTTGTATTGGGCATGTAAGAACAAGAGAGATGATGTGATAAAAGCAATTGTTAAGCTGGGAACAGAAGTCAAGGATGACGTGAGAAATAGAATTTTTGTATCATTTCTATGACATTTATTGTATTGTTGATGCAGTGGGAACGAACTTTACTTCACTATGCTGCTCGGTATGACAGTCGTGATGTGGTTGAGCTTCTCTTGGCCAACAAGGCAGATGCTGATGCTTCAGACAAGGTAGGTGTAGTGACCATCAAATATCAAATGCTAGGTAGGTGTAGCAACAATTAAGTTAAGTTGGATAAACTGATCAAGTATTTACTAAACTGTTTTGTCTGCTTAGAAATGAGGTAAAGCAATTTGTTTGTATTACAAAATATGCATATTATTTGCTGTCTTGGGTATTGTGCTATTTACCAACAATTGAGATTTAAATTGTTGTAAAGTCTTAAAATAGATGTATGGAAATGTGAATAAAATGTAAAGTGCATTTTGTGTAAGACTGCTGTGGGGCTGTCGTTCCAGCAGAGGCAGTTATTGTATAATTGTATTGGTCAAGACTATGAATTAGAAGCAACAAAGTTGAAGCACGTATCACTAAATCTTTTCTATTTTCAACACTCAACAAGAAAAGCAGCCACTCTAAGAGCATTGTAAAAGCACACAGTTGTCAGGAACAGATGCAATGTAACTCACTAGCTTGTGTTGGCTGTGAATGTATTGTGCTATTATTGTCAGGCATCAAGTGTGGTCTCAATATAGCTGTGAGTGGGTACACAGTGACACAAGCATATGTGAGTATGACATCTACACGTTGCTTTTTGGGTGACACAAGGATGTACATTTTGTGGTCTCGAGGCCAGCTGCTCTTTCACATAAGATTTTCTATTTGAAAATTTGATGTTTTCAACAAGCATGTTTTGTTGAGTAATGGAAAGGGGGTCACTTGTTCGGCTAGGTACTTTTGTTTGGACATTTACAGTAAATCTGGGAATGTGGCTTTTGTGACGTTGATATAAAGTGGTTAAGACTGGCATAGGCATTTCATTTTTCTCTATCTACCTTTTCTGGAAGACACTTCCAGCTCTATCTGTTTTAATGCTGAAAGAGGAATGTGCCTACACTTGCGCAGCAGGCAGTCTGAAACCTTGGTGGTGTTCCTGTTCCGTAATCTCGTATAGGAGATAGTGGCATTTGGATGAGGGCATTCCCCTGAAGAGACCCCAGTATCTATCCACGTCACTGGTAATAAATGACACGCAGCTCTGTGTGTACTGTTCGAGGTTGTGAAATGGGCATTTCAGATTCAGTTGAGATCTGCTCTGCGTTCTAGAGAAATTCAAGTCATTATTTATTTATTACATAAAATACTTATAAACCCATCCTGACCTTGTGTGAGTTGTTCAGTACTTGCAAGACCAATCTGATCACTACACACTGTACAAGAATTTAACCTTATTTCCTAACTACATGTTTAAAAGACACCGAGATGTTATGACGTTACTATAAAGTATGACATCATCAGATATGCGATTTTATCAACCACGTAACATTATTGCAGCTAGCAAAGTTTTCTAGTTAGAACAGTGACTTATTGCAAGGTACATCTGGTTGTTAATACCGTATTTCCGCGCATTTAGTTGCATGCCAGTATAAGCGGAGATTACCAGAAACTTGCTTGTCAGACTTTGGTAACGATACTGGCATGCCGGTATAACGCGAGGGAGTGCTGGTAATGGCAAGGGAGCAACTACTAGTACACATGTGTTGTAATTCTACTGCAGACGCTCTGTCATTCGATTTGTCGGTCCAGAGAATGCAGTTTCCCCCGAAGCCCAGCTAGAAAAGAGAAAAGTTGAACAGCTAGAAGGTATCTAGAATGGATGTTCGCAGTGTGCATAGCAGAAGATCATACACAATCGAAAAAGCTAGCGGTCCTACACAAGTATGATGAGCTCGGTGTAAACAAAACGAAAGTCACCGGGAAATGTGGAGTGTCTCGTCAGTGCGTACAGGATGAGGTTTGAACAAGCAGAAGAACACAGAGGGCTGACAGATAAGGAAGAGAGGAAGACGATGAAGAAGAGGAGGATGAAGACAGAAAAGCAAACATTATAGGGTTGACTATATACTAAATCTAGATGGAAAAGTATATGTCTTAGTGTTTATTTATGTTAGTTCAATCAATATCTAATAACGGTTGCAGCATAGATCTATGGGTCCAGTTTACAGGGAGGTTGGTCAAATCACCTCTCTTTCTCCGGCATGCCGGTATACCCCGTGGTAATCTCCGGCTTAAACCGGCATGCAGCTAAATGCTCGGAAATACGATATACTAGAGAAACATTTGAATGTGAGACTTTAGTACAGATACGTGTCCAGTGTAACACGATGTTGTTTGCTGTTGTAGTCACTTGTAAATAGGATAGACACTGAACAGTTTGAGGAAGAGCAAATGTAGATGTGTGTGTTTGAGATGTAAGTGGTAGACATGATTTTCTATTTTTATGAGGTGTGGTAGCATTCCTCATCTTTATATTGTTCCTAAATTCTTGACATGGACGTTTGACACAGCAGGTTTTGTGTAGATCTACGTAGTGATTTCATTTGAGTTAAATAGACTTAGGAACGCTTGTTAAGTCATGTTGTGATATTTTTACTGACTCGTTATTCTATGTGTGATAGCATGGTGTCAAGCCTTTTGATTTTGCCATCAGTAATGGTCACATGTCAATTGCTGTTCAGTTGTTTTCATTAATGCAGTCAGTTGAAGATCTTGTACTTGAGGTGAGTAACAGTTAATTGTTTACAGTTAGAGAGTAATTGTATTGGTTTGTATTGTCTTTATGGAATTGATTTGCTACATTGATTCTCTTTCTTTGATTGTTGATAATAGAATGTGTGTAAGCTGCTGCAGTGGGCATGTAGCAATGAAGAAATGGATGTTGCAAGGAAGATTGCACAGAAGTTTTTTCACGCAGTGGAGGAGGAGGTGAGAGTTTTCACAATACTGTTGATTATGTGTGAAAGATGTTTTTGTGTTGTGCATGCAGTCTGGTCGCACTTTACTTCACTTTGCTGCTCAACTTGGTCATCGTGATGCAGTCAACTATCTGTTGGAGAAGAAGGCAGATGCAGATGCTAAAGATAAGGTAAACAATATTATGAACATTTAATGTTTACTTTAACTTAACAGATGTGTGTTATTGAAATATTACATTGTATACCAATTGTGGTGAACAACCATTTTCAGTAATTTTAAAATCAACTTTCTAGTACATTATTCTTACATCTTTTGGTGCATTTCGGTATAGCTGAGGTGTACCAGTAGGTTGACCTTGTTTGCAAACTAAACCAATGTAGCATGCTGAGATTGTATTTTACAGTCTGCACATGCTCAGCGACTGTTTGCGTGCCTAAGTCAACATCTGGCGTACTGAGATTGTTCAAACTTTCAGGTATCACTAAATTGACCGTAGTTAGTTTCTTGCATATGTGGTAGGTGTGTGCACTCAAATTTCTTATTTTGTGATGTTGAAGCATGATTTCAAGCAAAGTTCTTGAATTACAGCTATGGAAGCGAGAATATCTGACAGAGCAATTTCAGCACACTTGCATGGCACACTGAGACTGCAAGTTCTAATTTGCACACGCGTGAACAATCTGAGCACTGTTGCAATCTGAGCACGGGACCAGCATGCAGTACAGCGAGGTATACGAGGATAACGAGGATGCAAGAACACTTGTGTGCTTCTGTAATCTAAAGGAGAGCTGTCTGCTTGTCTGCCTGTGTGTCTGTATGTGCAACTACTCGTATCTCCACCGCCCCGCGTCAGACCTCTGCTGAATTCGGCTCATGCATGCCGAAACGACAGGTAGAAGTGCCTGTCGTTGTGTTCTGGACTTTTTGACTGCCAGTTGAGTTAGTAGTTTTAGCACTTTCAGGGTTTAACACACACACACACACACACACACACACACACACACACACACACACACACACACACACACACACACACACACACACACACACACATGTGTGAGTATCTCAAACGGTGTGTCAGATCTTCACCGAATTTAAACTGCCTGTTTCTGACCTCAGACGGTACCCACAGAGAGTGCTGTTTATTGTTGGCGACGTCGAAGAAGGAAAGATATGTTTAGTATATCCAGGTCTGGCTCAGGTCAGGTACAACGTGTATACACATGGCGTGCTGGAATACGATTGCATGCTTATGTGGTACAAAATGGCATGGAGCAAGACGGAGACTCTGTCTTATTTGTCTTATCCAATTGTGGAGTGACCAAGATGTGCAAAACAAATATCTTGAACTTTGTTGCTGCAACAATCGCCTGGTGATAGACCTACGTATCGTATGAATAGTATGACGTCTCGTATATGTTTTATGCATTTCTCAATATGACTGTTGTAAAGCCATAGAGAGAAAACGAGCAGCTTGGCTTCTGTCCATTGGAAACGTGAGCTATGACGATCTCAAGTAACTAAGGCACGTTAATGACACGCATTGGTTCACTTCTACACGCCCATTAAGATTATTGGCTCGTGTCTACAGTGTGTTGTGTGGAATGCTGGGCTGGAACGGCTCGGATTGGCTCACTATGCATGCTTGTGTAAACGGAGCATCAGTACATATTGTCTAGGTTAGATTACTATGGCTATTTGCCAACCTGTTTGTCCGAAAACTTTGTGCTAAATGTGGAGTTTACTGTAGTTGTGGCAGCATTCTCCATCATTGTATACAAACTTTAGGTATAAATTGTTACATCTGATATGTGTGTTTCATGTTTAGGATGGTAAGAGACCATACCAACTGGCTGATGGTGAACTGAGAAGACGACTAAGGAAAGCAATAGTGAGACGTTTATGTAGTGAGATATGGTGGTATGTGTAGAATGGATGGGTTGTATTGTCAGGATGAACAGAAGTATGCTGTTCTGTTTGCTGAAGGCACAGTGAGACCAGAAATCATCAAGTTGTGTTACATCGGTTCAGAAGGAGCAGGAAAGACGACACTCATGGAGGCTCTCAAACGAGGATGGTTCAAACGAATTTTCACAAACGAGAATCAAGCAGACGACCCGTATTGTGAAGAGGAACGTACAATTGGTATCAACGTGATGACAGCCAATATTCCAGGAGTGGGTCGTGTTTCACTGTGGGACCACGCAGGTCAAAAGCAGTTCCACAAAACCCACGGCCTCTTCTTCTCTCCATCCAACTCGTTCTTCATCTTGCTAGTGAGTCTAGTGAGAGGAAAGGAGAGACGACTGTGCAGCGTTGAGGAGTTGCGAGACGAGCTTCAGTACTGGCTCTCATTTCTCAGATCCAGTTTGGATTGAGAGTTTATACCCACAGTGTTGATAATGGCCAGTCGAGGAGATTATTATCGTGATGGTCAGCGTGTGTTGCAGCACGTGGTCGACTACATTCGTGAGCTGTTCAAAGGCAAGATCAACATCATTCAAGAATGTTTGGTTATCGACTGCAGGAGGAGTTCATCTCCTGAAATGAGAAAACTGAGGAGAGTGTTGCGTGGTGTGAAGCAGCAGCTACAGCAAGTGATCATAAGACTAATTTTATTAGACTTCTTAAATTTGCTTTGCTAATTCAGATATTTATGTTACAGTCTGCTCCTCTGTATCCTCGTCTTTGTCAGCCAGTCGTGTCCAAGTTGCTTCCCTCTCTTCGTGAGAAACAAGAAGATCCATTCATGGAGACGGCAACACTCATGGAGAAGATTGAGCAAGAAGCATGTCCAGGACAAGAGAAGAATGTTGTAGAGAAGGTAGTTGGTTTTCTGGATGAATCAGGAGAGGTGAGACGACTAGTAGCTGTTTAGTCATTGCGTTTGTGTACGCGTGTGTGTGTGTGTGTGTGTGTGTGTGTGTGTGTGTGTGTGTGTGTGTGTGTGTGTGTGTGTAGGCAGAAGTGGAAGAACGTCTGTGCTAGCAAAATTTACTCAATCGTCACTTCAAGAGTAAAATTAGAAAATGCCCAAAGTAGTCAGAAGGCTCGTGATAGAGCCGATCCCAGCAGATGTCATGACCAACAGCCTCTGCTGTGCACTACCTGCAAGCGACTGTTTAAGTCACAAACAGGGAAGAAAGACGCAATTGCAACAGAGGACAAAATCGCCTAAATCCCCGGGAAGGAGCAAAGGCCGGAATCAAGTGCGACAGATGCGGTCATTTATTCACATGAGAAAGTGACAAGAAAAGACATAAATGTCATCGATGTATTTTAGATTTGTGACGTATTTACCAGATAGTGACTTCCTTTTTCTTACGCTTTATATGTTTCATCATCATCCATGTGGGTGGGCAGTTGAAGGTGTGTGTGTGTGTGTGTGTGTGTGTGTGTGTGTGTGTGTGTGTGTGTGTGTGTGTGTGTGTGTGTGTGTGGATGTAGCATAGCAGCCTTCTAAATGTGTCGGCTCTGAGGTATTTGACCCTCTTCGGCTTACCATCTGGATTCTGTGATACCTTCAAGTGCCATCATCACGATAAACCATCTCAGATCGACAGGAGTGCCACACCCAGCACTTGGGAGTGAGCCTACGTCAACATGTTGTTTTTTGGAGAACAACTGTCGCGCTACTCCCACATTACAAAGTTCTCTGATCGCTTGTAAGGTTGAAGTACTCATTTTCATAATCTTACGTCTATTTCTGTTCATCGCCAATGGAAGAGGAGGCCATGTGCATGGAGTACAATAGTGGAAATGACTGAGTGGCATGAACGAAAGAAGTTGGTCTTGAGGGTGGGAAGTAGAACGATGGTCTATGGTTTGTGCGAGTGATCTGTATGCTGGGTAGCCTCGAAGTTCCAGACCGTTGCTCAAAAGAAATTGGGCAATGGTCTGGAACTTTGAGGCTGCTGCCGGGTTAGCAAGATGCAGCAGTTTGACATCTTGCTGTATAGAGAATTGAAAGATTCAGGACGCTGTACATTAGATTACCTGTTTTCAAACTGGTAGATAGAGATTTGTGCTTTTTCCTGCTGTTTATGCCATCATCTTTTGAGATGGGATGGTTTTTGGTTTTTCTGTTTTGTGTGTGTGTGTGTGTGTGTGTGTGTGTGTGTGTGTGTGTGTGTGTGTGTGTGTATGTGTGTGTGCTCATACGTATGTGTGCATGCCTGTGTGTGCCATACATGTGTGGGTGGGTAGGTGGTGGGTGCGTGAGTGTGGGTGTACGTACGTACGTACGTGTGTGTGTGTGTGTGTGTGTGTGTGTCTGTCTGTCTGTCTGTCTGTCTGTTTGTCTGTCTGTTTGTTTGTCTGTCTGTTTGTCTGTCTGTCTATTTGTATCTGTGTGTTTGTGTTTGCTTGTTATTTTGTTGTGTGCATGTGGATGGGTGTTACTGTTGTGATGTGTGTTTAGATTGCTGTTGTTGGTGATGTGGCTGCTCTCAATCCTGCTTGTCTACATCAATATGCCATCGGTCCTATTGTTGCTTCCAAGGATTTCAAGTGGCATGTCAAGTCAGAGAGAAATGATGGCACAGTAACAAAAGAAGAAGCAAAAACGTCAATCGATCATTACTTGAGAGATCACAAGATTGCTGTTCAACTCAACACAGATAAAGTTCTCGCTATCAACAAATCTCTTGGTATCTGCTTCAAAGTGGAAGGCAGAGACGACACGTACATGTTTCCAGCTCTCTTGCCTCCTAAGGATCTGTCTGTCATGTGGAAGAAAGTTGAGAGTAAGAAAGTGTATGTCGGTCGACGTCAAGTGTGCAGAAGTCAGACGACCATCTTCAGTCCATCTACATTCTGCATGTTTCAATCTAAAGTTTGCATTACTTTGGATCGAAAGGCAAGGCTGTGGAGGGACGGACTGATCTTATCACAAGGCAGTACAGTTCATAATCTCGTTGAGTGTTTGGTGGCCATGATAGATCCTGTTCGTTCTGTTGACTTTGTGTGTCGTGGAGGCAAGCAAACAGAAGCAGAATGTGTTTCACTGCTGGACACTGTCATGTCTCTTTGGAGAGATATGTTAGACAGCTACAGTCCGGGCACTGAATATCAGACTGAATATCTGAGCAGAAAGCATTTAGAGGAACACAAAGAACTGAAACAAGTTGCTGCCTACTCTCAGAAGGAGATCGACGAAGCAGAAGCAAAGGAAGAAGGAGCACATGCTGCTGTCAAACAAGTAGTTGGTGATGAGCTGATGGTAGAAAGTCTTGGCGACCTGCTGGTTGTTCAACCCATCAGTCAATCAGCTCCAGTTTCATCCAGTGCAGTCTTCAATGCTGTTATTGGGTGTGGTTCATGTCAATGGTATTCATTTGGACTAAAACTAGACTTTAATCATGATCAGATTGAAGCTTTGTGTCATGACAAAGTGACTCCTGCTGATAAATTGTCTGCAATCATCCAAGTAAAGACCAAACAAGTTGGTGATGTGAAGAAGACGGATGATCTGCTGCTGGAGGCATGTAGACATTTACCAGATCCAATTGATGGTGCAGTGAAGGAGAAGCTTGGAATTTATCATTAGTCACGTGACTGTAGAAACTAAGCTTGATATATCTATAGACAGAATTTATTAGCAAAATTACTGTTTTCAAGTGTCACATTCTGTTTAAAAAGCAGCATATTTGGGCATGTAATACCTAGTAATGATGGGACTAGCTAATGCACATGTACTTAAGGATTATTGGCACCCTTAAAACTGAAAACATTAAATTCAACAAACATTGCCCAATTGATGGTTCAAATGTGTTACGTCTTGATGCCACATGATAACATCCGTTTCAGCCGGATGTCTAGCGCGCGTGTACTACTGAATCTTGCTTGTGGGCGTGTGTGCTGCGAGTTTGTAGTATGTCGGTGAATTTCTAAATCCTCGTACGAAGACGTCATCAGCGATTCGTCGGACACAAACTGGTGAGAGATCTGTGGCGCATGCGTCGGTCGAATGTGTTTTTTTCGTCATTTGCACGTTCGTCTTCAGGGTGCTGTTCGATTATGACAAACAGACGAACGACGTAAAAGTGATTGAGACTGGAGGTCAGCTTTTTACGCATGTAAACGTCGCAGGGAATCGAGTTGACAGGAAAACTGTGTACGCATGCGCAGTAAATAATATTGGATTGCAGATTGAATTATTATGTATGCGTTAAAATTTAGTCTAAAATTAAGTAAATATTGTATTAAAATTTATGATTGATATTAATTGGCATGTAACCCTTATGGTATTATTTATGAATGTTTGGTAACACCAGTAGCAATGTTTCTGCTGTAGACATGCCAGTATGGGCGTGGTTTAATTAATATGTATGAACGTTATATCCATTTCATTGCAGATGGGAGCATCGAGGAATTGGGCAAAGAGTTTAGCGGCAGTAAAATACAATACGGATGGTGCAAAGTGACCGATCCGAACACCAACCTGCCGAAGCTTGTTCTTATCAACTGGGTGAGTTTTCTAAGATCAAAACTGAAAAACACGTCTACAAGAGGCATTCGTATTATATTGATATCAATGAATAGTTGCTACCTTTTAGTCGTTTGTTAACTGGTTGTGTACGTAATCGGTTTTTCTGTATAGTTTGGGGAGGCAGCACCGACATCACGGAAAGACGTCTGTCAACGTCATGTCAACGATATTGCCGGATTTCTAAGGGTTTGTGTGTTACATGCATATTTATTGCATGTTGTTGTGTGATTGTTTTGTTCTCTCAGGGTGCTCACGTGACCATCAATGCTTGTCACGAAGGCAACGTGGAGGAGAAGGTCGTATTAGAGAAAGTGTCGAAATCGTCTGGAGCTCGTTATGGCTTCCACAAGGAAAAGGCCAGACCAGTGGAACGATCCGGTCCAGTGGTACGTATGCTGTATTTGTACTAAATGGGCTGGGCTGTGGGTTGTGGTAGTTTGCAATACATTTTAAAGTCAGATATATTAATTAATGTAATAAATATATAATAATTTATTTTATTAATAATTTTGATAATTTATATAATATGTAAATATATTAGTTAAATGTAAATATATTAATTAATTAATTTTGTTCTCTGTAGTTTGTCTCTATTAGATGCTTGGCTTTTAGTTAAAATGTCAATGTGCAATGTGTATTGTACTGTTTGTGTGCAATTGATTAGTGATCTGTGTGTTGCTTGCAGGGTTTGGTTTACAAGAAAGCCGACATACGAGCTGATATTGATGCAAACAAACGAGACAAGTTTTTGTCTGACCAAGAGGTTGAGTTGCTTTTGGTGTAGTTTGTCTCTGTCTGTCTGTCTGTCTGTCTGTCTGTCTGTCTTTCTGTCTGTCTGTCTGTCTGTCTGTCCATCTGTCTGTTTGTCTGTGTGTAGTTTTCTTGCTTTGTTAATAGAAACTTGAGAAGCAGTGCGTTCAAGAGGAACGTAAGGTAAGATTGAAGAAGCAAAGAAGCGGACAGTGAAATCAAAGAGAGGGAGGTCTGTGCGATGGGTGGGATTGTGGTAAATTTTGTGCAGTCAGTGATTGCTTGGTTTGGTAGGCAAGAGAGACACTTCGTAGAGAGAGAAAGCTGAACGTGAACGATCAATTGACGCACAGAAGTAGGTTGTGTGTGTGTGTGTGTGTGTGTGTGTGTGTGTGTGTGTGTGTGTGTGTGTGCACGCACACACTACGTGTTGCTTATCTGTGACATTTCACGTGTCTAGAGCTCACGAAAGGGAAGGCTATCGTAGACGTGAAGAAGAAGACAGAGCACATTACGTTAGTTCTTTGTATGCTTCAATACAGACATTTAGTAAACAGCAGGAATGTGACAGACAGGCAGGTTGTGTATGCAG
The DNA here is from genome assembly GCF_963422355.1 of Corticium candelabrum. Classification (NCBI taxonomy): domain Eukaryota; kingdom Metazoa; phylum Porifera; class Homoscleromorpha; order Homosclerophorida; family Plakinidae; genus Corticium; species Corticium candelabrum. Next base: position 1,525,440 of record NC_085085.1, read on the forward strand.
AAGTGTGCATCAATACTGGCAAGTGTTGTGTGATGCATCTGTGATGGAAACGTCATGTGACATCACGGATTGAAAGTCGGATGCACAAATAGAAATTGCAAGGGCAAACTCATCTTGTATTGGTCTACTGCAGTGTAATATATTGCTGGCATTTTAGAAAGCTCGCGTGGAGCAGTTGGATGGTGAAACTGAGAGGGAGAAGCGGCAAGCAGACGAGGACAGACGAAGGTTTAAGCAGCAGGTAAATCGCAAGAGTAACTAAAGTCCGTTTCAGAATTAAAGTCACCTCACCAGTTACAGTCAAAAGTGGGCTGTTGACGCGTAACTCTAGACTAGTAAGTAGAAACAGCTTGAGAATGTAATGTGCATGCTAGGTACAGCCACTACGACTCTCTATCGCTTTCTACAGCATCGTTGGCTTTGTTCTGTGTAGTTTACTGGCAAGGTATTGGAAAAGCGGTAATGAGACACCACTACAACAATAGGCCATTCGGTACATTATATGGTGTTAGGTATCCTAAGCCTCTCCTCAAAGGCAGAGGTGACTTTAATTGTGAAACGGACTTTAGTTTTTGATTTATTGGAAGTTACGATTGTGCCAATTAGTCGTCTATTTGTGTGTGTGTGTGTGTGTGTGTGTGTGTGCATGTGTGTCTGTCTGTCTGTCTGTCTGTCTGTCTGTCTGTCTGTCTGTCCAATACATATATTTTCAACATTGAAATCTACAATCAACACAACTAAGCAACTCTACTGTCCCAATCGCACAAAATCTCTACCAAACTAAAACTCTACAGAAACCAGCCCTATATAGGGCTGTATAGTAAAGCACATCAATAATTGTGTGTATTGTTCATTCTCTTTCCTTTCCTTGTATGTTCCAGTAAGCAAGATGTCTTCCTGGAAATCACTCTAGCGTTACATTGTTGTAACTGAACTGATAAACGTTGTCTCCAATATGTTGTAAAATTGGATGCATTCTGATGACCGTCCTCATCATAAGACATGAGAGAAAGAGTCTTTAAAAACTGTTGAGCCTCATCACCCCATCTGCCATAATGTTCAAATACCAAAGGGATTGCTGTTGGTGCATACCCTCCTGGTAGCAGTTGGGAGTCATACTTTGTATGTTTGATCTTTTCTCTTCTGGATGCGGCAGCATCATCAACATAAGCAGCTCTAGATAGAATGTCTTTGCTGAATGGATGTGATAGAGCAATGTCTAATTCTGCTGCTGGCATGCAGAATGATTCTGCGACATAGATGTCTGGCCTTCCACTGGAAGTGGTGTAGCGATCTTTAGGCTCAATGTAGTACGGTACATGTAACTGGCTGAGACAATCTGCCCACACAGAAACCATACGAGCTCACGAGGACACAAAAATCAACTTTGATATTTGTTGTAATGATGTCAAGCCAAAACCACCATATCTGATAGGCAAGGTTGCTTGCTTCCACTTTTCATCAGTAAGGGCAGAAATTTGTAACAAATTTGAAAATGTAGAGCGAGATAGATGATCATGAAGAACTGCAGCAGCTTGTAAGATAACACAATAGATTATGTAGTTTTGTTCGCTTATTTTGTTACCTCTGCTTGCAAATCTTAATCTGTCTGTCTGTCTGTTTGTCTGTCTATTTGTGTGTCTGTCTGTCTGTCAATCACATATATTTCAACTTTTATCTATGATACATTCTGCAATGCAGGGGACTATGTACTGTCCAACTACTAGTAGTGTTCATCAACTAAACTAAGCTAAAATTGAAACTTGTGTAAAACAAAATGAGGACTACACTTAAAAGCTACAGTGTACAAGCAAAGCTTGTGTGTCTGTCTGTCTGTCTGTCTGTCTGTCTGTTTGTGTGTTTGTCTGTCATGATATCATCAATATATTTATGAAATTCTGCTAACTAACTTGTATGGTTTTTGTCTTAGGAACGTGAGACAGTCGGTGCTGCAGTGAGGCACACAAAGGAAAGTGTTGCTGAGCGAGAAGCCGCAGACGCTCAGCATGCAGTAGAAGAAGCAAGACGTGCAGTGGAAGAGGCAAGGGCCATGCGAGATGCAGAGGCACAAGCAGAGGTAAGAAAATAAGTGAACAAAACTACATAATCTATGGTGTTATCTTACATACAGAAGGGCATGCATTGATAAGTGAGGGTTAGAATGATGTGTGAACAAGACGTCTTGTACTTCATCGAGCATGCCTTTTGCCTGGTAGCCTTGAACATCCAGACCGTAACACGTTAGTGGGTGTGCAGTCAGCAAGTTAGATGTGGTGTTGTCTTCGAAAGAGTCGTATTCTCTAGAATAACTTGAGGACCAAGACGTCAATCAGGAATTGTGCTACTGTGAGGTAGTGGTGTAGTGTCGCTCTCATGGTACATTGAAATCGCTGAGAAGACAATGTGTAACATACGTTAACACAGAATTGGAGTAAGTGTAGCCTTCTGTGAGCAAAGCTTGGGTATTGCGATGTCTAAGGTTCTTTAAATTACTGGAAGTCTTCGAAATAGTTTGAGGCCCAGATGACACTATACAGTTTACTAAGGGGGTGATTTACTAAGTGACAAAATACTAAAGGCTGCATCACTATAGGGGTGAGGGGCTGAATTAGTGAGAAGGCGATTTAGTTAGTGAGGGGAGATTTAGAGAGGGGGTGAATCAGTGAGGGGTGAATCAGTGAGGGGTGAATCAGTGAGGGGTGAATAAGTGAGGGGTGAATCAGTGAGGGGTGAATCAGTGAGGGGTGAATCAGTGAGGGGTGAATCAGTGAGGGGTGAATAAGTGAGGGGTGAATAAGTGAGGGGTGAATAAGTGAGGGGTGGGAGAATCGGTGAGGAGCAAGAGGATCAGTGAGGGACGACAGATCGTCGAGGGTGCAACAGATTGCCAAGGGTGCAGCAGATCGCAGAGGGTCAAAGAGGGCGAGATTTGCTGAGGGGCATATTGCTCAGGTTGTGGGTGGATTGCCGGGGGGCATATTGCTGTATATCTCTGAGAGTTGAGTTACCAAGGGACAAAAATTTACTGAGGGGCGAATTACTGAGGAGGTGAATTACTAAAGAGCACATTAAATAGGTACTTTACGGCACGTTTGCCTTATGTGTTCCATGACATAACAATGTCTAACAGCCGCTATCTTATTAAAATATTTTTATATACTAAAAATTATTTGTTATTAATAGTTTGTTTGTAGTTATCGTTGCATGTTACATTAGGTATGGTGCATGTCTGTGATGTGTGTGTGCATGCGTGTGTGTGTGTGTGTGTGTGTGTGTGTGTGTGTGTGTGTGTGTGTGTGTGTGTGTGTGTGTGTACATGTACACATTGTTGATCTGGTGTGTTATGTTGGCTGTTGTAGACAGAAGCCGAGGCCGCTGCTGCAGACGAAGCCGTTCGACAGGCACAGGAAGCAGCCGAACAAGCACTAGCTGAACAGAGAGTAAGCCGAGATGTACATACATTTACCAGCCACATCTTTGTATATCATATCACCTCAAAATGCCACAATCTTTACCCTTATGTGTTTGAAAGACCTTCAGCTTGTGTATAAGGCCATCCTTCATCCAGTGCCACACTAGCATATGATTTCAGTGTTTTGTATTGCTCGTCTGTGTGTGCGCTCAGCATTTATCTGCATGGTATTCGCATCTCGTTTGTCTGTTGTTGACACGTCAAGCAATAAAGATTTTGAAATCCTTTCAAATTGTTTTTGTTTACAAATTTGGTTTGTCGGACACGTTTTCGTTGTGTATCGAGCATGTGTAGGGTATACCAGGTATGTGATGTCTCACATGTGTAAGGGGGGCATTTATTCTAGGGTAATGGTTTTATGTGGCTTTTTAATTAAAGGAAATACTTTGTACAGCAATGATGTTGATTTTTGTTGATTTTGTTGATTTTCTGAGTTAGTGAACTGTAGAATGCTGTTGGATGTTTTGTTTGTGGTGTTGTTTGTTTTTATTGTTTCTGTTTGTTTGTTTGTCTGTCTGTTTGTCTGCCTCTGTGTGTTTGTATGTGTTTGTCTGTCTGTCTGTTTCTCTGTCTGCCTGTTTGTCTGCCTGTGTGTGTGTGTGTGTGTGTGTGTGTGTGTGTGTGTGTGTGTGTGTGTGTGTGTGTGCGTGTGTGCGTGTGTGTGTGTGTGTGTGTGTGTGTGTTTGTCTATCTTTCTTTCTGCTTGTCTGTCTATGTGTCTGTCTGTCTGTTTGTTTGTGTGTATAGTTTTCTTGCTTTGTTAATAGAAACTTGAGAAGCAGTGCGTTCAAGACGAATGTAAGGCAAGAGGAGAAAGCAAAGAAGCAAGACAGTGAAGTTGAAGAGAGAGAGGTCTGTGTTAAGGGTGGGATTGTGGAGTTTTTGTGCAGTCAGTGATTGCTTGGTTTGGCAGGCAAGAGAGAGACAACCTTGTGGAGAGAGTGAAGCTGAACGTGCACAAGTAATTGATGCACAGAAGTGGTGTGTGTGTGTGTGTGTGTGTGTGTGTGTGTGTGTGTGTGTGTGTGTGTGTGTGTGTGTGTGTGTGTGTGTGTGTGTGTGTGTGTGTGTGCTCTATGTGTTGCTTATCTGTGACATTTGACATGTCTAGAGCTCGTGAAAGGGAAGAATATTGTAGACGTGAAGAAGAAGACAGAGCACATTGCGTTAGTTCTTTGTATGCTTCATCATCTTCAGTACAGACATTTAGTAAACAGCAGCAATGTGACAGACAGGCAGGTTGCGTATGCAGGAGTGTGCATGAACACTGGCAAGTGTTGTGTGATTCATGTGTGATGGAAACGTTATGTGACATCACGGATTTGTGTTGTTGTTGTTTTGTATGTATTGTGTGGTGATTGGTGATTGTGGCATTGACAACATGTGGAGATAGAGACAGGTAGAAGGCTGACAGACAGACAGTTGCACAGGGAGATGGACAGAGAGACAGACGGACAAAGAAATAGACACATAAAGATAGAAAGATGGACAAACAAACAGACAGACAAAGACAGGAAGACAGACAGATGATAGACAGACAGACAGACAGACAGACAAAGTGCAGTGTTGCTCATCTGACATAGTCACACACATTGATAAGGTCATCTAGTGAGAACTGTTCCTCCATATAAATTCCAACCTCCAGCAAATATACACGATCTACAGACACACACTCGACATTCAGCAACTTTCTATACCTAGATGACATCACTGCTAGGTCATGGGCATAAGCTATACTTCGTATCAGGCATGGTGGTTTTTGGCTCACTTCTATTCAAAACCTCTCACCAATTGCATTTGTTGTCGGTTGGATTCAATATTTGTACGTATTACCAAGTTGGTTTTCAGGGTTAAGATGACTGGTAGACACAGTGCTTAGTCAAGCAATCTCACTGAATGCCCAAATAGACACTATCAGTTACAAGTTGCAAAAGTCACTGAATCCAGGCCAGACACTGACAGATCTACTACCTGACACTGAAAACTCACAACATCGACTGTCAGGAAAACTGGACAGAGCACAAGTGTTGCACATGATTGAGAACTCGTCAATGAAAGATGCAGCTTGTTTGAAGTCTCATCAAGGAAAAGGTTGAGGAGTCTGGCTGGACTGCATTCCTAGTTCACAGAAGCTTGCACTTTCTCTGATTGTTCTGTTTGGCAGCTTTTGTTAGGCTGGGTCTCCCAATGTCACTGCCTCCTTCAGTTGATACATGTGAATGTGGGAAACGACTGGACGATGAAGGTTACCATCTGATGACATGCAAAATGAGTGGAGGAGTGGACCAGTTTGGACCCATAATTCCATCAGTTTGATCAGACTGTCTAAATCACGTCCATCTCGACCATATCATAGACCGAGACAAAGTATAGCAGCTTCCAAGCCAGACCTGATATCATCGTTCAAAATGCATTTGAATTGAATATTGAGCTGGATGTATCCATAGCTCACCCCTGGTGTCCTGACATCAGTCTAATTGCCAGCACAAAGCAGTGGATGAGCGGCTCTGAGAAGAGAGGAAAAGAAGAAGGAAACGTACAGCTCAGAAAAACATCCACGTGGCTCTAACCCTAATGTGGTCTTCCTTGTGTTTGACCACTTTGAACACATGGGGTAAAGATGGACAGCAGTTTCTGCATCAGATATTCCAATGATCAAAAGAGACGACAATGGAAAAATCAACAGCATGGATTTCAAAAGTTACTGGCGATGGCAACTGGCAATGACATTGCAGAGATGCAATGAAAGTGATATCAAAGGAAATTAGACAGGATGACATGCTCAAGATACTCATTAGATGATTTATACAAAAGTCAATTGTACAGTAGATAAGTTAGCACTGGAGAGATGGACCTAGTGGTCGTAGATAATTTTGAGCTGAAGAGACAGTATAGTTTACAGACGGACAGACAGGCAGGCAGACAGTAGGCCTGCACATACTATGCGGGCATTATATTGAGCATAATTGGTACTGACAACCATCGAGCATAAAGCGAGCATAATTGGAAATTTTACGAGCAATACATCATCGTATACTCATGTAATTGCTAGTCTGCTAAAGCAATATTAATATGGTAGAACTTGGAGATTGCACGAGGCATTGATGTTACAATAGAAGAAACATTAATTAAAAACCAGTTAAGCATATTTTTTGCTGGAATGTCAAGCCAGTTTGTTGGCATTTCAAAACTTGTAGTTTGGTTTTGTTGTAAGTTTACTTTGTTTTACTTTGCAACAAATCACTTGAGCCAAGTTGTGTCAAATTGTGTGAGCATAATTTGAGCAAACTTGTACAATTGAGTGAGCACTGTACCATACCATAATGCAAGATAAAATGAGCATAATATGTGAAGGTCTAGCAGACAGAGAGACAGACAGGAAAGTGACATGTAGGCAAGTAGATTGAAAGTCAGATGCACAAATAGAAATTGCAAAGGCAAATTCGTCTTGTATTGGTCTACTGCAGTGTAATATATTGCTGGCATTTTAGAAAGCTCGCATGGAGCAGTTGGATGCTTGAAACTGAGAGCAAGAAGTGGCTTGCACACAAGGAAAGACAAAGGTTTAAGCAGCAGGTAAATCGCAAGTGTAACTAGTTTATGATTTATTGAAATATACGATTGTAGTGCAGGATTGTAGCAATTAGTCGTTTATTTGTGTAGTACACACACACACACACACACACACACACACACACACACACACACACACACACACACACACACACACACACACACACACACACACACACACACAAACCACATTATTGATATCATTGTGATGTGTTTCTTGTAGAGAAGTGCATTGGATAGTTTGCTCCAGTCATCACTATTCACGTGGCACTGGTCATTGCTATGAATTGATGTTCATGCATGTTGGTGTGGTTTGCATGCAACATGCTGCAAAGTAAGTTAAATGTATTGCCAATGTATTATGGGAGACATCAAGTGTCAGTTCTCAAATGAATGTAAGGTAGATGAGTCTGTCTTAAATACAAAGGTTGGTTGTCTCTTAATGTTTCTAGTTACACAAAGCGGCAGTTGAATTATTATTGTGATTGTTTCTCTCTAGCAAGTGAAGATGATGAGAGAGGACACGAGCAGTAGGTTGTGAGTCTAGTCCATCATGGAGTCGTGCAGTGGATCAAGAGAAGCAAGCAGTCAGCAGCCCAGCCGTCAGTTTGAATAGTGGCAGAGTTTGCAAACGAGCAGACAGACTAGATGTGTAAGTTAGAGGAGAGATGGAGTGATAGTGAGGCATCTAGATGAGGTGAGAGTATGAGAGTGTCCAGTTGTAGGAGGTACACTGTAGTGTTGAATTGAGTTTTGTTGAATACATTACTGTACTCACAAGTGCACGTGTCATCTAGTTGCAGAGCAAATAAGCAAGCATGTCTGCTATCTTTTCACTCCAAGTCGCTATCAAACGTCGTTCTATCAGGGCATCGTACATGCATGCGTGAGGCGAAGCGGTGTTTTTGTGATGACGTGTCAACGTCCTTTAGGGCGGGATCAATTTACGTGTCAACACTCAAGTGGTCAATTCTGACGGCCAATGAGAAGATGCCAATTGGTCACGCCTACCTACACTAGACTACATAGCTTGCACGCGATGGCAACGCAGGAGGTTTGTCAATGAAATTCGGCGAGCGCAAAGCAACAAGCTCATTGGTTGGAGCAGAGAGTGGGTGTAGAGGTGAGTGAGACGCGCAACGTTTCTTTCTGCCAAGTCGTCGATGTATCCCGGCATAAGATCTCGTTGAATTTCTCGTTTGTGCGAAAGAGCTTTGCCGACCGCACAAGCACACAAGAAATTACTAAGACTGACAGTTTGATCTTGTATGAGAAGGTTAGGGAAAAGAGATGAGCGCGACACACAATCACGGTTTCTCTTATTTGCTTGTAAACCCGTCTACTGGATTTGTGTAAGACTTTGACGTCTGGACGTGTTTGTGATGTTAGCGCGCATTTGCAATATATTGCGGTTGTAGGGTGTATTGTAATAGACAGTAGACGAGTGTGGGGCGTGGTGCGAGGTGATAGATTAGAGCAAATGGATTGTTAGATTGTGATGTGAGTAAAAGGGTTGATGTGGTTGTGTACTGATTGGATTGAGAGCACGTGTTGAGTGAATTGTCGTTTGTTAATGAAATTGGAAGGATTTATTGTTATTGATGTGTTACTGTGATGTTAGAATGAGTGAGAGAGACATCAGAACATTGAATAGCCAACTAGAGGTTGCTGTAAGGAATAACGAAGGTGACAAGGTTGACAGATTGTTGAGTGAAGGAGCTTCACCAAATGCGTGTAGTGATTCAGTATGTTATTGATTGAGTGACTCGTTTTATTGTTGTTTACAACAACTCACTCTAATGTAGAGATGGCCTGTATTGGTGAATGCTTGTGCTAGACGCTTCTATTCTGTATGTAAGCTGCTAGTGAAGAGAGGGGCAGATGTGAACAAAACTAATTCTTTGGTAAGTGTTGAGAGTGAATGAATGAATGAAGAGAATGAGATTTAAATGATGTGATGAGATTTGTGATAGGATGGATATTACAGTAGGGACAAACAATTAAACACAATTATTGTCATTGCAGGGTAGGACTGCTCTAATGAGGGTAGCATGGAATGGTGATGATGAAATGGTCGACTTCCTTTTATCGTCAAATGCTGATGCTGGACAGAAGGATTTGGTGAGTGTATGTGATGCAGTTTGATGTGGTGATGTGTGAGTATGAGAAGTTATGTTTTAAAATGAATGTATTAATAACGTAAACTAGCAGAGTCCTTCAGCATTGCCCATGTAATCCAGATGTATGTATATAAAGGTGTAGTGTGTTTGCTTACTTGACCATAACCTCGAAAAGGGGCTCGATGAAACACATGCAGCCAACAGCTGATTAGACTGTTCTTCTATCTGAGCAGCCTGTTTTCCATCCAGGAAAGATGAGTAAGTATCTAGTTTTTAAGCAAGTTACTAAGTTTCCATATTAATTAAGGTAATGTCCTTGAAAAGGTTGCATTTTCTTTTCCTTTCATACAATCCTGCAGTGCATACGTTTGTATTTTTGTATTTGCTGCAAACTGTCATCTTAGGCAATCATTGTGATGCTTTGATGGAAAGAGCGGCCTGCACACACTCAAATGGCAATAAGCCAAAAGAGGAGGCAATGAAAGCCATGCAGCTAACAAATGATTGGACTGACAATGTTCTTCTTAAAAGGTTGAACTTGGACTGTGTGCAGAGTCTCTATGCCAATTGAGTTAGTAGTTTTAGCACTTACACAAACACACACACACACACACACACACACACACACACACACACACACACACACACACACACACACACACACAATGGACAAATGTCAATCCCTCCATGTCATTTGACGTCGACCTTAAGAGACAGGGCTTTCATGCGCTGTGTCGAGGCTTAGGGCTAGCGCTACAATCCACCTGGAGCTTTGCCGGGTGCACTGACAATGGCACAGCTGTGGGACTGGATATCGAGTCCCACAAGTACCCGTCTGCTGCTCGGTGTTGTACAGTAGTCATGTCCACCCCAGTCAATGACCAGGTACTCATTTATACTCCTGAGTCAAGAGAAGCAATTGTGTGTAAGTTTCTTGCTTAATTAAGGAAATTATGCCATAGATCGCCATCACTGTGACTTGAACCTGCAATCCTGCAAGGTCCTGGATGTTTTCATTCTACAAATGCACTCTCTAACAAATTGAGGTACAGCACCACACACACACACACACACACACACACACACACACACACACACACACACACACACACACACACACACACACACACACACACACACACACACACACACACACACACACACACACAGACACACACAAATAATGCCTTTTTATCATATTGTCATATATAAAACTGTGTTTGTTTTTGTCTAAGCTGAGTTGACCAGCTCTGGAATATCAAAGCCTTTCCATCAGTAATTAGCCAAGGTCACCTGACTGCTATAAACAATCTCTTAACTTACCTCAGTATTCATCGTTTATTGGTGAAGTGACAACACGACAACATTAAAGGAACTGTACCAGACCCTCTCCCACCATCTGGATGTTGCAAGAGGGAGGGGCTGGCTAAGAGAGACTAACCTGGATGGCCATACAGCTATTACACTTACACTTGCATTGAGACATCACAAACCATCATGTTTGTGATTGGTTCAAAATCAACGTCATTTCCATTCGCTTGGCTAACACACACATCTCAACACTAGCCTCGACACTAAGCCTCCCTTTGCTTTCGGTGGTCCGATCGCGCGAGGAAAGCAACAGGACTGTATCACGTGATGTTCTCTTCGAAAAGCAAAGGAACATCACGTGATACAGTCCTGTTGCTATCCTCGCGCGGTCGGACCACCGAAAGCAAAGGGAGGCCTAGTGTCGAGGCTATCTCAACACAGTACAGTACACATAGAAAGGATCTCACCCCAATTATGGTGGCTTAAAAATGTGGTTGTGAATGATATTTGATATTGGAAAGTGTTGATTGTGTGTATGGTGGAGCAGGAGATGTAGATGAGTGTTTTACTAGCAGACATGGTGTTGTATTATGAGTAGTGATGGATAGTCTGCTTGTAGTTGTATTGCATTGATTGCTTGTTGGACAACACATTGCTAATATGCATTTTATATGGTCAGGTTGGTAGGACTGCATTTGATTGGGCTATGTTTCGAGGTCAGATGTCAACAGCTGGTCGTTTGGTGTTAGCAACTCAAAGAGTTGAAGATGTTACAGTTAAGGTGTGTGACAGTCAGTTGTGTTGGAGAATGAAGTGAATGTGTGTGAGTGTGTGGTGTGTATAGCATCGTCTTCCTGTGTTGTATTGGGCATGTAAGAACAAGAGAGATGATGTGATAAAAGCAATTGTTAAGCTGGGAACAGAAATGAAGGATGACGTGAGAAATAGAATTTTTGTATCATTTCTATGACATTTATTGTATTGTTGATGCAGTGGGGACGAACTTTACTTCACTATGCTGCTCAGTATGACAGTCTTGATGTGGTTGAGTTTCTCTTGGCCAACAAGGCAGATGCTGATGCTTCAGACAAGGTAGGTGTAGTGACAATCGAATATCAAATGTTAGGTAGGTGTAGCAACAATTAATTAAGTTAAGTTGGATAAACTGATCAAGTATTTACTAAACTGTTTTGTCTGCTTAGAAATGAGGTAAAGCAATTTGTTTGTATTACAAAATATGCATATTATTTGCTGTCTTGGGTATTGTGCTATTTACCAACAATTGAGATTTAAATTGTTGTAAAGTCTTAAAATAGATGTATGGAAATGTCCATAAAATGTAAAGTGCATTTTGTGTAAGACTGCTGTGGGGCTGTCGTTCCAGCAGAGGCAGTTATTGTATAATTGTATTGGTCAAGACTATGAATTAGAAGCAACAAAGTTGAAGCACGTATCACTAAATCTTTTCTATTTTCAACACTCAACAAGAAAAGCAGCCACTGTAAGAGCATTGTAAAAGCACACAGTTGTCAGGAACAGATGCAATGTAACTCACTAGCTTGTGTTGGCTGTGAATGTATTGTGCTATTATTGTCAGGCATCAAGTGTGGTCTCGATATAGATGTGAGTGGGTACACAGTGACACAAGCATATGTGAGTATGACATCTACACGTTGCTTTTTGGGTGACACAAGGATGTACATTTTGTGGTCTTGAGGCTAGCTGCTCTTTCACATAAGATTTTCTATTTGAAAATTTGATGTTTTCAACAAGCATGTTTTGTTGAGTAATGGAAAGGCGGTCACTTGTTTGGCTAGGTACTTTTGTTTGGACATTTACAGTAAATCTGGGAATGTGGCTTTTGTGACGTTGATAGAAAGTGGTTAAGACTGGAATAGGCATTTCATTTTTCTGTAGCTACCTTTTCTGGAAGACACTTCCAGCTCTACCTGTTTCAATGCTGGAAGAGGAATGTGCCTACACTTGCGCAGCAGGCAGTCTGAAACCATGGTGGTGTTCCTGTTCTGTAATCTCGTATAGGAGATGGTGGCATTTGGATGAGGGCATTCCCCTGAAGAGACCCCAGTATCTATCCACGTCACTGGTAATAAATGACACTCGTGAAATGGGCATTTCAGATTCAGTGGAGATCTGCTCTGCGTTCTAGAGAAATTCAAGTCATTATTTATTTATTACATAAAATACTTATAAACCCATCCTGACCTTGTCTGAGTTGTTCAATACTGATAACTACAAGAATTTAACCTCATTTCCTAACTTTTAACTTTTTTATTGTATGCGTATCGTATCATATTGCGTACGGTATCATAGCGTATCATAGCGTATCATATATCGTACCATTTGGTATCTTATCTTAATTGTATTGTATATCGTATTGCGTATCATATATGGTATGGATGGTATCTTATCTTAATTGTATAGTATCATCTTTTATCTTATCCTATGGTACGGCACTTTTATTGTATCGTATGATATCCTATCCTATGGTATCCTATCGTATCCTATCGTATTCTATCCTATCCTATCCTATGGTATCGTATGGTATCGCTGTCAGCTTACTTATTGCCGGTACTGTACATGTTTAAAAGACACGGAGATGTTATGCCGTTACTATAAAAGTATGACATCATCAGATATGGGATTTTATCAACCACGTAACATTATTACAGCTAGCAAATTTTCTAGTTAGAACAGTGACTTATTGCAAGGTACATCTGGTTGTTAATACGGTATTTCCACACATTTAGTTGCATGCCAGTATAAGCGGAGATTACCAGAAACTTGCTTGTCAGACTTTGGTAATGATACTGGCATGCCAGTATAACGCGGGGGAGTGCTGGTAATGGTGAGGGAGCAACTACTAGTACAAATGTGTTGTAATTCTACTGCAGACGCTCTGTCATTCAATTCGTTGATCTAGAGAATGCAGCTTCCCTCGAAGCCCAGCTAGAAAAGAGAAAAGTCGAACAGCTAGAAGGTATCTAGAATGGATCTTTGCGGTGTGCATAGCAGAAGATCATACACAATTGAAAAAGCTAGCGGTACTACACAAGTATGACGAGCTCGGTGTAAACACAACGAAAGTCGCCATGAAATGTGGAGTGTCTCATCAGTGCGTACAGGATGAGGTTTGAACAAGCAGAAGAACACACAGGGCTGACAGATAAGGAAGAGAGGAAGACGATGAAGAAGAGGAGGATGAAAACAGAGAAAAGCAAACATTATAGGGTTGACTATATACTACATCTAGATGGAAAAGTATATGTCTTTGTTTATTTATGTTAGTTCAATCAATATCTAATAACGGATGCAGCATAGATCTATTGGTCCAGTTTACAGGGAGGTTGGTCAAATCACCTCTCTTTCTCTGGCATGGCGGTATACCCCCTGGTAATCTCCGGCTTAAACCGGCATGCAGCTAAATGCTCGGAAATACGATATACTAGAGAAACATTTGAATGTGAGACTTCAGTACAGATACGTGTCCAGTGTCACACGATGTTGTTTGCTGTTGTAGTCACTTGTAAATAAGATAGACACTGAACAGTTTGAGGAAGAGCAATGTAGATGTGTGTGTTTGAGATGTAAGTGTTAGACGTGATTTTCTATTTTTATGAGCTGTGGTAGCATTCCTCATCTTTACATTGTTCCTAAATTCTTGACATGGACGTTTGACACAGCAGGTTTTGTGTAGATCTACGTAGTGATTTCATTTGAGTTAAACAGAGTTAGGAACGCTTGTTAATTAAGTCATGTTGTGATATTTCTACTGACTCGTTTGTTATTCTATGTGTGATAGGATGGTGACAAGCCTTTTGATTTTGCTGTCAGTAATGGTCACATGTCAATTGCTGTTCGGTTGTTTTCATTAATGCAGTCAGTTAAAGATCTTGTATTTAAGGTGAGTAACAGTTAATTGTTTACAGTTAGAGAGTAATTGTATTGGTTTGTATTGTCTTTATGGAATTGATTTGCTACATTGATTCTCTTTCTTTGATTGTTGATAATAGAATGTGTGTAAGCTGCTGCAGTGGGCATGTAGGAATGAAGAAATGGATGTTGCAAGGAAGATTGCAGAGAAGTTTTTTCACGCAGTGGAGGAGGAGGTGAGAGTTTTCACAATACTGTTGATTATGTGTGAAAGATGTTTTTGTGTTGTGCATGCAGTCTGGTCGCACTTTACTTCACTTTGCTGCTCGACTTGGTCATCGTGATGCAGTCAACTATCTGTTGGAGATGAAGGCAGATGCAGATGCTAAAGATAAGGTAAACAATATTATGAACATTTAATGTTTACTTTAACTTAACAGATGTGTGTTATTGAAATATTACATTGTATACCAATTGTGGTGAACCTCCATTTTCAGTAATTTTAAAATCAACTTTCTAGTACATTATTCTTACATCTTTTACTGCATTCCAGTATAGCTGAGGTGTACCAGTAGGTTGACCTTGTTTGCAAACTAAATCAAGGTAGCATGCTGAGATTGTATTTTACAGTCTGCACATGCTCAGCGACTGTTCGTGCCTCTAAGTCAACACCTGGCATGCTGAGATTGTTTATACTTTCAGGTATCACTAAATTGACCGTATTTAGTTTCTTGCATATGTGGTAGGTGTGTGCACTCAAATTTCTTATTTTGTGACATTGAAGCATGATTTCAAGCAAAGTTCTTGAATTACAGCTATGGAAGCGAGAATACATGTATCTCACAGAGCAATTTCAGCACACTTGCATGGCACACTGAGACTGCAAGTTCTAATTTGCACACGCGTGAACAATCTCAGCACTGTTACAATCTGAGCACGAGACCAGCATGCAGTACAGCGAGGTATACGAGGATAATGAGGATGCAAGAACACTTGTGTGCTTCTGTAATGTAAAGGAGAGCTGTCTGCTTGTCTGCCTGTCTGTCTGTATGTGCAACTACCCGTATCTCCACCGCCCCGCGTCAGACCTTTACTGAATTCGGCTCATGCATGCCGAAATGACAGGTAGAAGTGCCTGTCGTTGTCTTCTGGACTTTTTGACTGCCAGTTGAGTTAGTAGTTTTAGCACTTTCAGGGTTTAACACACATGAGCACACACACACACACACACACGCACACACACACACACACACACACACACACACACACACACACACACAGCAATGGCAAATGGAGAAGGAGCTGCCGTTAAACGGTAATGCCGAACTGTACACTAAGTAGGAGCTATGGGCCGTGCTAAGCAATCTCCTGGGCCTGGCCAGGTGCGCGCGCGCACACACACACACACACACACACACACACACACACACACACATACACACACGTGTGAATATCTCGAACGGTGTGTCAGATCTCCACCGAATTTAAACTGCCCGTTCCTGACCTCAGACGGTTCCCACAGAGAGTGTCGTTTATTGTTGGCGACGTCGAAGAAGGAAAGATATGTTTAGTATATCCAGGTCTGGCTCAGGTCAGGTACAACGTGTATACACATAGCGTGCTGGAATACAATCCGTGCATGCTTATGTGGTACAAAATGGCGTGGAGCAAGATGGAGACTCTTGTCTTATTTGCCTTATCCGATTGTGGAGTGACCAAGATGAGCAAAACAAATATCTTGAACTTCGTTGCTGCAACAATTGCCTGGTGATAGACCTACCTATCGTATGAATAGTATGACATCTCGTATATGTTCTATGCATTTCTCAATATGACTGTTGTAAAGCCATAGAGAGAAAACGAGCAGCTTGGCTTCTGTCCATTGCAAACGTGAGCTATGATGATCTCAAGTAACTAACGCACGTTAATGACACGCATTGGTTCACTCCTACACGCCCATTAAAATTATTGGCTCGTGTCTACAGTGTGTTGTGTGGAACGCTGGGCTGGAACGGCTCGGCTCGGATTGGCTCAGTATGCGTGCTCGTGTAAATGGAGCATCAGTACATGTTGTCTAGGTTAGATTACCATGGCTATTTGCCAACCTGTTTGTCCAAGAACTTTGTGCTAAATGTGGAGTTTACTGTAGTTGTGGCAGCATTCTTCATCATTGTATACAAACTTTAGGTATAAATTGTTACATCTGGTATGTGTGTTTCATGTTTAGGATGGTAAGAGACCATACCAACTGGCTGATGGTGAACTGAGAAGACGACTGAAGAAAGCAATAGTGAGACTTTTATGCAGTGAGATATGGTGGTATGTGTAGAATGGATGTGTTGTATTGTCAGGATGAACAGAAGTATGCTGTTCTGTTTGCTGAGGGCACAGTGAGACCAGAAATCATCAAGTTGTGTTTCATCGGTTCAGAAGGAGCAGGAAAGACGACTCTCATGGAGGCTCTCAAACGAGGATGGTTCAAACGAATTTTCACAAACGAGAATCAAGCAGACGACCCGGATTGTGAAGAGGAACGCACGATTGGTATCAATGTGATGACAGCCAATATTCCAGGAGTGGGTCGTGTTTCACTGCGGGACCACGCAGGTCAAAAGCAGTTCCACAAAACCCACGGCCTCTTCTTCTCTGCATCCAACTCGTTGTTCATCTTGCTAGTGAGTCTAGTGAGAGGAAAGGAGAGACAACGGTGCAGCTATGAGGAGTTGCGAGATGAGCTTCAGTACTGGCTGTCATTTCTCAGATCCAGTTTGGATGGAGAGTTTATACCTACAGTGTTGATAATGGCCAGTCGAGGAGATTATTATCGTGATGGTCAGTGTGTGTTGCAGTACGTGGTCGACTACATTCGTGAGCTGTTCAAAGGCCAGATCAACATCATTCAAGAATGTTTGGTTATCGACTGCAGGCAGAGCAAATCTCCTGAAATGGAACAACTGAAGAAGTTGTTATGTGATATGAAGCACGAGCTTCAGCAAGTGATCATATGACTAAGTTTAGTTAATTGTTTACTTGCTAATTCAGATATTTATGTTACAGTCTGCTCCACTGTATCCTCGTCTCTGTCAGCCAGTCGTGTCCAAGTTGCTTCCTTCTCTTCGTAAGAAACAAGAAGATCCATTCATGAAGACGGCAACACTCATGGAGAAGATTGAGCAAGAAGCATGTCCAGGACAAGAGAAGGAGGTTGTAGAGAAGGTAGTTGGTTTCTTGGATCAATCAGGAGAGGTGAGATGACTATTGTTTGTGTCAGAATTAAAGTCACTTCTGGTTTGGTGGGGATGGCCTAGGATGTCACCCTATAATGTACTTGATGCAGTTTTATGTAACAGTTTTAAGTTTTTTTATTACTGCTGTATGGAATACCGTGATCAAACTGAAGCCGACCTTGCTGTAGAAAGCGATAGAGAGCATTAATTAGTGCCTGTACCTACTGTCTGTTCCCCATAAATCTTCAATATCTTCACTGTGCTTTGGACTTTCTCGATGATCTTGGTATTGTTAGAAACCGCTAGGTCTGGCATTTTGTTTATCAAATTATCTAAGCCCTTCCTACAGAGGAAACCAAACTTTTGTATGTCAAAGACGTATTAGGGTACAACAGGTGGACCAACAGATCGGGTGCCTGGATTCGCTGGACGGGACTACTGAACTACTGGACTCCAATCGTACCCCAATATTACCTTTGCATTTTTTGCCACGTTGTTTTTGCCATGTCCACTGCAAAGAATCTACATACGAGTGTACATGATGTACTGTAAAATACACAAAAAATACGTCCACAGCATGTATTTTGCGTGAGTAAATTCGCAAGCATAGTAGCATGCGAGCACCGACCTCGCCCACCCCAGGTGCAAGAAACAATCCTTAATTGTCGATGGCTCAAGGGCAGCACACCAGGCACGTAGAAACCTACCTCTACTTCTGCCCATGCCTAGAAAAACTTTAAGTGGAGATCCTTCAGTTGGACAGCACGACATTTACATCGTCTGACTCAACCAAGATCACATTCTAAAATAGTCTTTAGTAGCCAGCCCTTCCCCTTTTCTATATTTTTGGTAGGCGGGGATCAATGCACAGTGCATGTATAGCTAAGTTAAAGATTAGGTAGTGCGTGCATTGATTCTTTGCAGCGGACATCATAGAAACAAAGCGACAGCAAAGGTGTTGGAGTCCAGTAGTCCAGTCCAGTACAGCGAATTCAGACACCCCAACGCAGAGCAACCGGAACCATTTAAGGTTATTGGTATAACATGGTGTAAAGCCCTGTCCACACTAGACCAGAATGGATTGCGATTCGCTGCTGATCGCGATCCGATTGGAACAGCGAGTGTCCACACTGCACTTTGAAAACGATACCTACCAGTCCGCCTCATTTTTGGTATCACGTGACTGATGACTGATGTGTACGTGTGGTTTTTTGCTTGTGGAAAGCGTTGATACAGCAACATAAGGTGAACGAGAACAAAGACGAGTTAGGAGGGTTGGATGTTCCAACTACACTCACAGCTTACGTGGAGTTAATGCCTTCTATTTCTAATTGAATTCAACCAATCGTGATCGAAACTACCTCCAGATGTGGATTGGATTTATTGTGATCGGATCGTGATCCAGTTGCAAGTGTGGACAAGGTATAACTGGAGCAGCTCTTAGTGCTCTAATGAGCACATTACATGTGGTGTGACCTCAACCTCACTACTCACTTCCGAGTGGGAATAGACAGTAGGGTATAGATTACATTCTCAAGCTGTTTCTAGTTATTTAGGATAACATAACAAATCTAATTACAGTATGGAACTAAAATTTTAGGAAATGTATGATTGCCAAGACTCCACCTTCTATCTTATTATTTTACGGGAAGTTTGCCATATCTACCTATCTCAGGTGTAATACATCCTACAAATATGAGGGGTGTGCGTAATTGCATAAAGCAGAATGATACCAGTATGTATGATGTCAGTATACGTTCTATGTGTACACATCAGCTGCCCACTTTCGGTTGTAACAGCAGATGTGACTTTAGCGTGTGTGTGTGTGTGTGTGTGTGTGTGTGTGTGTGTGTGTGTGTGTGTGTGTGTGTGTGTGTGTGTGTGTGGGTTGGTGGGTGGGTGTGGAAGGGTGTAGATGCATGTGTTTGTTTGCATTTACTGTATTATTGTTGTGTTGTGTTTAGATTGCTGTGGTTGGTGATGTGGCTGCTCTCAATCCTGTTTGTCTACATCAATATGCCTTCGGTCCTCTTATTGCTTCTGAGGGTTTTAAGTTGTACGTCAGGTCAGAGAGGGAGGATGGCACAGTAACAAGAGAAGAAGCAGAAATGGCAATCGATCATTACTTGAGAGGTCACAAGATTGCTGTTCAACTCAACACAGATAAAGTTCTCATTATCAACGAATCTCTTGGTATCTGCTTCAAAGTGGAAGGCAGCAACGACACGTACATGTTCCCAGCTCTCTTGCCTCCTAAGGATCTGTCTGTCATGTGGAAGAAAGATAAGAGTAAGAAAGTGTATGTCGGTCGACGTCAAGTGTGCAGAAGTAAGACAACCATCTTCAGTCCATCTACATTCTGCATGTTTCAATCTAAAGTTTGCATTACTTTTAAACAAAACACAAAGTTATGGAGGGATGGACTGATCCAGTCACAAGGTGATACAGTTGGTAATTATGTTGATTGCCTAGTGGCCATGATAGATCCTGTTCGTTCTGTTGACTTTGTGTGTCGTGGAGGTACGGGAACAGAAGCAGAATGTGTTTCACTGCTGGACACTGTCATGTCTCTTTGGAGAGATATGTTAGACAGCTACAGTCCGGGCACTGAATATCAGACTGAATATCTGAGCAGAAAGCATTTAGAGGAACACAAAGAACTGAAACAAGTCGCTACCTTCTCTGAGGAGAAAATTAAGGAAGCAAAGATGAAGAACAAAGGTGCAGATGCGGTAGTATCTAAATGGTTTCTTGATGAACAGATAGTAGAAAGTCTTGGTGACCTGCTGGTCGTATCCAGCAGAGCAGCGACTGAACAGTGCAATGTGAAAGTAAAAGTTTTAAGAGAATTGGGACTAGACGAAGCTTCTCACATCAGTCATACATTTCAACAAGGTAACTTGATTTTCCATCCACACAAAATTGTAATAAAATGCTACACTGATATGAATTTTATTACCAACAGACTTGATATTCCAATGTCAACAGTTCACTCATATTTAGTAACTGCATGACAATTTTATTGTGTACAGTAGCATGGAGTTGTTGATTGTGACAATTGACTACAATTACAATTGATCAGTATGTGAAGCACTAAAGTAGACAGATAAACCATGTTGTACAAGCAATTAACTGACCCATTTGTGCTATTACATGCAAGCTATTGCTTTAGTATCCATTGGTGGCACTGTGTTGTCTACTACTCTCTTTTTGCTATCTATAAGAAGGGGAGACATCTCCTTGCCTTGCATATAGATAGAGGGGAGGAGTGGTTTGGCTACTTGAGAATAGCCGTCTAAGTATGATGCTAATTTCCTGTGTCTGTAACACATGACATGTTTTGTGTGTAGGAAACATGCCTGATTTCAAGTCTATAAGAGATGCTGTTGTTAAACACTGCAGTAGCCAGTGGTACGAGATTGGGCTGACCATATTGGGACTCAACAGTGATGAGATCAGAAGACAAACATATGATATACCCTATTCTACTGGCAAACTGCTTGCTCTCATTGAAGCACGAAGGACTAAAGATGGAGGAAGCAAGACGGCAGAGGACTTGTTGAGGATGTGTTATGATATCTTCACCAGTATGTGAAGAAATGAAAGTTGAATTTATGAGGTAAACTCATATGTGAATGCTAATAGATGGTTTGACATTGACAAGATGTGTTGTCATTATTTAGCAAAACGTCGTCATCCTAGCAGAGTATCTACAGGAGGCCATGTGAGAGGCTAAGATGGTCTTTTATGTCTGATCTCTAGAAACAATTTATTGTATTGATTCAATCATTCTATTGAACACTGTAGAGTATTATTACACATTTTGTCAATTGTATGAGATTGATCAGTTGAACGATTGTTTGTCTCCCCTCAGCAAATTGTAACAAGTAGATAATACACGTGGTTATGCTCAAGTTGTATCAACTTACCATCAGGACAGACTGACAAATGAATGATAATTTGAGTTCATACTTTCTATTGTCTTAATTAAAGGATGTTCATAAAACAAACAGGTTTGGAAGAATACAGAGATTTGCAGCTGAAGAAAACTCAAGTGTATGTTGCCACCATGGTATACATGTGTTTGTGTCAAAGTGCTAGTATAATAGCAATTAATCCTGTGTAGCTGCAACAACATACACTCCATACTACTCACTACCCCAAGAATCTCTGATGCAACATCACTCACTAAATTATGTCACCAACAATTATCAACTCATATTACAGCAGTAATTACCATCATCCCATCTAGAGTTAGTATAATATTACATCCAAACGTAAGTAGATGCTATAGACTGTAACGTCGTTTTTTGTGTATATTTCCTTTTCCACTCATTCCCAGTTCCTCAATCTCTTCCTATTTTTCCTCATGACGTTTATTGATTAAAATCACCACGTGCACATCAGCATGAGAATCATTACGGGGTAACGATAGTTGGAGAGTCCAAAGTTGCAACACTTGTGCACAACGACATATAACTGTTTCCTGCTAGATTATCAATGGTCACTTAACTTAATTTGCAGTATTTTAAACCTACGGGACATTGAAACAAGATATACGGGAAATTAGCTAAATCAAGTTGTCGCACGTTTGTATTAGATTTTGGATCGTTTCGCTCCAGGAGTGATCGGATACACGTTCTCGTGCTATAACAAGTTGATATGCATCGTAATAAAAATGGGGGCCTTAATGGGGGTTACGTGATTTTGTGTGATTTTTCTGATGTTTTTTGGTGTTTGTTTGCATGGCAGGCACGAGTGGTGGCGGTCACGGTCAGACTGGGCAGGCCGGTCAAGCGAGTAGTCGGTGGGATTGGACGATGAGGGAAAGGCTTGTGTTGTCGTCTTCTGTGCTCAACAGCGGAGATCAGAATTGGTGAGCCTGAGGAGAGTTTGCATTGTGTTTGTGTTGTTTTGCGTTGCAGTGGAATGTCGTTGTTTTGATTGACTTTGTCTGTTTGTTTGTTTGTTTGTCTGTTTGTCTGTCTGTCTGTTTGTTTGTCTGTCTGTTTGTCTGTTTGTCTGTCTGTTTGTCTGTCTGTTTGTTTGTTTGTTTGTCTGTTTGTCTGTTTGATGGTCTGTCTGTCTGTTCGTCTTTGTTGGTCTGTCTGTTTGTTTGTCTGTTTGTGTGTCGGTTTGTCTGTTTGTCTGTCTGTTTGTTTGTTTGTCTGTCTGTTTGTTTGTCTGTTTGTCGGTTTGTGTGTTTGTTATTCTGTTTGTTTGTCTGTCTGTCTGTTTGTCTGTCTGTTTGTCTGTCTGTCTGTTTGTCTGTCGGCTTGTCTGTTTGTCTGTCTGTTTATTTGTTTGTTTGTGTGTTTGTCTGTCTGTTTGTTTGTCTGTCTGTTTGTTTGTCTGTTTGTCGGTTTGTGTGTTTGTTATTCTGTTTGTTGGTCTGTCTGTCTGTTTGTCTGTCGGCTTGTCTGTTTGTCTGTCTGTTTATTTGTTTGTTTGTTTGTGTGTTTGTCTGTCTGTTTGTTTGTCTGTCTATCTGTCTGGATGTCTGTTTGTCTGTCCGTCTGTTGGTTTGTGTGTCTGTTTGTTTGTTTGTTGATTGTGTGTCTGTTTGTCTGTCTCTGTCTGTTTGTCTGTCTGTCTGTCTGTTTGTCTGTCTGTCTGTTTGTCTGTCTGTCTGTTGGTGTGCTTTTCGGTGTGTCTGTCTGTTTGTATGCTTCTCTGTCTTTCTGTTTATCTGTGTGTTTGTCTGTTTGTCTGTCTTTTTTTCTTTGTTTGTTTGTCTGTCTGCTTATTTGTTTGTCTGTCTGTGTGTTTGTCTGCATGTGTTTTTTCTGTTTTCCTGTCTGTCTGTTTTTCTGTGTGTATCTATAATGTCTGTCTGTCTGTCTGTCTGTCTGTCTGTCTGGCTGTCCGTGTGTTTGTCTGTCTGTTTATGTATGTATGTATGTCTCAGACTCTGTGTGTCTGTCTGTCTGTTTGTTTGTCTGTTTAACTTGCAATTTAATGACTCATTGCAACGCAGTGTTTTAACTTTCTAATATATTTCTTATAACTATCACAATAAGTTAACTACAGAACAATACTCTACAGTCACCAAAAAATTAGTCATAACAACACTTTCTTACTACTCGTTGTTGTTTAGGGTTTCTGTCAGTCGAACCGTCAAACCACTGCTAGAAGCCGGAGTCAAACAGCCAGACAAGTTCTCACAGAAGGCAAGCAATGGAATACCTCTAGTACTTGTACTTATTGCTGCTTGTTATTAATTCGAGGCGAGCATGCACTAGGGTTACAGTAACACTGCAATGACTCAATGGCCGAATGTAGGCGGGTTGATAGGGTACATGGACAAACGCCTTCACAGTCAGTGAATTTATTCAAGTTTGCAATAACCTTTATTAGTGATTAAAATATTAATTTTAATAATTTTTATGATTCAAATATTTATTTTTAATTTTTAAATTTTGTTACATTTTGTGTAGTCAACGGTCAGTGAACTCTTTCAACTTTGTAATAATCTTTATTAGTGATAAATAATTTTAATAATTTATTTTATTGTATTTTTTGAATTTGTCTAGTCAAGTTGAACGCAGTCAGTGATGACTAGTCTCGCGTAGCGAGACCCCTTTCCGTCGCATCATACTTCCGGGCAAAAATTGGGTCTGGTGAACAGCCTTTGATGTTTCTCAGAATCTGTATGCAGGAGAGCCAGAAATCGATTATCTAAAGACCAGATTTGGTTTCTTAAACGCTTCACTAAAGACCAGAGTAGTATGCAAGCAGTGCAATCCTATCTCAATTAGCTTCTCTTGTTTCATAGAGAACAACTCAAAGACTACAGCTACTAGACTCGTTGCTGTGTTGTGAAATCTGCATGTCTACAGCAACAATTAAATGCGGCTGCGGGAACGTTGACACAGTGGCGTCGGCAGGCTCGACGTCATACATCTATCACAACATAGACTGAATGCAAACACACTGAATGAATGCAAACGTACTCGATGCTGTTTCCTCTGTTTGACGTCTACAGCAACTGCGGACAGTCCAGAGTGAGCGATATCTGGTCCTGGAATTGAAGGGCTTGGAGCTGACGTCATCGAAACAACTTGAGTCGTCTTTCTGTGTTTGGGTAATCATCTCATGTGTTTTGTGCATTGCTTTACATCGAGTACATTCGCATTCAGTCTCCTCTGTGACGCAAGCGCACGTATCACAGTATGACGTCAATCAGAACAGATTGCCTAATAAGATATGGAAGTCTGTCGACGTCAACATTCCCTCGGTCGTGTTTAATTGCTGTAGACATGCAGATTTCACAAACAACAACGACTCTAGCTGTAGTCTTCGAGTTGTTCTTTATGAAACAAGAGAAGCTAATTGAGACAGGATTGCACTGCTTGCATACCAGTCTGGTCTTTAGATAGCCGATTTCTGGCTACGCGGCACACAGTGACATCAAAGGCTGTTCACCAGACCACATTTTCGCCTGGAAGTACGACGCGGCGGAAAGGGGTCTGGCTACGCGAGACTAAATGATGGCAGGTCTGTAGCGTTTGAAATGTCGATTGTGTGAGACGACTCAGATATGGCCGAGTCGGAAGTGTGTCCATGCAATAACACTGGTTGGACACGCCCACTCACAACCCATACAACTGCAGAAACATGGATCTCTCATTCCAGCCATACTGTGCCGTATACTGTGCATCATGTGCATGGAGTATTTAGATATACAGGCTGGCTGTAGCTCATATTTTCGACGAGAAACTGGGACCAATGGCTAGAGCATTGTCGGTTCACTCTCTGCTGGTTGAAATGCACGAGATAAGAGGTCTGATGCGAAGGCCTGGAATTAACAGCCGGACATCGGTATTTTCCGACCAAAAGCAGCATTTGTTCAGTGCTGGAAGAAGTAGTAGGACATTGTGTCTGACCAACGAAGAGAATAAGATAATATGCAAACGTGCCTTCACATGTGTTTGTAGGTGGAGAATTGCCGGTACTTATCTCAATATTGAGTCACTCAAACAAGACATTTCAGTTAGCTACGTGTTACTTATCACTGTTATCACTACATGTGGGTCTGTACGTATCCAGGGTGCACACCCGGACGTTTGTAAGCGTGACCTACACAGAGCCTTACCGTTGGGCCGTTATCGTTTGCATTCTGCCATCTAAATCTGCCACAATGTTTCATCAACGTGTTAGAACTTAAGCCTTACAATATAGAAGAAACTGCAGACATTCTTTCTTCAGGGAAACACGAATAGTCTTGTAAACTTGAGTGTAGACAGGCATTCGTGGACATAGCCAGTGTGTGTATACGTATAGTTTGTAGCCCATACGTGTCTTCGAGATCAAGTCAAATTATGCAAGTGACTGACTCTGAACTAGCGGCGTAGCCGGCTTTGCAAGACTGGGGCACTCGATCGCCGGTGTATTATGAATAATACCACAAAAGACAGTGCAATATGTTGTTTGTGTAATAGTGTTGCCATTACGGTTACCTCAAAAAGAGTTCTAGAGTAAAGCTCAACAACATTTGGGGTGGCACATGCCACCCCAGACCACCCCGTAGCTACGCCACTGCTGTGGGGGTGTCCGGATTTGCTGGACTGGACTACTGGACTCCAATATCTTTGCTGTCGCTTGTTCTATGATGTCCGCTGTGAAGAATCAATGCACACACTACCTGATCTTAGCTATGTCATACACTGTGCATTGATTTCATGACTGCCGACGGAAGACAGACTCGTGCAGGTCTGGTGCGTTCAGGTGTAGTGACCTACTTGCTATATATATAGCATAGATCCCAAGTATGAACACACAGGAAGTCGGTAGTTGGCTACAGAAGT
This sequence comes from Corticium candelabrum, assembly GCF_963422355.1. Classification (NCBI taxonomy): domain Eukaryota; kingdom Metazoa; phylum Porifera; class Homoscleromorpha; order Homosclerophorida; family Plakinidae; genus Corticium; species Corticium candelabrum. The sequence continues at coordinate 1,551,841 of NC_085085.1, forward strand.
AACATCTCGTACGTGACTAGCTAACAACTGACATACGTAACCATTCTCTTGGGCTGCACAGCTTGGTAAGACCGAATGCGATCTTGGTTGAGTCAGACGATGAATATCGTGCTGTTGCAATCGAAGGATGTGCACTACATGTTTCTCTAGACATGGACAGAAGTAGAGGTAGCTTCTCTGCGTGCATGGTGTGCTGCCCTTGAGTCGTCAACCAAGGATTGTTTCTTGCACCTGGGAGTGGGCGAGTTTGGTACTCTCATGCTACTGCGCTTGCGCATTTACTCAGGTAAATCCACATGCCGTGTACGTATTTTATTTTTATGTATTACAGTACATCATGTATACTCGTATGTAGATTTTTTACAGCGAACATGGCAAAAATGCAGAGGTACTATTGGGGTGCGGATTGGAGTCTAGTAGTCCAGTCCAGCAGTCCAGTCCAGCAGTCCAGTCCAGCAGTCTCCAGTCAAGGAGCATAGAAAGAGAAGATGGAGCATTCGTCTAAGCATGGGTGGGGTGATCCACTATCCTAATATTGTAACTTTGAGTTAGCACTAGAACGACCAGAGTGGGCTGACTCAGCTCGTTCGATTTGAGTGAGTTGGCTCGGTGCAGCCCCAGGGATCGGCCCACGTAGCCTCGTACCAGACCCTCTCGCGCGTCGTGCCCGGTTCCCGTATAACACGAAAACGCTGGAGAGGGTCTGGGTTCATACCGCCTACTTTCTTCACCTAGTGTCACCCCACGTCATCTAAGTGTCACCCCACGTCACCAACGTCAATACTTTCATACTATTAGTTCATTATGCTGTAACAATACACCTTTCTATCAAAGCAAATTAGGCATTACGCTATCTGTGATATCCCAGAATTGCATACATTCATTGTTTGTTTTTCGTTCGTCTATGCGACATGGAAACCGATTCATTCACAGAGCGATCTCCTGAGTTCGATTCACGTTACCTGAAGCTGTAAGGTCCAATGTGATTTGATCACCAGTAGCCTGGAGTCTATGCATGCACTAAGCGCTGCTCTATGACTGTGCTAGGCTACAAGAACAATATGAGTCGGGAAGCTCATCAGATAGAGTTCCAACGAAAGTGGTAATGAACAGCGTCAACTGTAGCTTGTTGGCCGCCGGAAAGGCAACGCTGTCTTCTGTGGATGTTGGCAAGCTAGTGCGCCTTGCCTTTGGATCAACTGTAGAGAGGAAAAGCGCCAGAGTTCACGGCTGCCGCTCATACGTTTACTGCGGTATCCGGAGAAAGAGTGATCATGAGGAAAGTCCAGCCAAACGTTCTTGCATACAAGAGTCATCAAAGGATATTACATCACCGACCTCTGACCATCTACTACGAATTACACAATTAGAAGCTGAGCTCAAACGTGAAAAGAAGCGCGGACAAGACTTGGAGGCTGAACTGCAACAATCAATTATTCAGAGTCAATCTATCCAGTGGCATCAAGTAGATACAGAAATTAACGCAGAGCTGAATGCGCTACAGAGAGCTGGAGGAATCATGTCAACAGGTCCAGTTGATGCAGCAGATGCATCTTCACTGACTGCAGACTTTAGTTTACATAATCTACACAGCCAATTACTTACACACGCTCCCAAAATTACATCACTGCTTTCCTCGATAGGCCAAACTGACACCACTACAGGACCAAAAGATATCTACAGCTTGGCAGCAGTCTGCTTACTAGCGAAGAAGGCAAGTGACAAGGTCAAAGGTTTTCAGCTTCTAGTTAGTTTGATGTTGGTTGCCAGGGCAACTAGTAAACAAGTCATTACTACTCTTAACCATATGGGTGTCTGCTTGTCATATAGTCAAACGTTTAGGTATGTGGAAAACGCTGCAAAGGCAATAGAGCAGAACAGAGAGCTTCAACATGGAGACTGGATCGTTGCCTATGACAACATAAATATTGAGAAACGTGTCACCCATGAGAGACATGCCAGACATACAGAGGCATGGAACTTCACGAGCCGTTTGGCTGTCAAAGTAGCCAGACTTCCCCCACCTGATTACAACACAACAGAATTACCACAATGCACTCGAGGAGATTTAGCTGTGGAAGACATTCTACCGAATGATGATGACGACAAAACATTTCACGAATCTGCTCAGACAAGAGTTCAGAAGGTACTCATACACAGGTTCAAATGCTGCAATCACCTTAAAGCAAGACATCAATATGACAACCATGACCACCCAACAACAAAATCTATTATCCACCCTATTGCAGTGATAGACATAGATGAAAGTTACACTGACAATAATGTTACTATTCTTGAAGAATTTCAAAAAATGCTGGCGATAGATGACACTGTTCAACAATGTGTTGTCGGTGACCAAGCGACTTGCAGGGCAATTCGTGCAGCTCGGCGTAGAAGGGTAGCAGATATTCCTTCAGCACGCCTCCTATGGGCGAAAGAGAATCCTGGTGATTTCCACTTCGCATGGGAGTGCCTAAAAGTCATCTTCCTCATATTTTGGGAGTCACATGATTTTCCTGGCTCATTGGCTCATCTCAGCAAACTGATCAACCGAAGTGGAGTCACCGCTGCTGCAAAAAAATTTCAACAATCCGATGAGTTCCTCAAACATGCATTAGAAGCACATCTGACTGCATCCCTCATCACCTTTCTCAATATATCTGCTAACTCAGATTTAATTGTACAAGATGCAACCATTATAACGAACGCATGGCTAAACGAAACAGCAGAGAGATTCGCCAATGACGTGCTAGTTATAGGAACAGATGAAGATGACCATGATGCAGACAACCTGTATAATTTCCATCGTTCTTTTCTGCGCATGGCCCTCCTTTATGAAGATTTGAGGGAAGCCATCAAGTACGAAGATGGCCCAAGAGTTATCCAACATTGGCGAATGTGGTTACTGTACTTCCTCGCAACAAAGAGAAGCAACTACAGCAATGAAGCAGCAAATCTCTTAGCCAATCTGAAGGCTGACTTTTCCAAGAGGCTTGCTTACATAGTAACTCACAACAGAGCTGTTAATTCTCTGGGCATACCTGGTCATGGGAAAGCAATAGACATGGCAGTAGAACACCACAATCTTGTCATCAAAACAGCTTTACGATCTTCTGGTGGCAGTATCACCCTCCATCATTTAAGAGTAATAAGCTTAGCATCTCAGCTATTACATGATGCTGCACTGTTATGCGATCAGGAAGTTCATGCTCCTCGTGTAGGTACAAGGCATACAAGTACAAGTGCTGAAAAAGACATCCAAATGATGACATCCAATCTATTGGCCAGTCAAGTCACTTGTCGGATTCCCAAAAGAAAGTTGCCATCTAACAGACATTTCACAACACCAGAGAAAAAAGGATATGAAGTTGCCTTATCCAAGCAATGGATTGCAAAGTTCCTAAGTAAGACAGACCTGAGAATTGAGGACAATCAGTCCACTGAAGACCATGAAGAAATTGATTTTCTTGATGACATACAGCTATGACAGAAATAGACACATGTACATAATATCGTAACTACTTGTATTGAGAAACATAGCCTAAAGTGAGTTACTAGTGATTTGTAATCTCTCCTAAAACATGTCTACAAGCTGAAGTGCTCCTTGTACCATCACTACTAATATTGGCTATAGTGCAAGGAATGTGAAACTCAATTAACTTTAAAACTGCTAAACTGAAGTCCCTTACAACTCCTAGTGACCTAACATCATTTTCTGATCGAATCTTATTACATTTTTTTACTAGTTTATCAATCACTAACATGGATAAGACCCCATCTAGTCCTCTCATTCTGTATCTTGTGCCACCTGCCGTCCTTCTAAGTTCAAGTAGTGCTTTCCTCAAAGCACCTCTCTGACCAGCAACAACACGACGTGATCTCAATGGTGCAGATCTGCATGGAATACGAGGAAGTGGTAAGGTGCAATCCACCTCTGGCTGAAAAATATGAGGTCGCTCATCAGATGCATTGCAGAAGGAACAGCACAAATCACTATCAGGTAATGGCTCATCTGACTGCAAAATCTTGTAAACAAGAACTCTTCTCAAACAGACCTTATTTGAGGCAAGAGTCACAATTTCGTTGTTGCACACTGACAGCCTACGGTCCTGAGAGTGTGCCACAAACCGAACAAGGCACAACCTTAGTGGATCTCTCCCTCCACGTCCAGCAAGCTGCACAAGCTCAGATCCACTGTCTGGCAAACCGAATAGAATAACTTCACTGATGTCATCAATGTCCACGCCAAGGCCAAACGCACTAGTAGCTACCATGACTCGCTGCTTGCCACACTTGAATTCTCCATAGTGTTGAGATCGCCCCTCAAGTGTCATTGTGGCATGGTATTGTCCTACTGTACCCCTGGTTATACTACTGCAGCTGTACACAAGATGAATATACACTTTATACAAAACATCCTTTGATCTGCAAAATATAAGAGTTTTTGGAATATCTTTAGAATACTTTACAGAGGACAACATAGAAGCTAACAAGTGGAAGACTGACGAAATAGAGGTGGATGAATCCAAAGTAAAATGTAAGTTTGGACGATTTAGAGATCCAGATACTAGAACATAGTCAGGCATATTCAGATGTTGGGTTACAGAAGTAATAAGGAAAAGTGGAGCTGTTGCTGAGAGAGCCATAATAGGGACAGTAGGCAGGCAAGAACGAATAAAACTTAGTTCCTTGTAAGAAGGTCTAAATGTAGACCCCCACTCTTCGATCAGATGTACTTCATCAATAGCAATGAAGGAGATTGCTGTCTTCAATTGCCTAGACAATGCGTTTCGCCAAAAACTTGATGTGATCGCTTCTGGAGACGTATAAACTAGACAAACCACTGTTACCCACCATTGCCTGACCAAAAGATTGTCCAATACTACTCACTTAGTTTGTACTTGCTGGAAGAAATGTCTTTCAACAGTTTCTCGTCTGACAAGGACTCAATTCGTGTGACAGACACTCCCTTTCTTACCAGTTTGGCGACCTTGAATCATCAGGAGGCTAATAACTAAAGCAAACTGGCTGCTTCAAGCGACTACACCTACCTGATCATGCATCAATGATATCAGCGGGCTAATGATCACACACACTCCGTTCAAGAGAAGGGCAGGCAGTAGGTAGCACAAAGACTTGCCGCCCGAAGTCTTCAGTCGAACAAACACATCCTTGTTCGAAAGAATCGCCTTGGAGGCCTCAAGCTGACCTTCACGAAAACTATGGTGTCCAAATACGTCGGAAAGAACAGATTTCAGACCGAGTTCAAAATTCGCGCTTTCAGAAGCCATTCCGCGCTTTGTGAAGAGTCTGCGCACAGCTGTGCGGATCAAGTACCCTATGCTATGTCTGAGACCTACCACTCTGGTACTAATAAAAAGATTCTACCATTACGTAACAGCCTACCCAAAGGGTTCCCACCTCCCAGCTTACCGTGTCTTGTACGTCTTCTGAAAACATCCTGCAGGTTGTTCAACGTAAGAGATATATTGGCGATCGCAGGAGAAACGCGTCCACGTCCAAGAGACTTTCTGTGTGACACATGAGAATAGCACTTACACTAATCGTGTTAGTAGCCCGAGGCTTTGTGACATACGAGCTAAGATGATCATCTAACAGCATAAACGGTAGGCGGTATGAACCCAGACCCTCTCCAGCGTTTTCGTGTTATACGGGAACCGGGCACGACGCGCGAGAGGGTCTGGTACGAGGCTATTGCCGGGGGGGGGGGGATTTTGCTGTATATCTCTGAGAGTTGAGTTACCGAGTGACAAAAATTTACTGAGGGGCGAATTACTGAGGAGGAGAATTACTAAAGAGCACATTAAATAGGTACTTTACGGCACGTTTGCCTTACGTGTTCCATGACATAACAATGTATAACAGCCACTATCTTATTAAAATATTTTTATATACTAAAAATTATTTGTTATCAATAGTTTGTTTGTAGTTATCGTTGCATGTTACATTAGGTATGGTGCATGTCTGTGATGTGATGTGTGCATGCGCGCGCGTGTGTGTGTGTGTGTGTGTGTGTGTGTGTACATGTACACATTGTTGATCTGGTGTGTTATGTTGGCTGTTGTAGACAGAAGCCGAGGCCGCTGCTGCAGACGAAGCCGTTCGACAGGCACAGGAAGCAGCCGAGCAAGCACTAGCTGAACAGAGAGTAAGCCGAGATGTACACACATTTACCAGCCACATCTTTGTATATCATATCACCTCAAAATGCCACAATGTTTACCCTTATGTGTTTGAAAGACTTTCAGCTTGTGTATAAGGCCATCCTTCATCCAGTGCCACACTAGCATATGATTTCAGTGTTTTGTATTGCTCGTCTGTGTGGCGCTCGGCATTTATCTGCATGGAATTCGCATCTCGTTTGTCTGTTGTTGACACGTCAAGCAAAAAGGATTTTGAAATCCTTTCAAATTGTTTCTGTTTACAAATTTGGTTTGTTGGACACGTTTTCGTTGTGTATCGAGCATGTGTAGGGTATAGCAGGTATGTGATGTCTCATATGTGTAAGGGGGGCATTTATTCTAGGGTAATGGTTTTATGTGGCTTTTTAACTAAAGGAAATACTTTGTACAGCAATGATGTTGATTTTTGTTGATTTTTGTTGATTTTCTGAGTTAGTGAACTGTAGAATGCTGTTGGATGTTGTGTTTATGGTGTTGTTTGTTTTTATTGTTTCTGTTTATTTGTTTGTCTGTCTGTTTGTGTGTGTGTGTGTGTGTGTGTGTGTGTGTGTGTGTGTGTGTGTGTGTGTGTGTGTGTTGTGTGCGTGTGTGTGTGTGTGTGTGTGTGTTTGTTTGTGTGTGTGTGTGTGTGTGTTTGTATATCTTTCTTTCTGCTTGTCTGTCTATGTGTCTGTCTGTCTGTCTGTCTGTTTGTTTGTGTGTATAGTTTTCTTGCTTTGTTAATAGAAACTTGAGAAGCAGTGCGTTCAAGACGAACGTAAGGCAAGAGGAGGAAGCAAAGAAGCAAGACAGTGAAGTCGAAGAGAGGGAGGTCTGTGTTATGGGTGGGATTGTGGAGTTTTTGTGCAGTCAGTGATTGCTTGGTTTGGCAGGCAAGAGAGAGACAACTTTGTGGAGAGAGGGAAGCTGAACGTGCACAAGCAATTGATGCACAGAAGTGGTGTGTGTGTGTGTGTGTGTGTGTGTGTGTGTGTGTGTGTGTGCGTGTGTGTGTGTGTGTGTGTGTGCGCGCGTGTGCGTGTGTGTGTGTGTGTGTGTGTGTGTGTGCTCTATGTGTTGCTTGTCTGTGACATTTCACATGTCTAGAGCTCGTGAAAGGGAAGAATATTGTAGACGTGAAGAAGAAGACAGAGCACATTGCGTTAGTTCTTTGTATGCTTCATCATCTTCAGTACAGACATTTAGTAAACAGCAGCAATGTGACAGACAGGCAGGTTGCGTATGCAGGAGTGTGCATGAACACTGGCAAGTGTTGTGTGATTCATGTGTGGTGGAAACGTTATGTGACATCACGGATTTGTGTTGTTGTTGTTTTGTATGTATTGTGTGGTGATTGGTGATTGTGGCATTGACAACATGTGGAGATAGAGACAGGTAGAAGGCTGATGGACAGACAGTTGCACAGGGAGATGGACAGAGAGACAGATGGACAAAGAAATAGACACATAAAGATAGAAAGATGGACAAACAAACAGACAGACAGAGACAGGAAGACAGACAGATGATAGACAGACAGACAGACAGACAGACAAAGTGCAGTGTTGCTCATCTGACATAGTCACACACATTGATAAGGTCATCTTGTGAGAACCGTTCCTCCATATAAATTCCAACCTCCAGCAAATATACACAATCTACAGACACACACTCGACATTCAGCAACTTTCTATACCTAGATGATATCACTGCTAGGTCATGGGCACAAGCTATACTTCGTATCAGGCATGGTGGTTTTTGGCTCACTTCTATTCAAAACCTCTCACCAATTGCATTTGTCGTCGGTTGGATTCAATATTTGCACGTATGACCAAGTTGGATTTCAGGGTTAAGATGACTGGTAGACACAGTGCTTAGTCAAGCAATCTCACTGAATGCCCAAATAGACACTATCAGTTACAAGTTGCAAAAGTCACTGAATCCAGGCCAGACACTGACAGATCTACTACCTGACACTGAAAACTCACAACATCAGCTGTCAGGAAAACTGGACAGAGCACAAGTGTTGCACATGATTGAGAACTCGTCAATGAAAGATGCTGCTTGTTTGAAGTCTCATCAAGGAAAAGGTTGAGTAGTCTGGCTGGACTGCATTCCTAGTTCACAGAAGCTTGCACTTTCTCTGATTTGTTCTGTTTGGCAGCTTTTGTTAGGCTGGGTCTCCCAATGCCACTGCCTCCTTCAGTTGATACATGTGAATGTGGGAAACGACTGGATGATGAAGGTTACCATCTGATGTCATGCAAAATGAGTGGAGGAGTGGACCAGTTTGGACCCATAATTCCATCAGTTTGATCAGACTGTCTAAATCACGTCCATCTCAACCATATGATAGACCGAGACAAAGTGTAGCAGCTTCCAAGCCAGACCTGATATCATCGTTCAAAATGCATTTGAATTGAATATTGAGCTGGATGTATCCATAGCTCACCCCTGGTGTCCTGACATCAGTCTAATTGCCAGCACAAAGCAGTGGATGAGCGGCTCTGAGAAGAGAGGAAAAGAAGAAGGAAACGTACAGCTCAGAAAAACATCCACGTGGCTCTAACCCTAATGTGGTCTTCCTTGTGTTTGACCACTTTGAACATATGGGGTAAAGATGGACAGCAGTTTCTGCATCAGATATTCCAATGATCAAAAGAGACGACACTGGAAAAATCAACAGCATGGATTTCAAACTTATTGGCGATGGCAACTGGCAACGACATTGCAGAGATGCAATGAAAGTGATATCAAAGGAAATTAGACAGGATGACATGCTCAAGATACTCATTAGATGATTTATACAAAAGTCAATTGTACAGTAGATAAGTTAGCACTGGAGAGATGGGCCTAGTGGTCGTAGATAATCTTGAGCTGAAGACACAGTATAGTTTACAGACGGACAGACAGGCAGACAGACAGTAGGCCTGCACATATTATGCAGACATTATATTGAGCATAATTGGTACTGACAAGCATCGAGCATAATTGCAAGGTTTACGAGCAATACATCATCGTATACTCATGTAATAGCTAGTCTGCTAAAGCAATATTAATATGGTAGAACTTGGAGATTGCATGAGGCATTGATGTTACAATAGAACAAACATTAATGAAAAACCAGTTAAGCATATTTTTGCTGGAATGTCAAGCCAGTTTGTTGGCATTTCAAAACTTGTAGTTTGGTTTTGTTATAAGTTTACTTTGTTTTACTTTCCAACAAATCACTTGAGCCAAGTTGTGTCAAATTGTGTGAGCATAATTTGAGCAAAATTGTACAACTGAGTGAGCACTGCAGCATAGCATAATGCAAGATAAAATGAGCATAATATGTGCAGGTCTAGCAGACAGAGAGACAGACAGGAAAGTGACATGTAGGCAAGTAGATTGAAAGTCAGATGCACAAATAGAAATCGCAAAGGCAAATTCGTCTTGTATTGGTCTACTGCAGTGTAATATATTGCTGGCATTTTAGAAAGCTCGCATGGAGCAGTTGGATGCTTGAAACTGAGAGCAAGAAGCGGCCAGCACACAAGGAAAGACGAAGGTTTAAGCAGCAGGTAAATCGCAAGTGTAACTAGTTTATGATTTATTGAAATATACGATTGTGGTGCAGAATTGTAGCAATTAGTCGTTTATTTGTGTAGTACACACACACACACACACACACACACACACACACACACCACATGTTTTTTTGTAGGGAAGTGCATTGGATAGTTTGCTCCAGTCATCACTATTCACGTGGCACTGGTCATTGCTATGAATTGATGTTCATGCATGTTGGTGTGGTTTGCATGCAACATGCTGCAAAGTAAGTTAAATGTATTGCAAATGTATTATGGGAGACATCAAGTGTCAGTTCTCAAATGAATGTAAGGTAGATGAGTCTGTCTTAAATACAAAGGTTGGTTGTCTCTTAATGTTTCTAGTTACACAAAGCGGCAGTTGAATTATTATTGTGATTGTTTTCTCTAGCAAGTGAAGATGATGAGAGAGGACACGAGCAGTAGGTTGTGAGTCTAGTCCATCATGGAGTCGTGCAGTGGATCAAGAGAAGCAAGCAGTCAGCAGCCCAGCCGTCAGTTTGAATAGTGGCAGAGTTTGCAAACGAGCAGACAGACTAGATGTGTAAGTTAGAGGAGAGATGGAGTGATAGTGAGGCGTCTAGATGAGGTGAGAGTATGAGAGTGTCCAGTTGTAGGAGGTACACTGTAGTGTTGAATTGAGTTTTGTTGAATACATTACTGTACTCACAAGTGCACGTGTCATCTAGTTGCAGAGCAAATAAGCAAGCATGTCTGCTATCTTTTCACTTCAAGTCGCTATCAAACGTCGTTCTATCAGGGCATCGTACATGCATGCGTGAGGCGAAGCGCATAGAAGCGGTGTTTTTGTGATGACGTGACAACGCCCTTTAGGGCGGGATCAATTACGTGTCAAATCTGACGGCCAATGAGAAGATGCCAATCAGTCACGCCTACATAGACGTGACTAGACCACACTACGCCTACACTAGACCACATAGCTTGCACGCGACGGCAACGCAGGAGGTTTGTCAATGAAATTTGGCGCGCGCAAAGCAACAAGCTCATTGGTTGGAGCGGAGAGCGGGTGTAGAGGTGAGTGAGACGCGCAACGTTTCTTTCTGCCAACTCGTCGATGTATCCCGGCAGAAGATCTCGTTGAATTTCTCGTTTGTGCGAAAGAGCGCTGCCCCCCCGCGCACAAGCACACAAGAAATTACTAAGACTGACAGTTTGATGTTGTATGAGAAGGTTAGGGAAAAGAGATGAGCGCGACACACAATCACGGTTTCTCTTATTTGCTTGTAAACCCGTCTACTGGATTTGTGTGACGTGATGGAGGAGAAACGCGCCAAGACTTTCACGTCTCGACGTGTTTGTGATGTTAGCGCGCATTTGCAATATATTGCGGTTGTATTGTGTATTGTAATAGACAGTAGACGGGTGTGGGGCGTGGTGCGAGGTGATAGATTAGAGCAAATGGATTGTTAGATTGTGATGTGAGTAAAGGCCTGTCCACACTGGCAACTGGATCGCGATCCAACCGCAACGCTGTCCACACTTGCAACTCGATCGCGATCCGTCTGATCCACATCGCGAGGTGGATTGGATCGCGATCGGTTGAATCCAATTAGAAATAGTGGGCGTTACTTTCACGTACGCTACGCCGGAACATCTAGCACTCCTCACTCATCTTTGCTCTCGCTCACCTTACGTCGCTGTATCAACGCTTTCTACAAGCAAAGAAACCACACGTACACATCGGTCATCAGTCACGTAATAGCGAAATGAGGCGGAGGTATCGTTTTCAAAGTGCAGTGTGGACGCTCGCTATCCCGATCGGATCGCGATCCATTCTGGTCTAGTGTGGACAGGCCTTAAAGGGTTGATGTGGTTGTGTACTGATTGGATTGAGAGCACGTGTTGAGTGAATTGTCGTTTGTTAATGAAATTGGAAGGATTTATTGTTATTGATGTGTTACTGTGATGTTAGAATGAGTGAGAGAGACATCACAACATTGAATAGCCAACTAGTGGTTGCTGTAAGGAATAACAAAGGTGATGAGGTTGACAGATTGTTGAGTCAAGGAGCTTCACCGAATGCTTGTGATGAATATGTATGTTATTGATTGAGTGACTCGTTTTATTGTTGTTTACAACAACTCACTCTAATGTAGAGATTGCCTGTACTGGTGGATGCTTGTTTACATCGCTCCTATTCTGTATGTAAGCTGCTAGTGAAGAGAGGGGCAGATGTGAACAAAACTACTTCTTTGGTAAGTGTTGAGAGTGAATGAATGAATGAAGAGAATGAGATTTAAATGATGTGATGAGATTTGTGATAGGATGGATATTACAGTAGAGAGAAACTATTAAACACAATTATTGTCATTGCAGGGTGAGACTGCTCTAATGATGGTAGCAAGTTATGGTGATGATGAAATGGTCGACTTCTTTTTATCATCAAATGCTGATGCTGGACAGAAGAATGATGTGAGTGTATGTGATGCAGTTTGATGTGGTGATGTGTGAGTATGAGAAGTTATGTTTTAAAATGAATGTATTAATATCGTAAACTAGCAGAGTCCTTCAGCATTGTCCATGTAATACAGATGTATGTATATAAAGGTGTAGTGTGTTTGCTTACTTGACCATAACCTCGAAAAGGGGCTCGATGAAACACATGCAGCCAACAGCTGATTAGACTGTTCTTCTAGCTGAGCAGCCTGTTTTCCATCCAGGAAAGATGAGTAAGTATCTAGTTTGTAAGCAAGTTACTAAATTTCCATATTAAGGTAATGTCCTTGAAAAGGTTGCATTTTCATTTCCTTTCATACAATCATGCACTGCATACATTTGTATTTTCCTATTTGCTGCAAACTGTCATCTTAGGCAATCATTGTGATGCTTTGATGGAAAGAAGCGGCCTGCACACACTCAAATGGCAATAAGCCAACAGAGGAGGCAATGAAAGCCATGCAGCTAACAAATGATTGGACTGACACTGTTCTTCTTAAAAGGTTAAACTTGGACTGTGTGCAGAGTCTCTATGCCAATTGAGTTAGTAGTTTTAGCACACACACACACACACACACACACACACACACACACACACACACACACACACACACACACACAAAATGGACAAATGTCAATCCCTCCATGTCATTCGACGTCGACCTTAAGAGACAGGGCTTTCATGCGCTTCGTCGAGGCTTAGGGCTAGCGCTACAATCCACCTGGAGCTTGGGACTGGAAATCGAGTCTCACAAGTACCCGTCTGCTGCTCAGTGTTGTACAGTAGTCATGTCCACCCCAGTCAATGACCAGGTACTCATTTATACTCCTGAGTCAAGAGAAGCAATTGTGTGTAAGTTTCTTGCTTAATTAAGGAAATTATGCCATAGATTGCCATCACTGTGACTTGAACCTGCAACCCTGCAAGGTCCTGGATGTTTTCATTCTCCAAATGCACTCTCTAACAAATTGAGCTACAGGACCACACACACACACACACACACACACACACACACACACACACACACACACACACACACACACACACACACACACACACAAATAATGCCTTTTTATCATATTGTCATATATAAAACTGTGCTTGTTTTTGTCTAAGCTGAGTTGACCAGCTCTGGAATATCAAAGCCTTTCCATCAGTAATTAGCCAAGGTCACCGACTGCTATAAACAATCTCTTAACTTTCCTCAGTATTCGTCGTTTATTGGTGAAGTGGCAACACGACAACATTAAAGGAACTGTACCAGACCCTCTCCCACCATCTGGATGTTGAAAAGGGGAGGTTCTGGCTAAGCGAGACTAACCTGGATGGCCATACAGCTATTACACTTACACTTGCATTGAGACATCACAAACCATCATGTTTGTGATTGGCTCAAAATCAACGTCATTTCCATTTGCTTGGCCAACACACACATCTCAACACTAGCCTCGACACTAGACCTCCCTTTGCTTTCGGTGGTCCGACCGTGCGAGGATAGCAACGGGACTGTATCACTTGATGTTCTCTCCGAAAGCATAGGAACATCACGTGATACAGTCCCGTTGCTATCCTCGCGCGGTCGGACCACCGAAAGCAAAGGGAGGCCTAGTGTCGAGGCTATCTCAACACAGTACAGTACACATAGAAAGGGTCTCACCCCAATTATGGTGGCTTAATAATGTGCTTGTGAATGATATTTGATTTTGGAAAGTGTTGATTGTGTGTATGGTGGAGCAGGAGATGTAGATGAGTGTTTTAGTAGCAGACATGGTGTTGTATTATGAGTAGTGATGGATAGTCTGCTGGCAGTTGTATTGCATTGATTGCTTGTTGGACAACACATTGCTAATATGCATTGTATATGGTCAGGATGGTAGGACTGCATTTGATTGGGCTATGATAAGAGGTCACATGTCAATAGCTGGTCGTTTGTTGTTGGCAACTCAAAGAGTTGAAGGTGTTACAGTTGAGGTGTGTGACAGTCAGTTGTGTTGAGAGAATGAAATGAATGTATGTGTTGTGTGTAGCGTCTTCCTCGCTTGTTGCATTGGGCATGTAAATCCAAGAGTGTAGATATTGCAAGAAATATTATAGAAAGGCTGGGAGCAGCATGGAAGGATGACGTAAGAAATAGAATTTGTGAATCATTTCTATGACATTTATTGTATTGTTGATGCAGTGGGGACGAACTTTACTTCACTGTGCTGCTGAGGAGGGCAGTCGTGATGTGGTTGAGCTTCTCTTGGCCAACAAGGCAGATGCTGATGCTTCAGACAAGGTAGGTGTAGTGACAATCAAATATCAAATGTTAGGTAGGTGTAGCAACAATTATGTTAAGTTGGATAAACTGATCAAGTATTTACTAAACTGTTTTGTCTGCTTAGAAATGAGGTAAAGCAATTTGTTTGTATTACAAAATATGCATATTATTTGCTGTCTTGGGTATTGTGCTATTGACCAACAATTGAGATTTAAATTGTTGTAAAGTCTTAAAATAGATGTATGGAAATGTGAATAAAATGTAAAGTGCATTTTGTGTAAGACTGCTGTGGGGCTGTCGTTGCAGCAGAGGCAGTTATTGTATAATTGTATTGGTCAAGACTATGAATTAGAAGCAACAAAGTTGAAGCACGTATCACTAAATCTTTTCTATTTTCAACACTCAACAAGAAAAGCAGCCACTCTTAAGAGCATTGTAAAAGCACACAGTTGTCAGGAACAGATGCAATGTAACTCACTAGCTTGTGTTGGCTGGGAATGTATTGTGCTATTATTGTCAGGCATCATGTGTGGTCTCGATATAGACGTGTGAGTGGGTACACAGTGACACAAGCATATGTGAGTATGACATCTACACGTTGCTTTTTGGGTGACACAAGGATGTACATTTTGTGGTCTCGAGGCTAGCTGCTCTTTCACATAAGATTTTCTATTTGAAAATTTGATGTTTTCAACAAGCATGTTTTGTTGAGTAATGGAAAGGGGGTCACTTGTTCGGCTAGGTACTTTTGTTTGGACATTTACAGTAAATCTAGGAATGTGGCTTTTGTGACGTTGATAGAAAGTGGTTAAGACTGGAATAGGCATTTCATTTTTCTCTATCTATCTTTTCTGGAAGACACTTCCAGCTCTACCTGTTTCAATGCTGGAAGAGGGATGTGCCTACAATTGCGCAGCAGGCAGTCTGAAACCTTGGTGGTGTTCCTGTTTTGTAATCTCGTATAGGAGATGGTGGCATTTGGATGAGGGCATTCCCCTGAAGAGACCCCAGTATCTATGCACGTCACTGGTAATAAATGACACACAGCTCTGTGTGTACCGTTCGAGGTCGTGAAATGGGCATTTCAGATTCAGTGGAGATCTGCTCTGCGTTCTAGAGAAATTCAAGTCATTATTTATTTATTACATAAAATACTTATAAACCCATCCTGACCTTGTCCGAGTTGTTCAGTACTTGCAAGACCAATCTGATAACTACAAGAATTTAATCTCATTTCCTAACTACATGTTTAAAAGACACCAAGATGTTATGACGTTACTATAAAGTATGACATCATCAGATATGGGATTTTATCAACCACGTAACATTATTGCAGCTAGCAAATTTTCTAGTTAGAACAGTGACTTATTGCAAGTTACATCTGGTTGTTAATACCGTATTTCCACGCATTTAGTTGCATGCCAGTATAAGCGGAGATTACCAGAAACTTGCTTGTCAGACTTTGGTAACGATACTGGCATGCTGGTATAACGTGAGGGAGTGCTGGTAATGGCGAGGGAGCAACTACTAGTACACATGTGTTGTAATTCTACTGCAGACGCTCTGTCATTCGATTCGTTGGTCTAGAGAATGCAGCTTCCTCCGAAGTCCAGCTAGAAAAGAGAAAAGTCGAACAGCTAGAAGGTATCTAGAATGGATCTTCACAGTGTGCATAGCAGAAGATCATACACAATTGAAAAAGCTAGCGGTACTACACAAGTATGACGAGCTCGGTGTAAACACAACGAAAGTGGCCAGGAAATGTGGAGTGTCTCGTCTGTGCGTACAGGATGAGGTTTGAACAAGCAGAAGAACACACAGGGCTGACAGATAAGGAAGAGAGGAAGACAATGAAGAAGAGGAGGATGAAGACAGAGAAAAGCAAACATTATAGGGTTGACTATATACTACATCTAGATGGAAAAGTATGTGTCTTAGTGTTTATTTATGTTAGTTCAATCAATATCTAATAACGGATGCAGCATAGATCTATGGGTCCAGTTTACAGGGAGGTTGGTCAAATGACCTCTCTTTCTCTGGCATGCCGGTATACCCCCTGGTAATCTCCAGCTTAAACCGGCATGCAGCTAAATTCTCAGAAATACGATATACTAGAGAAACATTTGAATGTGAGACTTGAGTACAGATACGTGTCCAGTGTCACACGATGTTGTTTGCTGTTGTAGTCACTTGTAAATAGGATAGACACTGAACAGTTTGAGGAAGAGCAAATGTAGATGTGTGTGTTTGAGATGTAAATGGTAGACGTGATTTTATATTTTATGAGCTGTGGTAGCATTCCTCATCTTTATATTGTTCCTAAATTCTTGACATGGACGTTTGACACAGCAGGTTTTGTGTAGATCTACATAGTGATTTCATTTGAGTTAAACAGACTTAGGAACGCTTGTTAATGAAGTCATGTTGTGAGTGATATTTCTACTGACTAGTTGTTATTTTTTGTGTGATAGTATGGTGTCAAGCCTTTTGATTTTGCCTTCAAAAATGGTCACATGTCAATTGCTGGTCAGTTGTTTTCATTAATGCAGTCAGTTGAACATCTTGTACTTGAGGTGAGTAACAGTTAATTGTTTACAGTTAGAGAGTAATTGTATTGGTTTGTATTGTCTTTATGGAATTGATTTGCTACATTGATTCTTTTTCTTTGATTGTTGATAATAGGATGTGTGGAAGCTGCTGGAGTGGGCATGTAGGAATAAAGAAATGGATGTTGCAAGGAAGATTGCAGAAAAGTTTTGTCAATCAGTGGAGAAGGAGGTGAGAGTCTTCACAATACTGTTGATTATGTGTGAAAGATGTTTTTGTGTTGTGCATGCAGTCTGGTCGCACTTTACTTCACTTTGCTGCTCAACTTGGTCATCGTGATACAGTCAACTATCTGTTGGAGATGAAGGCAGATGCAGATGCTAAAGATAAGGTAAACAATATTATGAACATTTAATGTTTACTTTAACGTAACAGATGTGTGTTATTGAAATATTACATTGTATACCAATTGTGATGAACCACCATTTTCAGTAATTTTAAATCAACTTTCTAGTACATTATTCTTACATCTTTTGGTGCATTCCAGTATAGCTGAGGTGTACCAGTAGGTTGACCTTGTTTGCAAACTAAACCAATGTAGCATGCTGAGATTGTATTTCACAGTCTGCACATGCTCAGCGACTGTTTGCGCGCTTGTGGTAGGTGTGTGCACTCAAATTTCTTATTTTGTGACATCGATGCATGATTTCAAGCAAAGTTCTTGAATTACAGCCGTGGAAGTGAGAATATCTCACAAAGCAATTTCAGCACGCGGACAATCTCAGCACGCGGACAATCTCAGCACGGTTACAATCTGAGCACAGGACACCAGCATGCAGTACAGCGAGGTATATGAGGTTGATGAGGATGCAAGAACACTTTTGTGCATCTATAATTTAAAGGAGACCTGTGTGCTTGTCTGCCTGTCTGTCTGTATGTGCAGCCACCCGTATCTCCACTGCTCCATTTCAGACCTCTGCCGAATTGGCTCACGCATGCCAAAACGACAGGTAGAAGTGAACTTGTTGTCGTCTTCTGGACTTTTTTGACTGCCAATTGAGTTAGTAGTTTTAGCACTTTCGGAGTTTAACACACACACACACACACACACACACACACACACACACACACACACACACACACACACACACACACACACACACACACATACGTGCACACACACACACACACACGCACACCACACACGCACACACCACACGCGCGCACACACACACACACACACACACACACACACACAAACATACACCACACACACACATGCACACACACCACACACACACACACACACACACACACCACACACACACACACACACACACACGCACACACACAAGACGATGCGATTTCCTCCCCCAACCCACCTCCACTCACACGTGAATATCTCAGGAATGGCGAGTCAGATCTCCACTGAATTTAAACTGCCCGTTCTTGACCTCAGACGGTACCCACAGAATATGTCGTTTATTGCGGGCGACGTCGAAGAAGGAAAGATATTTTTTAGTATATCCAGGTCTGGCTCATGTCAGGTACAAGGTGTAAACACATAGCGTGCTGGAATACGGTCCGTGCATGCTTATGTGGTACAAAATGGCGTGGAGCAAGACGGAGACTCTGTCTTATTTGCCTTATCCGATTGTGGAGTGACCAAGATGTGCAAAACAAATATCTTGAATTCCATTGCTGCAACAGTCGCCTGGCGATAGATTTTCGTCTCGTATGAATTGTACAACGTCTCGCATATGTTCTATGCATTTCTCCATATGACTGTTGTAAATCCATAGAGAGAAAACACGAGCAGCTTGGCCTCTGTACATTGCAAACGTGAGCTATGACGATCTCAAGTAACTAAGGCACGTTAATGACACGCATTGGCTTGCTTCTACACGCTCATTAAAATTATTGGCTCACTTTTACGGACTGTGTTGTGTAAATGCTGGGCTTGAACGGCTCGATTTGGCTTGGCTCACTATGCATGCTCTTGTAAACGGAGCATCAGTACATATTATGTAGGTTAGATTACCATGGCTATTTGCCAACCTGTTTGTCCAAGAACTTTGGACCAAGCCAACTGTGATGCTAAATGTGGAGTTTACTGTAGCTGTGACAGCGTTCTTCATCATCGTATACAAACTTTAGGTATAAATTGTTACATCTGATATGTGTGTTTCATGTTTAGGATGGTAAGAGACCATACCAACTGGCTGATGGTGAACTGAGAAGACGACTGAAGAAAGCAATAGTGAGACGTTTATGTAGTGAGATATGGTGGTATGTGTAGAATGGATGGGTTGTATTGTCAGGATGAACAGAAGTATGCTGTTCTGTTTGCTGAGGGCACAGTGAGACCAGAAATCATCAAGTTGTGTTTCATCGGTTCAGAAGGAGCTGGAAAGACGACACTCATGAAGGCTCTCAAACGAAGATGGTACAAACGAATTTTTACAAACGAGAATCAAGCAGACGACCCTGATTGTGAAGAGGAACGTACGATTGGTATCAACGTGATGATAGCCTATATTCCAGGAGTGGGTCTGGTCTCACTGTGGGACCACGCAGGTCAAAAGCAGTTCCACAAAACCCATGGCCTCTTCTTCTCTGCATCCAACTCGTTCTTCATCTTGCTAGTGAGTTTGAGGAGAGTAAAGGAGGAACGATGGTGCAGCTATGACGAGTTGCGAGATGAGGTTCAGTACTGGCTCTCATTTCTCAGATCCAGTTTGGATGGAGAGTTTATACCCACAGTGTTGATAATGGCCAGTCGAGGAGATTATGATCGTGATGGTCAGCATGAGTCGCAGCGTTTGTTGCAGCGTGTGCTCGACTGCATTCGTGAGCTGTTCAAAGGCATGATCAACATCATTCAAGAATGTTTGGTTATCGACTGCAGGAGTAGTTCATCTCCTGAAATGGAACAACTGAGGAAATTGTTACGTGGTGTTAAGCTGCAACTTGAGGAGGTGATCAAAACTAATTCTATTGGACTTGTTTGCTAGCTAATTCAGATATTTATGTTACAGTCTGCTCCTCTGTATCCTCGTCTTTGTCAGCCAGTCGTGTCCAAGTTGCTTCCCTCTCTTCGTAAGAAACAAGAAGATCCATTCATGGAGAAGGCAACACTCATGGAGAAGATTGAGCAAGAAGCATGTCCAGGACAAGAGAAGAAGGTTGTAGAAAAGGTAGTCGGTTTTCTGGATCATTCAGGAGAGGTGAGATGACTAGCAGCTATTTAGTCATTCAGTGTGTGTGTGTGTGTGTGTGTGTGTGTGTGTGTGTGTGTGTGTGTGTGTGTGTGTGTGTGTGTGTGTGTGTGTGTGTGTGTGTGTGTGTGTGTGTGTGTGTGTCATCTGTAGCTTAGTTGGTTAGAGAGTTGCATTTGGAGAATGGAAACATTCGGGACGTTGAAGTCGTAGGTTTGCGTACGAGTACAGACGTAATTTCCTTGGGTAAGAAATTCACACCCAATTGCTTCTCTCGACTTAGGAGTATAAATGAGTACCTGGTCTTTGACTGGGTTCGTCAGCACGGCCTAAAACTCCGAGTAGCGCCGGGATCCCTACTTAGAAATAGGCAGGGGTGCTATCTTCGGAACTTTCCAAAGGGCATATCCATTTTGTTCATGATTGTGTGTGTGTGTGTGTGTGTGTGTGTGTGTGTGTGTGTGCGTGCGTGTGTGTGTGTGTGTGTGTGTGTGTGTGTGTGTGTGTGTGTGTGTGTGATTGCGAGGTATAGCATAACTTCCTTGGGCAAGGAACTTACACTCAATTGCCTCTCTTGACTCAGGAGCTTAAATGAGTACTCGTTCATCGACTGGGGATGGACAAGATCTCTGGCTTGGCATAATAATATTCTGCATCAGACGAGTACATGTGGTCCTTGGCATGTAGTCGCAGAACTCCGCCATAGCCGGTGCCCAGGATGCTCTGGCCAAGCTCCAGGTGGATTGTCAGTGCTTACCCAGAGAGTCATGGTAGCACACAGAGGCCTTGTTAGGGATGGGGAGGTGTCGCCGGGTGACGGGCTTAATATCTGTCCATTTTGTCTAATGTTATGATTTGTGTTTAGATTGCTGTTGTTGGTGATGTGGCTGCTCTCAATCCTGCTTGTCTACATCAATATGCCATCGGTCCTATTGTTGCTTCCAAGGATTTCAAGTGGCATGTCAAGTCAGAGGGAAATGATGGCACGGTAACAAAAAAAGAAGCAAAAACGGCAATCGATCATTACTTGAGAGATCACAAGATTGCTGTTCAACTCAACACAGATAAAGTTCTCGCTATCAACACATCTCTTGGTATCTGCTTCAAAGTGGAAGGCAGAGACGACACGTACATGTTTCCAGCTCTCTTGCCTTCTAAGGATCTGTCTGTCATGTGGAAGAAAGATGAGAGTAAGAAAGTGTATGTCGGTCGACGTCAAGTGTGCAGAAGTCAGACGACCATCTTCAGTCCATCTACATTCTGTATGTTTCAATCTAAAGTTTGCATTACTTTGGATCAAAAGGCAAGGCTGTGGAGGGATGGACTGATCTTATCACAATGCAGTACAGTTCATAATCTCATTGAGTGTTTGGTGGCCATGATAGATCCTGTTCGTTCTGTCGACTTTGTGTGTCGAGGAGGCAAGCAAACAGAAGCAGAATGTGTTTCACTGCTGGACACTGTCATGTCTCTTTGGAGAGATATGTTAGACAGCTACAGTCCGTTCACTAAATATCAGACTGAATATCTGAGCAGAAAGCATTTGGAGGAACACAAAGAACTAAAACAAGTCGTTACCTACTCTCAGAAGGAGATCGATGAAGCAAAAGCAAATCAAGAAGGAGCATGTGCTGCTGTCAAACAAGTAGTTGGTGATGAGCTGATGGTAGAAAGTCTTGGTGACCTGCTGGTTGTACCATCATCAGCTGCTAGAATGCCAACCACTACAGTTGTTGTCCATCCCACTGCAGTAGTGGCAGTTGTCATGAAGCACGGTTCATCTCAATGGTATTTATTTGGACAGAAATTAGGTTTCAGTCACGACGAAGTTAATTCCTTATGTCATGACAAAGTGACTGCAGATTCTAAATTGTCTGCAATTATTCAAGTGAAGACTGAACAAGTTGGTGATGTGAAGAAGATTGATGATCTGCTGTTGGAGATATGTGGACTGTTGCCAAGTCGAATTGATGGTGTAGTCAAGGAGGAGCTTGGACTTGCTCATTAGCCACATGATTGTAGTTGTGGGCATGATATTTTATCATCATAATAATAATAGGGATTTATTGATGAAATATTTATTATCAAAGCAAGACAGCATCGTGTGTATGATGTGTAGACTTAAAATATATATTATACATAGACAGGCATGTTGCTACATATTCATATTTATGCCTTTATTTTGCTTCCCTTTGTCATATACAGGCCACTAAATGTACGAGCATTGCCATGTACACAAACTATTTTTTCTTCAACTAGAGGCCATTGTAGGGTAGCCTCGTCCCCAGACTCTCTCTCTCTCAAATCTTGTCTGGTGCCTGGAAAAACACCACAAACCACGAAAATGCTTGGATGTCTCACTAATTGATAAAATGTCTTGCTCACCCATTCTCATGACTGCAAACACGCAAACATAGCCCCAATTCATGGTTCAATGTGATGGACTACACATGTGCTGTGACCATCACATCCGTTGCGTAGCTGGAAGTCTAGCTCGTTGTAGTCACAGTGTTGAATCATTAAATTTTATGTCCATTAATTAACTTATATAATAAAATGTAGAGTCAACTTGTGGCTGCAAGGTACGATGCAAGATCAGTCTGAACAGTTTTCCCTCGACAGCAGGCTGCAGTACCAAGCAACCACAGTCTTTACCATTAGGACAACTTTAAGGTTCCATAAACTTTAGCAAACACGCCATTCAAGTTTACATGCCGTAGCAAGATTTTTAATAAATACACATTTTCGTATTTTTTCAAAATTAATAACACCCGTTGCGCATATGCACCGGACTCCGAGAACTTCACACACGTTGCGACGGTCTTACTGCGCGTGCGTGACGTTGTCAAGCGCATCTGAAAAAGCAAGAGACGCATTTACACGACTATTTACAACGGTTTGCGCTCGATGATGCGAACTCCAAGTATCTCCAAGTGTGCTAGACTGCCGACTGCCGCCGCGTGGGTTTGACGACTTCTTCTCCCCAGCTGAGACGCTCACGCGCTCGCTTTGTCTCTAGAGGCTCTCTACTGATTGTAATCTATGTCTCTGTTTAATTTCAGGTACACGGACAAGCGCCTTCACAGTCAGTGAATTTATTCAACTTTGCAATAACCTTTATTGGTGATTAAAATATTAATTTCAATAATTTTTATGATTAAAATATGTATTTTTAATTTTTAAATTTTGTTACATTTTGTGTAGTCAACGGTAAGTGAACTCTTCAACTTTGTAATAATCTTTATTAGTGATAAATAATTTTAATCATTTATTTTATTTTATTTTTAAATTTGTCTTGTCAATTTGAACACAGTCAGTGATGACAGGTCTGTAACATTTGAAATGTGGATTGTGTGAGACGACTCAGATATGACCAAGTCGGAAGCCCATGCAATAACACTGGGGACACGCCCACTCACAACCCATGAAATTGTCAGAAACGTGGATATCTTATTACAGCCATACTGTGCCGTATACTGTGCATCATATGCACGGAGTATCTAGATACACAGACTGGCTGTAGCTCATAGTTTCAATGAGAAACTTGGACGAATGGCTAGAGTACCGTCAGTTCACTACTTGCTGGTTGAAATGCATGAGATGAGAGGTGTGATGCAGACGTGCATATGCGCAGGCCTGGAACTAACAGCCGGACATCGGACATTTTCTGACCAAAAGCAGCGTTTGTCCAGTGCTGGATGAAGTAGTAGGACATTGTGTCTGACCAACAAAGAGACTAAGATAATATACAAACGTGCCTTCACATGTGTTCTTAGGTGGAGAATTGCTGGTACTTATCTCAATATTGAGTCACTCAAACAAGATGTTTCAGTTAGCTACGTGTTACTTATTACTGTTATCACTAAGTGTGGCCCCGTATGTGTATATACCCCTTTCCAGGGTGCGCACCCGAATGTTTATGAGTGTGACCTACACAGAGCCTTACCGTTGGAGCGTTATGGTTTGCGTTCTGCCGTCTAAATTCTCCGCAATGTTTCATCAACATTTTAGAACTTAAGCCTTACAATATAGAAGAAACTGCAGGCATTCTTTCTTCAGGCAAACACGAATAAGCCTGGTCCACAATATGACGCCAACGCTCAGTTGAGCGTCAAACTTCAAAGAAACCGCCTCGACGTCGGCGGCATCCTTTGATGTTGACGCCGACGTCGACGCTGGAATAGGATTCATTTCTATTGTCGACGTCGACAATATCGACATCGGCGTCAATATTGTGAACCAGGCTTTCGTCTTGTAAACGTCAGTGTAGACAGGCATTCCTGGACATAACAGTTGTGTGTATACGTATAGGTTGTAGCCCATCTGTGTCTTCAAGATCAAGTCAAATCACGCAACTGACTCTGAACTAGCAGTGTAGTCGGTCTTGCAAGTCTGGGGGCACTCAATTGTGAGTGTATCTAATATATAAAGCTCAAATTGTCTGTGAGTGTGTGTGTGTGTGTGTGTGTGTGTGTGTGTGTGTGTGTGTGTGTGTGTGTGTGTGTGTGTGTGTGTGTGTTCACGTTTGGCGGCCACGTCTTTTGCCCGTTCGCAACCGAAATCGGCACGCACATTGGGCACGCACAGCGGAAGGTTTGCGTAAAACAATTAAAGAAATTATGCACCGGGTCCCCTCTCCAGGGGTCGACCCCCGCGTAAAATTTCTCGACAACGCACACGCTACACATTCCTGTTCATTCAAACACACGCCCATACCAGTCCTGTGTACACTGTATGCATCGTCGTCCTTCGCAAAGCTTCGAGCGATCGAATATCTCTTGCCGACGAAACTTACTCTTCTAGCACTTCTGTTTCTCTCCAAATTCTGATTGCATTTGCACCGAATCCAACCTACACGTTTTCTGCAGCAAGCGCTACACGGGGAGTGTGTCGATTTCTATCGAAACAAGTGCGAAGAACAAGATTCGAATTCATTCAGAATATCGGGAACCTCGCAACAAAGATACACGTGACGTGTCCACAGACCTATCTTTACACTACAGTATCTTGCCCGTACGAAGGACGGGCCAGGTATACTAGTTATGAATAATACCACGAAAGACAGTGTGATATGTTGTTTGTATAGTAGTGCTGCCATTACGGTTACCTCAAGAAGAGTTCTAGAGTAAAGCTCAGCAATATGTGGAGTCCACGCTCGACTCGGCTACTGGACTGGGCTAGTGGACTGGACGAGTGGACTGGACGAGTGGACTGGACTGCTGGACTGGACTGGACTGCTGGACTCCAATTCCTTTGCTGTCGCTTGTTTCTACGATGTCCGCTGCGAAGAATCAATGCATGCACTACCTAATCTTAGCTATGTCATATACTGTGCATTGATTTCATGACAGCCGGCTGAAGACAGACAGACTCGTGCAGGTCTGGTGCATTCAGGCGTAGTGACCTACTTGCGATATATATAGCCTAGATCCCAAGTATGAACACACAGAAAGTCGGAAGATGGCTACAGAAGTAACATCTCGCATGTGGCTAGCTAACAGCTGACATACGCAACCGTTCTTGTAAGCTGTACAGCTTGGTAAGACGAAACCGAATACGATCTTGGTTGAGTCAGACGATGAATATCGTGCTGTTGCAATCGAAGGATGTCCACTGAAAGTTTCTCTAGACATGGACAGAAGTAGAAGTAGGCTTCTCTATGTGCATGGCCTGCTGCCTTTGAGCCGTGACCAAGGATTGTTTCTTGCACCTGGGAGTGGGCGAGGTTGGTGCTCCCATGCTACTGCGCTTGCGCATTTACTCAGGCACAGTAAATGTTTATGTCAGAGATCTGTTGCGCATGCGTCGGTCAAATGTGTTTTTTTGTCATTTTTGCATTCGTTTTCAGGGCACTGTTCGGTTGTGACAAACAGACGAACGACCTAAATGTGATTGAGACTGGAGGTCAGCTTTTTATGCATGTAAAGTTTGCAGGGAATCGAGTTAGCTGGAAGAATGTACGCATGCGCAGTAGATAATATATTGGATTATTATGTATGCGTTAAAATTTAGTCTAAAATTATAAACTTTTGTATTAAATTTATAGTTGATATTAATTAGTATGTAACCCTTATGGTATTATTCTTGAATGTTTGGTAACACCAGTAGCAATATTTCTGCTGTAGACATGCAAGTATGGGCGTGGTTAAGTAATATGTATGAACGTTATATCTATTTCATTGCAGATGGGAGCATCGAGGAATTGGGCGAAGAGTTTAGCGGCAGTAAAATACAATACGGATGGTGCAAAGTGACCGATTCAAACACCAACCTGCCAAAGCTTGTTCTTATCAACTGGGTGAGTTTTTTAAGATCAAAACTGAAAAACACGTCTACAAGGAACATTGATATCAATGAATAGTTGCTACCTTTTAGTCATTTGTTGACTGGTTGTGTGTTTACATAATCGGTTTTTCTGTATAGTTTGGGGAGGCGGCACCGACATCACGGAAAGGCGTCTGTCAACATCATGTCAATGATATTGCCGGATTTCTAAGGGTTTGTGTGTTACATGCATATTTATTGCATGTTGTTGTGTGATTGTTTTGTTCTCTCAGGGTGCTGACGTGACCATCAATGCTCGTCACGAAGGCAACGTGGAGGAGAAGGTCGTATTAGAGAAAGTGTCGAAATCGTCTGGAGCTCGTTATGGCTTCCACAAGGAAAAGGCCAGACCAGTGGAACCATCCGGTCCAGTGGTACGTATGTATGCTGTATTTGTACTAAATGGGATGGGCTGTGGGTTGTGGTAGTTTGCAATACATTTTAAAGTCAAATATATTAATTAATGTAATAAATATATAATAATTTATTTTATTAATAATTTTGATAATTTATATAATATGTAAATATATTAGTTAAATGTAAATATATTAATTAATTAATTTTGTTCTCTGTAGTTTGTCTCTATTAGATGCTTGGCTTTTAGTTAAAATGTCAATGTGCAATGTGTATTGTACTATTTGTTTGCAATCGATTAGTGATTTGTGTGTTGCTTGCAGGGTTTGGTTTACAAGAAAGCCGACGTACGAGCTGATATTGATGCAAACAAACGAGACAAGTTTTGGTCTGACCAAGAGATTGAGTTGCTTTTGGTGTAGTTTGTCTGTCTGTCTGTCTGTCTGTCTGTCTGTCTGTCTGTCCATCTGTCTGTTTGTCTGTGTGTAGTTTTCTTGCTTTGTTAATAGAAACTTGAGAAGCAGTGCGTTCAAGAGGAACGTAAGGTAAAAATTGAGGAAGCAAAGAAGCGGACAGTGAAATCAAAGAGAGGGAGGTCTGTGCAATGGGTGGGATTGTGGTAAATTTTGTGCAGTCAGTGATTGCTTGGTTTGGTAGGCAAAAGAGACAACTTAGTGGAGAGAGAAAGCTGAACGTGAACGATCAATTGATGCACAGAAGTAGGTTGTGTGTGTGTGTGTGTGTGTGTGTGTGTGTGTGTGTGTGTGTGTGTGTGTGTGTGTGTGCACGCATGCACACACTACGTGTTGCTTATCTGTGACATTTCACGTGTCTAGAGCTCACGAAAGGGAAGGCTATCGTAGATGTGAAGAAGAAGACAGAGCACATTACGTTAGCTCTTTGTATGCTTCAATACAGACATTTAGTAAACAGCAGGAATGTGACAGACAGGCAGGTTGTGTATGCAGAAGTGTGCATGAATACTGGCAAGTGTTGTGTGATGCATCCGTGATGGAAACGTCATGTGACATCACGGATTGAAAGTCGGATGCACAAATAGAAATTGCAAGGGCAAACTCATCTTGTATTGGTCTACTGCAGTGTAATATATTGCTGGCATTTATAAGGGCATGCATTGATAAGTGAGGGTTAGAATGATGTGTGAACAAGACGTCTTGTACTTCATTGAGCATGCCTTTTGCCTGGTAGTTTTGAACATCCAGACCGTAACACGTTAGTGGGTGTGCAGTCAGCAAGTTAGATGTGGTGTTGTCTTTGAAAGAGTCGGATTCTCTAGAATAACTTGAGGACCAAGACGTCAATCAGGAATTGTGCTACTGTGAGGTAGTGGTGTAGTGTTGCTCTCATGGCACATTGAAATTGCTGAGAAGACAATGTGTAACATACGTTAACACAGAATTGGAGTAAGTGTAGCCTCCTGTGTGCAAAGCTTGGGTATTGCGATGTCTAAGGTTCTTTAAATTACTGGAAGTCTTCGAAATAGTTTGAGGCACAGATGACACTATACAGTTTACTAAGGGGGTGATTTACTAAGTGGCAAAATACTAAAGGCTGCATCACTATAGGGGTGAGGGGCTGAATTAGTGAGAAGGCGATTTAGTTAGTGAGGGGAGATTTAGAGAGGAGGTGAATCAGTGAGGGGTGAATAAGTGAGGGGTGAGAGAATCAGTGAGGAGCAAGAGAATCAGTGAGGGACGACGGATCGTCGAGGGTGCAACGGATTGCCAAGGGTGCAGCAGATCGCAGAGGGTCAAAGAGGGCGAGATTTGCTGAGGGGCATATTGCTCAGGTTGTGGGTGGATCGCTGGGGGGCATATTGCTGTATATCTCTGAGAGTTGAGTTACCGAGGGACAAAAATTTACTGATGGGCGAATTACTGAGGAGGTGTATTACTAAAGAGCACATTAAATAGGTACTTTACGGCACGTTTGCCTTACGTGTTCCATGACATAACAATGTCTAACAGCCACTATCTTATTAAAATATTTTTATATACTAAAAATTATTTGTTATCAATAGTTTGTTTGTAGTTATCGTTGCATGTTACATTAGGTATGGTGCATGTCTGTGATGTGTGTGTGTGTGTGTGTGTGTGTGTGTGTGTGTGTGTGTGTGTGTGTGTGTGTGTGTGTGTGTGTGTGTGTGTGTGTACATGTACACATTGTTGATCTGGTGTGTTATGTTGGCTGTTGTAGACAGAAGCCGAGGTCGCTGCTGCAGACGAAGCCGCTCGACAGGCACAGGAAGCAGCCGAGCAAGCACTAGCTGAACAGAGAGTAAGCCGAGATGTACGTACATACATTTACCAGCCACATCTTTGTATATCATATCACCTCGAAATGCCACAATGTTTACCCTTATGTGTTTGAAAGACCTTCAGCTTGTGTATGAGGCCATCCTTCATCCAGTGCCACACTAGCATATGATTTCAGTGTTTTGTATTGCTCGTCTGTGTGGCGCTCGGCATTTATCTGCATGGTATTCGCATCTCGTTTGTCTGCTGTTGACACGTCAAGCAAAAAAGATATTGAAATTCTTTCAAATTGTTTCTGTTTACAAATTTGGTTTGTCGGACACGTTTTCGTTGTGTATCGAGCATGTGTAGGGTATAGCTGGTATGTGATGTCTCACATGTGTAAGGGGGGCATTTATTCTAGGGTAATGGTTTTATGTGACTTTTTAATTAAAGGAAATACTTTGTACAGCAATAATGTTGATTTTTGTTGATTTTCTGAGTTAGTGAACTGTAGAATGCTGTTGGATGTTTTGTTTGTGGTGTTGTTTGTTTTTATTGTTTCTGTTTGTTTGTTTGTCTGTCTGTTTGTCTGCCTTTGTGTGTTTGTATGTGTTTGTCTGTCTGTCTGTTTCTCTGTCTGCCTGTTTGTCTGCCTGTGTGTACGTGTGTGTGTGTGTGTGTGTGTGTGTGTGTGTGTGTGTGTGTGTGTGTGTGTGTGTTTGTATATCTTTCTTTCTGCTTGTCTGTCTATGTGTCCGTCTGTTTGTTTGTGTGTATAGTTTTCTTACTTTGTTAATAGAAACTTGAGAAGCAGTGCGTTCAAGACGAACGTAAGGCAAGAGGAGGAAGCAAAGAAGCAAGACAGTGAAGTCGAAGAGAGGGAGGTCTGTGTTATGGGTGGGATTGTGGAGTTTTTGTGCAGCCAGTGATTGCTTGGTTTGGCAGGCAAGAGAGAGACAACTTTGTGGAGAGAGGGAAGCTGAACGTGCACAAGCAATTGATGCACAGAAGTGGTGTGTGTGTGTGTGTGTGTGTGTGTGTGTGTGTGTGTGTGTGTGTGTGTGTGTGTGTGTGTGTGTTGTGTGTGTGTGTGTGTGTGTGTGTGTGTGTGCTCTGTGTGTTGCTTGTCTGTGACATTTGACATGTCTAGAGCTCGTGAAAGGGAAGAATATTGTAGACGTGAAAAAGAAGACAGAGCACATTGCGTTAGTTCTTTGTATGCTTCATCATCTTCAGTACAGACATTTAGTAAACAGCAGCAATGTGACAGACAGGCAGGTTGCGTATGCAGGAGTGTGCATGAACACTGGCAAGTGTTGTGTGATTCATGTGTGATGGAAACGTTATGTGACATCACGGATTTGTGTTGTTGTTGTTTTGTATGTATTGTGTGGTGATTGGTGATTGTGGCATTGACAACATGTGGAGATAGAGAAAGGTAGAAGGCTGGTGGACAGACAGTTGCACAGGGAGATGGACAGAGAGACAGACGGACAAAGAAATAGACACATAAAGATAGAAAGATGGACAAACAAACAGACAGACAGAAACAGGAAGACAGACAGATGATAGACAGACAGACAGACAGACAGACAGACAAAGTGCAGTGTTGCTCATCTGACATAGTCACACACATTGATAAGGTCATCTAGTGAGAACCGTTCCTCCAGATAAATTCCAACCTCCAGCAAATATACACGATCTACAGACACACACTCGACATTCAGCAACTTTCTATACCTAGATGACATCACTGCTAGGTCATGGGCACAAGCTATACTTCCTATCAGGCATGGTGGTTTTTGGCTCACTTCTATTCAAAACCTCTCACCAATTGCATTTGTTGTCGGTTGGATTCAATATTTGCAGGTATTACCAAGTTGGTTTTCAGGGTTAAGATGACTGGTAGACACAGTGCTTAGTCAAGCAATCTCACTGAGTGCCCAAAAAGACACTATCAGTTACAAGTTGCAAAAGTCACGGAGTCCAGGCCAGACACTGACAGATCTACTACCTGACACTGAAAACTTACAACATTGACTGTCAGGAAAACTGGTCAGAGCACAAGTACTAGTGTTGCACATGATTGAGAACTCGTCAATGAAAGATGCTGCTTGTTTGAAGTCTCATCAAGGGGAAAGGTTGAGGAGTCTGGCTGTACTGCATTCCTAGTTCACAGAAGCTTGCACTTTCTCTGATTTGTTCTGTTTGGCAGCTTTTGTTAGGCTGGGTCTCCCAATGCCACTGCCTCCTTCAGTTGATACATGTGAATGTGGGAAAGCACTGGATGATGAAGGTTACCATCTGATGACATGCAAAATGAGTGGAGGAGTGGACCAGTTTGGACCCATAATTCCATCAGTTTGATCAGACTGTCTAAATCACGTCCATCTCAACCATATCATAGACCGAGACAAAGTATAGCAGCTTCCAAGCCAGACCTGATATCATCGTTCAAAATGCATTTGAATTGAATATTGAGCTGGATGTATCCATAGCTCACCCCTGGTGTCCTGACATCAGTCTAATTGCCAGCACAGAGCAGTGGATGAGCGGCTCTGAGAAGAGAGGAAAAGAAGAAGGAAACGTACAGCTCAGAAAAACATCCACGTGGCTCTAACCCTAATGTGGTCTTCCATGTGTTTGACCACTTTGAACATATGGGGTAAAGATGGACAGCAGTTTCTGCATCAGATATTCCAATGATCAAAAGAGACGACAATGGAAAAATCAACAGCATGGATTTCAAAACTTACTGGTGATGGCAACTGGCAATGACATTGCAGAGATGCAATGAAAGTGATATCAAAGGAAATTAGACAGGATGACATGCTCAAGATACTCATTAGATGATTTATACAAAAGTCCATTGTACAGTAGATAAGTTAGCACTGGAGAGATGGGCCTAGTGGTCGTAGATAATTTTGAGCTGAAGAGACAGTATAGTTTACAGACGGACAGACAGGCAGACAGACAGTAGGCCTGCACATATTGTGCAGACATTATATTGAGCATAATTGGTACTGACAAGCATCGAGCATAAAGCGAGCATAATTGCAAGGTTTACGAGCAATACATCATCGTATACTCATGTAATTGCTAGTCTGCTAAAGCAATATTAATATGGCGGAGAACTTGGAGATTGCATGAGGCACTGATGTTACAATAGAACAAACATTAATGAAAAACCAGTTAAGCATATTTTTTGCTGGAATGTCAAGCCAGTTTGTTGGCATTTCAAAACTTGTAGTTTGGTTTTGTTGTAAGTTTACTTTGTTTTACTTTGCAACAAATCACTTGAGCCAAGTTGTGTCAAATTGTGTGAGCATAATTTGAGCAAATTTGTACAATTGAGTGAGCACTGCAGCATAGCATAATGCAAGATAAAATGAGCATAATATGTGCAGGTCTAGCAGACAGAGAGACAGACAGGAAAGTGACATGTAGGCAAGTAGATTGAAAGTCAGATGCACAAATAGAAATTGCAAAGGCAAATTCGTCTTGTATTGGTCTACTGCAGTGTAATATATTGCTGGCATTTTAGAAAGCTCGCATGGAGCAGTTGGATGCTTGAAACTGAGAGCAAGAAGCGGCTAGCACACGAGAAAAGACGAAGGTTTAAGCAGCAGGTAAATCGCAAGTGTAACTAGTTTATGATTTATTGAAATATGCGATTGTGGTGCAGAATTGTAGCAATTAGTCGTTTATTTGTGTAGTACACACACACACACACACACACACACACACACACACACACACACACACACACACACACACACACACACACACACACCACATTATTGAGATCATTGTGATGTGTTTTTTTGTAGGGAAGTGCATTGAATAGTTTGCTCCAGTCATCACTATTCACGTGGCACTGGTCATTGCTATGAATTGATGTTCATGCATGTTGGTGTGGTTTGCATGCAACATGCTGCAAAGTAAGCTAAACGTCTTGCAAATGTATTATGGGAGACATCAAGTGTCAGTTCTCAAATGAATGTAAGGTAGATGAGTCTGTCTTAAATACAAAGGTTGGTTGTCTCTTAATGTTTCTAGTTACACAAAGCGGCAGTTGAATTATTATTGTGATTGTTTCTCTCTAGCAAGTGAAGATGATGAGAGAGGACACGAGCAGTAGGTTGTGAGTCTAGTCCATCATGGAGTCGTGCAGTGGATCAAGAGAAGCAAGCAGTCAGCAGCCCAGCCGTCAGTTTGAATAGTGGCAGAGTTTGCAAACGAGCAGACAGACTAGATGTGTAAGTTAGAGGAGAGATGGAGTGATAGTGAGGCGTCTAGATGAGGTGAGAGTATGAGAGTGTCCAGTTGTAGGAGGTACACTGTAGTGTTGAATTGAGTTTTGTTGAATACATTACTGTACTCACAAGTGCACGTGTCATCTAGTTGCAGAGCAAATAAGCAAGCATGTCTGCTATCTTTTCACTTCAAGTCGCTATCAAACGTACGCGTCGTTCTATCAGGGCATCGTACATGTCACCGTTCCATGAGCTTCAACAGCAACCACCTGACTAAGATGCACGCCCGCGTTTCTGTAAGCTTTCTCCAATACTGCAACTTGAGCCTCATAGCTAGGCTGAGCGACACCATCCGTTTTACCGTCTGTACCGAAAGCACCGCCACGTATGATGGCGTAGATGCCGTCATTATCAGCAAGAGCCTTTGATACAAGGGCAACATGCATAAAGCGGTGTTTTTGTGATGACGTGTGAAGGCCTTTAGAGCGGGATCAATTTACGTGTCAATTAACTTAAGTTGTCAATTCTGACGGCCAATGAGAAGATGCCAATCAGTCACGCCTACATTAGACCACATACCTTGCACTCGACGGCAACGCAGGCAGGAGGTTTGTCAATGAAATTCGGCGCGCGCAAAGCAACAAGCTCATTGGTTGGAGCTGAGAGCAAATCTAGAGGTGAGTGAGACGCGCAACGTTTCTTTCTGCCAACTCGTCGATGTATCCCGGCAGAAGATCTCGTTGAATTTCTCGTTTGTGCGAAAGAGCTCTGCCCCCCGCGTACAAGCACACAAGAAATTACTAAGACTGACAGTTTGATCTTGTATGAGAAGGTTAGGGAAAAGAGATGAGCGCGACACACAATCACGGTTTCTCTTATTTGCTTGTAAACCCGGTTGTTGCGAAGGTGCATGCAGGTGAGTCATCATGGAAGAGGAGATATACCGGACGTGCTTGTGGTCGCATGCCTAGAGACTATGAATATATACATGTAATAGGTACACACAGGTGTGCCGCTAGATACAGTTACGAGCGCTGAGAGGGGCTGTGCAAGAGACTAGAGGTTTGTCAATGAAATTCTGCGCATGCATTAAGCAACAAGCTCATTGGCGGGCGGACACAAACATATGTAGCGGCCACGAAAGTGCTTATAGCGGAGAGCGGGTGTAGAGGTGAGTGAGACGCGCAACGTTTCTTTCTGCCAACTCGTCGATGTATCCCGGCAGAAGATCTCGTTGAATTTCTCGTTTGTGCGAAAGAGCTTTGCCGACCGCACAAGCACACAAGAAATTACTAAGACTGACAGTTTGATCTTGTATGAGAAGGTTAGGGAAAAGAGATGAGCGCGACACACAATCACGGTTTCTCTTATTTGCTTGTAAACCCGTCTACTGGATTTGTGTGACGTGATGGAGGAGAAACGCGCCAAGACTTTGACGTCTCGACGTGTTTGTGATGTTAGCGCGCATTTGCAATATATTGCGTTTGTATTGTGTGTTGTAATAGACAGTAGACGGGTGTGGGGCGTGGTGCGAGGTGATAGATTAGAGCAAATGGATTGTTAGATTGTGATGTGAGTAAAGGGTTGATGTGGTTGTGTACTGATTGGATTGAGAGCACGTGTTGAGTGAATTGTCGTTTGTTAATGAAATTGGAAGGATTTATTGTTATTGATGTGTTACTGTGATGTTAGAATGAGTGAGAGAGACATCACAACATTGAATAGCCAACTAGTGGTTGCTGTAAAGAATAACGAAGGTGATGAGGTTGAGAGATTGTTAAGTCTAGGAGCTTCACCGAATGCTTATAGTCATTCAGTATGTTATTGATTGAGTGACTCGTTTTATTGTTGTTTACAACAACTCACTCTAATGTAGGGACGGCCTGTATTGGTGGATGCTTGTATACATCGCTCCTATTCTGTATGTAAGCTGCTAGTGAAGAGAGGGGCAGATGTGAACAAAACTGATTCTTTGGTAAGTGTTGAGAGTGAATGAATGAATGAAGAGAATGAGATTTAAATGATGTGATGAGATTTGTGATAGGATGGATATTACAGTAGAGACAAACAATTAAACACAATTATTGTCATTTCAGGGTAGGACTGCTCTAATGAAGGTAGCAATGAATGGTGATGATGAAATGGTCGACTTCCTTTTATCATCAAATGCTGATGCTGGACCAAAGACTAAGGTGAGTGTATGTGATGCAGTTTGATGTGGTGATGTGTGAGTATGAGAAGTTATGTTTTAAAATGAATGTATTAATAACGTAAACTAGCAGAGTCCTTCAGCATTGCCCATGTAATCCAGATGTATGTATATAAAGGTGTAGTGTGTTTGCTTACTTGACCATAACCTCGAAAAGGTCTCGATGAAACACATGCAGCCAACAGCTGATTAGACTGTTCTTCTAGTTGAGCAGCCTGTTTTTCATCCAGGAAAGATGAGTAAGTATCTAGTTTTTAAGCAAGTTACTAAGTTTCCATATTAAGGTAATGTCCTTGAAAAGGTTGCATTTTCTTTTCCTTTCATACAATCCTGCAGTGCATACGTTTGTATTTTTGTATTTGCTGCAAACTGTCATCTTAAGGCAATCATTGTGATGCTTTGATGGAAAGAAGCGGCCTGCACACACTCAAATGGCAATAAGCCAACAGAGGAGGCAATGAAAGCCATGCAGCTAACAAATGATTGGACTGACAATGTTCTTCTTAAAAGGTTGAACTTGGACTGTGTGCAGAGTCTCTATGCCAATTGAGTTAGTAGTTTTAGCACTTACACACACACACACACACACACACACACACACACACACACACACACACACACACACACACACACACACACACACACACAATGGACAAATGTCAATCCCTCCATGTCATTCGACGTCGACTTTAAGAGACAAGGCTTTCATGCGCTACGTCGAGGCTTAGGGCTAGCGCTACAATCCACCTGGAGCTTGGCCGGATGCACTGACAATGGCACAGCTGTGGGACTGGACATCGAGTCCCCCAAGTACCCGTCTGCTGCTCGGTGTTGTACAGTAGTCATGTTCCACCCCAGTCAATGACCAGGTACTCATTTATACTCCTGAGTCGAAAGAAGCAATTGTGTGTAAGTTTCTTGCTTAATTAAGGAAATTATGCCATAGATGGCCATCACTGTGACTTGAACCTGCAACCCTGCAAGGTCCTGGCTGTTTTCATTCTCCAAATGCACTCTAACAAATTGAGCTACAGCACCACACACATACACACACACACACACACACACACACACACACACACACACCCACACACACCCACCCACAAATAATGCCTTTTTATCATATTGTCATATATAAAACTGTGCTTGTTTTTGTCTAAGCTGAGTTGACCAGCTCTGGAATATCAAAGCCTTTCCATCAGTAATTAGCCAAGGTCACCTGACTGCTATAAACAATCTCTTAACTTTCCTCAGTATTCATCGTTTATTGGTGAAGTGACAACACGACAACATTAAAGGAACTGTACCAGACCCTCTCCCAACGTCTGGATGTTGAAAAGGGGAGGGGCTGGCTAAGCGAGACTAACCTGGATGGCCATACAGCTATTACACTTACACTTGCATTGAGACATCGCAAACCATCATGTTTATGATTGGCTCAAAATCAACGTCATTTCCATTCGCTTAGCCAACACACACATCTCAACACTAGCCTCGACACTAGGCCTCCCTTTGCTTTCGGTGGTCCGACCGCACAAGGGTAGCAACGGGACTGTATCACGTGATGTTCTCTTCGAAAAGCAAAGGAACATCATGTGATACAGTCCCGTTGCTATCCTCGCGCGGTCAGACCACCGAAAGCAAAGTGAGGCCTAGTGTCGAGGCTATCTCAACACAGTAGAGTACACATAGAAAGGATCTCACCCCAATTATGGTGGCTTAATAATGTGGTTGTAAATGATATTTGATATTGGAAAGTGTTGATTGTGTGTATGGTGGAGCAGGAGATGTAGATGAGTGTTTTACTAGCAGACATGGTGTTGTATTATGAGTAGTGATGGATAGTCTGCTGGCAGTTGTATTGCATTGATTGCTTGTTGGACAACACATTGCTAATATGCATTGTATATGGTCAGGATGGTTGGACTGCATTTGATTGGGCTATGAGAGCAGGTCACATGTCAACAGCTGGTCGTTTGGTGTTGGCAACTCAAAGAGTTGAAGATGTTACAGTTGAGGTGTGTGACAGTCAGTTGTGTTGAGAGAATGAAATGAATGTGTGTGAGTGTGTGGTGTGTGTAGAGTCTTCCTCGCGTGTTGCATTGGGCATATAAGAATAAGAGAGATGATGTGATAAAGACAATTGTTAAGCTGGGAACAGAAGTGAAGGATGACGTGAGGAATAGAATTTGTGAATCATTTTTATGACATTTATTGTATTGTTGATGCAGTCGGGACGAACTTTACTTCACTATGCTGCTCGTTATGACAGTCGTGATGTGGTTGAGTTTCTCTTGGCCAACAAGGCAGATGCTGATGCTTCAGACGAGGTAGGTGTAGTGACAATCAAATATCAAATATTAGGTAGGTGTAGCAATTGTTAAGTTAAGTTGGATAAACTGATCAAGTATTTACTAAACTGTTTTGTCTGCTTAGAAATGAGGTAAAGCAATTTGTTTGTATTACAAAATCTGCATATTATTTGCTGTCTTGGGTATTGTGCTATTTACCAACAATTGAGATTTAAATTGTTGTAAAAAGTCTTAAAATAGATGTATGGAAATGTGAATAAAATGTAAAGTGCATTTTGTGTAAGACTGCTGTGGGGCTGTCGTTCCAGCAGAGGCAGTTATTGTATAATTGTATTGGTCAAGACTATGAATTAGAAGCAACAAGGTTGAAGCTCGTATCACTAAATCTTTTCTATTTACAACACTCAACAAGAAAAGCAGCCACTGTAAGAGCATTGTAAAAGCACACAGTTGTCAGGAACAGATGCAATGTAACTGACTAGCTTGTGTTGGCTGTGAATGTATTGTGCTATTATTGTCAGGCATCAAGTGTGGTCTCAATATAGACGTGAGTGGGTACACAGTGACAGAAGCATATGTGAGTATGACATCTACACGTTGCTTTTTGGGTGACTCTAGGATGTTTGTTTGATGGTATTGAGGGTCAATACTCTATTCAAATAGAGACTTATTCACACATTAATGTTGTCAACAAGCACATTTTTGCCTTCTTTCTGGTAATAACGACACATTTGTGACGAAGTCAAAACTAAGAATTGTGGCATCTCTAGGCTAGGTCACGTTATGTCTCGGCCATTTTCTTTGCCAATTCATGGGCCAAATCAATTGTAATGGATAGTGGAATTTAGTGTGGCTGTAGTATTTCATGTTTTGTATTGTCTTCAAACATTTGACTTGACCATCTTATCTTATTTGTGTGTGTTATGTTGTCAGAATGGTAAGAGACCATACCAACTGGCTGATGGTGAACTGAGAAGACGACTGAAGAAAGCAATAGTGAGACGTTTATGCAGTGAGATATGGTGGTATGTGTAGAATGGATGGGTTGTATTGTCAGGATGAACAGAAGTATGCTGTTCTGTTTGCTGAGGGCACAGTGAGACCAGAAATCATCAAGTTGTGTTTCATCGGTTCAGAAGGAGCAGGAAAGACGACACTCATGGAGGCTCTCAAACGAGGATGGTTAGAGTGGATTTTTAAAAACGAAAATCAAGCAGACAACCCGGATTGTGAAGAGGAACGCACAATTGGTATCAACGTGATGACAGCCAATATTCCAGGAGTGGGTCGTGTTTCACTGCGGGACTATGCAGGTCAAAAGCAGTTCCACAAAACCCACGGCCTCTTCTTCTCTCCATCCAACTCATTCTTCATCTTGTTAGTGAGTCTAGTGAGAGTAAAGGAGAGACGACTGTGCAGCGATGAGGAGTTGCGAGATGAGCTTCAGTACTGGCTCTCATTTCTCAGATCCAGTTTGGATGGAGAGTTTATACCCACAGTGTTGATAATGGCCAGTCGAGGAGATTATTATCGTGATGGTCAGCGTGTGTTACAGCATGTGGTCGACTACATTTGTGAGCTGTTCAAAGGCATGATCAACATCGTTCAACATTGTTTGGTTCTCGACTGCAGGAAGTGTTCGTCCCCTGAAATGAGAAAACTCAAGAGACTTTTACATGATATGAAGCAGCAACTTAAGCAAGTAATAACAAGGCTAATTGAATATTCATTTGTTTGCTAATTCAGATATCTATGTTACAGTCTGCTCCTCTGTATCCTCGTCTTTGCCAGCCAGTCGTGTCCAAGTTGCTTCCTTCTCTTCGTAAGAAACAGAAAGATCCATTCATGGAGACGGCAACACTCATGGAGAGGATAGAGCAAGAAGCATGTCCAGGACAAGAGAAGAAGGTTGTAGAAAAGGTAGTTGGTTTTCTGGATGAATCAGGAGAGGTGAGATGACTAGCAGCTGTTTAGTCATTGCGTATGCGCATGCGCTCGTGCGTGTGTGTGTGTGTGTGTGTGTGTGTGTGTGTGTGTGTGTGTGTGTGTGTCTGTGTGTCTGTGTCTGTGTGTGCCTGGATGTAGCATGGCAGCCTTCTAAGCATGTTGGCTCTGAGGTATTTTGACCCTCTCCAGCGTACCATCTGCGTTCAGCGATATCTCCAAATGCTATCATCACGATAAATCATCTCAGATCGACAGGAGTGCCACATGCAGCACTTGGAAGTGAGCCTACGGCAACATGTTTTTTGCAGAGAACAACTGTCGCCCTACTCTTACATTGTAAAGTGCTTTGATTGGTTGTAACGTAGAAGTACTCATTTTCGTGTCCTTGCATCTATTTTTGGTATCGCCGAATCAGATGGAGGCCATGTGCATGGAATACAATAATGGAAATGACTGCGGGGCATGGACCAAAGAAGTTGGTCTCCATCGTGGAAAGAAGAACGATGGTTTTTGGTGTGTGGAAGCGATGTGTACTGCCGTGTTAGCAAGAAGCAGCAGTTTGACATCTCTAGCTGTATAGAGAATTGAAAGATTCAGGACACTACATAACATTACCTATTTACAAACCGGTGATGAACTGAGTAGAGATTTGCTTTTTTCACTGTTTACGCTATCATTATGGACTGGTTATGATTTAGGTTTGGTGTCTGTCTGTCTGTTTGTCTGTCTGTCTGTCTGAGGAAATGGTTCTCTTTGATTCTTCAAAGATGCAGCGTAAAAGTAATCCTAAAAAAGTTGTCAAGAGTTTCAGAAACAAAGAATGACATGGACAAGCTTTTGACTTTAATGTACAGATCCAAGTCCACTAACGTTTTAAAGTATTTTGCTGTGAAGGACTGGTTCATTATAGAAGTTTAGAATGTGTACAAGTAGAGGATCTGTAGCAATAAAATAAGCTGTCTGTCTGTCTGTCTGTTAATCACATATATTTGAACTTTTATCCTTTTATCTATGATACATTTTGCAATGCAAGGTACTATGTACTGTCCAACTACTAGTAGTGTTCATCAACTAAACTAAGCTAAAATTGAAACTCGTGTAAAAATAAGATGAGGACTACACTTAAAAGCTACAGTGTACCAGCAAAGCCTCCAGTACCAGCTAGTGGCTGAAGTACTGGGTGGCAAAGAGGTCACATCTGTTGCCTTCAGACAGCGAAGATAGCTTTTTAGAGATGACTCTAGCATTACACTTCTGGAGCTGAACAGAAAAGTGTTTGGACCAGAAGTCGATAAAGTCCG
Source organism: Corticium candelabrum (assembly GCF_963422355.1). Taxonomy (NCBI): domain Eukaryota; kingdom Metazoa; phylum Porifera; class Homoscleromorpha; order Homosclerophorida; family Plakinidae; genus Corticium; species Corticium candelabrum. The sequence goes on from NC_085085.1 coordinate 1,593,054, forward strand.
CAGCGTTCGGTCATCCCACTTTGTCAGATGACTTCTTTGATAATTTGCACAGCAGTTTCCACCCATTGATCCCCAAGCTCCAAAATACTCCATTACCAGTGGGGTTACAGTGGCAATTATGCCACCTGGTAATTGCTGTTTGCTGTATTTCTCTTTCTTTCTGTCTGCTCTCTTTCCTGCAGCGACACCACTAACACTAGCAGATGATGGAAAGATGTCACTACTCCATGGGTGGACGAGGGAGATAGCTAAGTCAACGTTGTTTCCAATGTCCGAGTCAAAGAAAATGATGTCCAGTCTGTTGTCTGTAGTTGTATAACGACTCCTCTGCTCCCTGCGGTGGTGGATATGCAGCCCACAAAATCAATCAGACCAGACGGACGAAATTGACTCATGAGATCGTACCGGCTCGCCACCAGTCTTACAGGTCAGCAAATGGTATCCATTATCATCTATAAGAGCTCCACAATTGCAGGTCGTTGTTCAGCTGGAGAAGGCTATGGGCAAACCCAAACGAAGGAAGGACGCCAAGCGAAATTTGCAAGAATTGAATGTGAACACTTTTGATGTAGGGATAGCGTTAAGCCAAGCCCAGTGCCCTTACCTGTTGTTGAGCTTAGGTGGGCTGCATGCCTGGTAGGGGGCATTTTCGAGTAGATACTGAGCGTTGGAAGAAGCAGTGACAGAAGATAGCCTTTGTTGAACTCTCCCATCACATGGCAGGTAGTCAGAGATATGTTTTTCTGGAGGGATAGACCTTGCTATGGCCTCACTGTTTGGAGAGGTTGAAGAGCTCAAGAGGCTGTTGGTGATAGATCATAAAACAGGGAATCGGAATGGCAGCTCTGTAAAAGTGTTGGCCCATGATGCAACAAAAGCTGGTTGTCTCACTGACAGCAAAGGAATCATTTTGAAAGTGCCCATTGTGATGGGTAAAGAGTCTTGATGCCAAATCCTGTCATAACCTAGAGGTAAGAAAAGGTTTTCTTTAGTCCTAGAGTCATGGATCCTAGAGTCATGGATCGTAGAAGCATGAACTAGCAAATCAGGATGGACTGTCCGGGCCAAATGGTTAAGGTTGGGGATGCAACAGCATCATAATAACAGTGTTGCACTCTGAACATCATCCAATTTGATAAGCTGATTGCACAGGGAGAGCTTTGAATGGGGTATGGTGGCACAAGAGGACGTAATGAATGACATCGGATCAGTTGGAGGACCAAGGAAGAGTGCACCCTCACAAGACACAGGAATTCCATCAAACCCTTCAACAGCAGTCGAGGACGATGGAGAAAAATATCTCGCACTTTTTGTCTGCTGTGACCAGATTGATGGCTGAGAAGGTCTCCTTCAAGTCATGAAACACAGCCAAAATGGATTCCCCCCCCCAGCAAAAATACTTCATTGAGGTAGGCCAGTACGCTTACTTGAGAGTGAGATTTCTGGATTTTAGTTAAGACTGGATGAATGGCCGTGGCAAAAAGAACAGGACCCAGAAGGTCTCCTTGATGAACTCCCTCCTCAGATGGAATTATTACCGTAGAGGAACCCCACATGAAGACAAGGGAGCTGGGTTTGCCATACATTTGAATCACATGGTTGTGCAAGTCAGGAAAGGTAAGAGAAAATTGTTCCATGATCTGGTCTCTGCTGACAGAATTGAACGCATTCTTAACATCCGACTTCAAAACTATCCAGTTGGGATTAGATTCCAAAGTGAGACTTATATGATGCGCTATCAACTCTGTACCACATTTCGTAGACACACCATGCTGAATGGGACAGAAAACTTAAGTAAACTCTTTCTTTTATTGTGAACAAATAGTCCTGGCTGTAAGTCAGCGAATAGAATCCTCGATGAAATAAGGGTGGCAGCCACATCGGGCAATATTCTCTTAGCAAAAGCCAAACAGCAGAGAAAAGACCATTCGCAGTATTCTTATTTCCAGTAGGATTTTAAAATGCTCGAAACGCCTAGGACCAGCACCAGATCCACGTGAAGCTTGCCTGAGGGATTGAATCGAAAAGTAACAACCTAGACAAGGTGATCGACTCACAACTAACATTGGGTGGAGGGGAATGAAGCGCTGAAGATCTGGAAGGGTGTTTGGAGATCAACTTCCTTGCGGTATCATCAGTGGACGGAGCCAGACTGTTACCAGTTAGAATTCTAGACGCACGTGACAACTCTCTGCATCTCTCTAGCCTCAGAGCAGGCTTTTTCCTGCATTATCCCCAGTAGTGTGTGACTTCCCGGAAGAGAGGCTCGCAGGCAAATAAGGTCCGACCAATTCCAGCTGAGAAACTGGTGGTAAGCAGCCTTCACATCATGTAAACTATGTTTTCCTCTTCTCGCCAGAGGAGTGAGGAGCATGCGAGGCAGTAGAAACATGAGTTTCCATGCTAACTCATCAGAGGGATCATCATGAATCTTTCCAAGCACTACGACACAGCAATCTTGGAAACATACTTTGACAGTAGGATGGATAGTTTGGACAACTCTGGGAGGCAGAATGTCTTCTATTGTAAGATCCCGGATGTACATCCACGCAGTAGTTTTCAGGTCCAGATTCGTGTTCTGAGAAAGTGCAGAGTCCAGGAACGTCATTGATGAAACGTGTGTGGGTGCAGTACCAGCGGAAGAAGCTTGAGAAGAGACGTTGACTTCCACATTCCCGCAGTAAGGTTGAAAGAAACACGCTCCCTCTGTTCTTGAGTAGACTGTTGATGCCGAGATCTGCATTGAGGCAAATGTTGACCCAGTTTCAAAACCAGTTTTTGCAGAAAAGAACATTGATGAAGACGCAAGCTAGCGATGAAACAGCCGGAAGGATATTGGGATCCTGAACTTGCCAAATATGGCAAAGAACTCGCTGAGCGGTGCTAGACGCTTTGCAGGACTGATACAGACAAGATTCAGAACGAGGCATCGAGCGACAGAGGGAAAAACAGCAAAAGGAGCAGACCCAAAATGTGACTCTCACGCGGTCATCATCAGGGATTTATCTGTCTGTCTCTCCTGTCTCTCTGTTTGTCTCTTTTGTCTTTCTATCTTTTGTCTGTTTGTTTCTGTTTGTCTGTTGTTTTGTTGTTGTGTGCATGTACATTTATGTTATTCTTGTGATGTGAGTTTAGATTGCTGTTGTTGGTGATGTGGCTGCTCTCAATCCTGCTTGTCTACATCAATATGCCATCGGTCCTATCGTTGCTTCTAAGGATTTCAAGTGGCATGTCAAGTCAGAGAGAAATGATGGCACAGTAACAAGAGAAGAAGCAAAAACGGCAATCGATCATTACTTGAGAGATCACAAGATTGCTGTTCAACTCGACACAGATAAAGTTCTCATTATCAACAAATCTCTTGGTATCTGCTTCAAAGTGGAAGGCAGAGACAACACGTACATGTTTCCAGCTCTCTTACCTCCTAAGGATCTGTCTGTCATGTGGAAGAAAGATGAGAGTAAGAAAGTGTATATCGGTCGACGTCAAGTGTGTAGAAGTCAGACGACCATCTTCAGTCCATCTACATTCTGTATGTTTCAATCTAAAGTTTGCTCAACATTAGATCCAGAAGCAAGGCTGTGGAGGGATGGACTGATTCTATCACAATGCAATACAGTTCATAATCTCATTGAGTGTTTGGTGGCCATGATAGATCCTGTTCGTTCTGTCGACTTTGTCTGTCGTGGAAGCAAGCAAACAGAAGCAGAATGTGTTTCACTGCTGGACACTGTCATGTCTCTTTGGAGAGATATGTTAGACAGGTATAGTCCAGGCACTGAATATCAGACTGAATATCTGAGCAGAAAGCATTTAGAGGAACATAAAGAACTGAAACGAGTTGCTTTCTACTCTGAGGAGAAAATCAAGGAAGCAATAGCAAAGGAAGAAGGAGCACATGCTGCTGTCAAACAAGTAGTTGGTGATGAGCTGATGGTAGAAAGTCTCAGCAACCTGCTGGTTGTTCAACCCATCAGTCAATCGGCTCCAGTTTCATCCAGTGCAGTTTCTAATGCTGTTATTGGGTGTGGTTCATGTCAATGGTATTCATTTGGACTAAAACTAGACTTTAATCATGATCAGATTGAAGCTTTGTGTCATGACAAAGTGACTCCTGCTGATAAATTGTCTGCAATCATCCAAGTAAAGACCAAACAAGTTGGTGATGTGAAGAAGACGGATGATCTGCTGTTAGAGGCGTGTAGACATTTACCAGATCCAATTGATGGTGCAGTGAAGGAGAAACTTGGAATTTATCATTAATCACGTGACTGTAGAAACTAAGATTTATATATCATCTACAATCGTGATTTTTGACAAATGTACTGTTTGCTGAATGCCACATATTTGACATGTAGTGATGATGGGTCTAACAGAATACATGCAGATGTAGATTGCATGCTATTTTAATCATGCACTAGGGTTACAGTAAATTTAATTGGTTACAATGCTGCCACATCCGTTTCAGCCAGAAGTTTAGCGCGCGTACTCAACTGATTGGCGTGTACAGTCATAATAGGTGAACTTCGATTTGGCAACGCGCTTAAGTCTGCGAGATCTGTTGCGCATGCGTCGGTCAAATGTGCTTTTTGGTCATTTGTGCGTTCGTCTTCAGGGCGCTGTTTGGTTATGACAAAGAGACGAACGACCTAAAAGTGATTGAGACTGGAGGTCAGTTTTTATGCATGTAAACCTCGCAGGCAATCGGAAAACTGTCTACGCATGCGCAGTGGATAATATATTGATTACAGATTGGATTATTATGTACTATACGTTAAAATTTAGTCTAAAATTAAAAACTTATGTAATAATTTATAATTGATATTAATTAGTCTGTAACCCTTATGGTATTATTCTTGAATGTTTGGTAACACCAGTAGCAATGTTTCTGCTGTAGACATGCAAGTATGGGCGTGGTTTAATTAATTTGTATGAACGTTATATTCATTTTATTGCAGATGGGCGCATTGAGGAATTGAGCGAAGAGTTTAGCGGCAGTAAAATACAATACGGATGGTGCAAAGTGACCGATCCGAACACCAACCTGCCGAAGCTTGTTCCTAGCAACTGAGTGAGTTTTCTAAGATCAAAATTGAAGAACACGTCCATAAGAGGCATTCTTATTATATTGATATCAATGAATAGTTGCTATCTTTTAGTCGTTTGTTGACTGGTTGTGTATTTACGTAATCGATTTTTCTGTATAGTTTGGGGAGGCGACACCGACATCACGGAAAGGCGTCTGTCAACATCATGTCAACGATATTGCCGGATTTCTAAGGGTTTGTGTGTTACATGCATATTTATTGCATGTTGTTGTGTGATTGTTTTGTTCTTTCAGGGTGCTCACGTGACCATCAATGCTTGTCACGAAGGCGACGTGGAGGAGAAGGTCGTATTGGAGAAAGTGTTAAAATTGTCTAGAGCTCGTTATGGCTTTCACAAGGAAAAGGCCAGACCAGTGGAACCATCCGGTCCAGTGGTATGTATGCTGTATTTGTACTAAATGGGCTGGGCTGTGGGTTGTGGTAGTTTGCAATACATTTTAAGAAGTCAAATATATTAATTAATGTAATAAATATATAATAATTTATTTTTTAATAATTTTGATAATTTATATAATATGTAAATATATTAATTAAATGTAAATATATTAGTTAAATGTAAATATATTAATTAATCAATTTTGTGATTTGTAGTGTGTCTCTGGTAGATGCTTGGCTTTTAGTTAAAATGTCAATGTGCAATGTGTATCGTACTGTTTGTTTGCAATAGATTAGTGATTTGTGTGTTGCTTGCAAGAAAGCCGACGTACGAACTGATATTGATGCAAACAAACGAGACAAGTTTTGGTCTGACCAAGAGGTTGAGTTGCATTTTGGTGTAGTTTGTCTCTGTCTGTCTGTCTGTCCATCTGTCTGTCAATTTCATTTATTGAAACACAAATTCTACGTTACATTTCTAACACTAAATACAAGCAATCTACTGAGTTCAGCTTTAGTTCAATGCAAACTACTTTGATAGTCTCTATTGTGTATGTTCTCTTCTTCTTCTTCAGTCTGTCTGTCTGTTTGTTTGTCTGTCTGTCTATCTGTTCGTCTGTGCATTCGTTTGTCTGTCTGTCTGTCTGTCTATTTGTCTGTGTGTAGTTTTCTTGCTTTGTTAATAGAAACTTGAGAAGCAGCTTGTTCAAGAGGAACGTAAGGTAAATTGAGGAAGCAAAGAAACGAGGCAGTGAAATCAAAGAGAGGGAGGTCTGTGTGATGGGTGGGATTGTGGTGTTTGTGCAGTCAGTGATTGCTTGGTTTGACAGGCAAGAGAGAGATGACTTCATGGAAAGAGGGAAGCTGAATGTGCATGAGCAATTGATGCACAGAAGTGAGTTGTGTGTGTGTGTGTGTGTGTGTGTGTGTGTGTGTGTGTGTGTGTGTGTGTCAGTGTGTCAGTGTAATACAGACATTTGGTAAACAGCAGGAATGTGACAGACAGGTGGGTTGCATATGCGGGAGTGTGCAAGTGTTTTGTGATGTATCTGTGATGGAAACGTTATGTGACAACACGGATTTGTGTTGTTGTTGTAGTTGTTTTGTATGTATTGTGTGGTGATTGGTGATTGTGGCATTAACAACATGTGGAGATAGAGACAGGTAGAAAGTCTGATGGGCAGATAATTGCATAGGCAGAAGGACAGAGAGACAGACGGACAAAGAAATAGACACACAAAGATAAAAGATGGACACATAAACAGACAGACAGACAGACAGACAAAGTATATTGCTGCTCATCTGACATAGCCACACACATTGATAAGGTCATCTAGTGAGAACCATTCCTCCATATAAATTCCAACCTCCAGCAAATATACACGATCTACAGACACACACTCGACATTCAGCAAGTTTCTATATCTAGATGACATCACTGCTAGGTCATGGGCACAAGCTATACTTCCTATCAGGCATGGTGGTTTTGAGCTCACTTCTATTCAAAACCTCTCACCAATTGCATTTGTTGCCAGTTGGGTTCAATATTTGCACGTACTACCAAGTTGGTTTTCAGGGTTAAGATGACTGGTAGACACAGTGCTTAGTCAAGCAATCTCATTGAATGCCCAAATAGACACTATCAGTTACAAGTTGCAAAAGTCACTGAATTCAGGCCAGACACTGACAGATCTACTACCTGACACTGAAACCTCACAACATCGACTGTCAGGAAAACTGGACAGAGCGCAAGTGTTGCACATGATTGAGAACTCGTCAATGAAAGATGCTGCTTGCTTGAAGTCTCTCCAAGGAAAAGGTTTGGGAGCCTGGCTGGACTGCATTCCTAGTTCACAGAAGCTTGCCCTTCTCTGATTTGTTCTGTTTGGCAGCTTTTGTTAGGCTGGGTCTCCCAATTCCACTGCCTCCTTCAGTTGATACATGTGAATGTGGGAAACGACTGGATGATGGTGGAGGAGTGGACCAGTTCGGACCCATAATTCCATCAGCTTGGTCAGACTGTCTAAACCATATCATAGAACCGAGGCACACGTATAGCAACTCCCAAGCCAGACCTGATATTATTGTTCAAAATGTATTTGAATTCAATGTTGAGCTGGATGTATCCATAGCTCACCTCTGGTGTCCTGACATCATGCTAAATGTAGCACAAAGCAGTGGATCAGCGGCTCTGAGAAGAGAGGAAAAGAAGAAGGAAACGTACAGCTCGAAACACATCCAAGTGGCTCTAACCCTAATGTGGTCCTCCTTGTGTTTGAATACTTTGGACATTTAGGATAAAGATGGACAGCAGTTTCTGCATCAGATATTCCAATGATCAAAAGAGACGACAATGGAAAAATCAACAGCGTGGATTTCAGAACTTACTGGCGATGGCAACTGGCAGTGACATTGCATGCAGAAACGCAGTGAAAGTGATATTAAGGAAATTAGACAGGATGACATGCTCAAGAGACTCATTAGGTGATTTATACAGAAGTCAATTGTACAGTAGATAAGTTAGCACTGGAGGGATGGGCCTAGTGGACGTAGATAATTTGAACTGAAGAGACAGTATAGTATACAGACAGACAGACAGACAGACAGACAAAGAAACAGACAGACAAACAGGCAGGCAGACAGACAGACAGACAGGAAAGTGACATGTAGGCAAGTAGATTGAAAGTCATATGCACAACTAGAAATCGCAAAGGCAAATTTGTCTTGTATTGGTCTACTGCAGTGTAATATATTGCTGGCATTTTAGAATTAAAGCTCGCATGGAGCAGTTGGATGGTGAAACTGAGAGGAAGAAGGAAGCGGCAAGCACACGAGGAAAGACAAAGGTTTAAGCAGCAGGTAAATCGCAAGTGTAACTAGTTTATGATTTATTGGAAGTTACGATTGTGAGGCAGGATTGTGGCAATTAGTAGTCTATTGATGTCGCACACATACACACACACACACACACACACACACACACACACACACACACACACCACATTATTGTGATGTGTGCACCTTATTGCAGGGAACTGCATCCAGTCATCACTGTTCACGTGGCACTGGTCATTGCTATGAATTGATGTTCATGCATGTTGGTGTGGTTTGCATGCAACATGCTGCAGAGTAAGCTAAAACGTCTTGCAAATGTATTATGGGAGACATCAAGTGTCAGTTCTCAAATGAATCTAATGTAGATGAGTCTGTCTTAAATACAAAGGTTGGTTGTCTCTTAATGTTTCTAGTTACACAAAGCGGCAGTTGAATTATTATTGTGATTGTTTCTCTCTAGCAACTGAAGATGATAAGAGAGGACACGAGCAGTAGGTTGTAAGTCTAGTCCATCATCGAGTCGTGCAGTGGATCAAGAGAAGCAACCAGTCAGCAGCCCAGCCATCAGTTTGAATAGTGGCAGAGTTTGCAAACGCAAACTGAAACACTTGTGCACAACGACATATAACTCTTTCCGCTAGATTATCAATGGTCACTTAACTTAATTCAACTATTAATGGTCACCACTGATTACCTGCAGAGACAGCAAAGATAAACGATGTGAATCACACAAATGGACAGACAGACTGATGAGTGGGCATACAGACGAATGGAATCAATATTAGTCAACAGACCAACAAACCCTGCAAACCCATCTTTCAGCTACTACCTGCTCATGCTTCAAGTCATCCGTTTCTGTCTGTAGTATCATATTAATCCTTCAGTTGTCGTTACTTCGACAGACAAGACAGTAAATTAAGTATCAATATGCAATAGTCCATACAAGACATGTAGCTACATTGAAAACAACCTTCTAAGAATAGTGTAGTGAAGAGATGATTGATGAATATAATAATATATTTACTACAGTTCATGCACTCCATTTCAGCAGTCATTTTGTGCACAACTGATTGCAACCCAACCCAACTGGCTGTTGGATGACGTGTAAATAACATTTGTCTATCACAAGTTATGTATCTGATGGGGTAGTTAGATGGTCTGTAGGTGCTCACTGTTTGTTGCTGTGCAAGCACAATTAATAGTGTGCGCCACACACACACACACACACACACACACACACACACACACACACACACACACACACACACACACACACACACACCACACACAAACACACACACACAGACACACACACACACACACACACACACACACACACACACACACACACACACACACACACCACACACACACAAACACACACACACAGACACACACACACACACACACACACACACACACACACACACACACACACACACACACACACACACACACACTGGTAGTGGTGATGGAAGCGCATCCGGGGCTGCAATCCACACTGCGTCTGGGGCGAGGCTATTGTCCACCCCAGTCAATGACCAGGTACTCATTCATAATCCTGATTCGAGAGAAGCAAGTGTGGGTGAGTTTCTTGCTCAAGGAAACTGGGACAGTGTCGCCTCCACCAAGATCAAACCTTCAACCCTCATCACAGAATACAAGATCCCCGATGTCATCACCAACACTTTACCATCTGCTTCACCACGCCACACACACACACACACACACACACACACACACACACACACACACACACACACACACACACACAGACAGACAGACAGACAGACAGACAGACAGACAGACAGACAGACAGACAGACAGACAGACAGACAGACACACACACACACACACACACACGACAGGCACACACAACACACACACAACACAGGCACACACACACACACACAAACAAACAAACAAACAACCAAACACAAACAAACTTAATATTTGAATTTAATATTAATACTATTTATAATCTACTTACCAGAAGCATCTGGGCCCCACAAGGGTCTTCTGTTACACAGTTTTGTGATGGCGAACCTATATCTGCACTTGAGTGTGACTCTCCCTCAGACTCTGTAGTAAAGGGAATAGTCAGTAAATGGTAATCCATTGAATTTTGTCAAACACTATTATATATAGTAGAGATGCAAATTTGTCATCTGCATTTACCTTCTCTGCTCCTTTTGGAAAAAAATGAAGTGATAGGTGTAGCAGCATGTCTCTTCATTTTGAAGTATTTGTTGACGACTTCACGGAATCAGTAGATGCGTGGGATTGTAGAATGAAGTTCTCTGAGCATGAGCAGATCTTATGGCCTGGATCTACCGTCCTTTTTGTGCGCTTACAACAAGCCTACAGTAACACGATCTCGGCAACCCGGCGAAAGGACTGGACTGTGGACCTGGTAGTTTCGAAACTTAGCTAGCTGTCTTTAATTAAATATACTGTTGAGTAACTCAGTTCATACAGTAACACAGTACCAAAGAACAGGTATTTTTGTATTAGAATGAAAAATTGAATCTGAAACAGTAATGCTCAGCTCAAAGGGGGTCTATAGACCCCATAGACCCAGCCTGAATCCGCCATTGCAAAGATGGCGGAGTCAGGTTTGTTTGTTTGTTTTTACAGACCTCTACCGCTATCAAAGATGCCAATTGTAGTTTATGCATTTCGCTTTTTGACTATTGGCCGATACTGTGTGACCTGTGGCATGACCATCTCTACTGTAGTGATGCTATTGCATGGTGGGCTCTTGATGTGCTTCTTATGTAGCTGCTGGCACTGGGAACAGTCATACATGGGAGACAGATGTAAATGTTGAATGGCACACTTCTTGCACATTAAATGGTTGCATTGGAGTTCAACTGGGATGTTGACAACTTTTTCACACACAGCTAGGGCACTTGAACGAGTCAAACAAGTACAGAACTGACTCAAATTGGATGAAATGGGATAGTTGGATTGCTTGAATAAAGTCTTCTGAACATATATGACTTCTGGTGCTACTGTTTCTATTTGTTGGATTAGGTCAGTCAATTTGATTGCTGACTGACCTGTGAGAACAAGCTGATTCTTTTTCACTTTTTGGGTGGTCTTCCTCCTCTCTTCTGTTGCTGACAACTGGAGCAGGTGTTGCAGTTCTCTGAGTGTACCATCCACTCTCTGCAGAGAGGTACAAGATAGAGGTTCCTTGCCTCTTTGTAAATCAATGCATCACTAGATGGCAGCGGACACAGAAATTGGTAGGATGCACAGAAACATCATCTGCTCCAACATCTATCTTGTACAACTGGAGAATCCTGTTTTTGAGGTCTAGACATTTGTACTGACGTCCTCTCGATTGAACCTGGGGCCACATTACCTGCATAGCTCTTGTACGGAAAGGATGTGATGCACCATATCCATAGACTAGACTGACAACACTTGTATACTCGTTAACTGTTTTTGTATACGTCTTATGTAGTGTATGGAGTAAGGAAAGGACATGAGAGAGTGATGAGGTAAAGAACTGCTACACGTGTACCATTCAAATTCAAGGAACCAGTGTTGGTAAACCAGTGTTGGTACACCATTAGCAAGTTTTTGTGGCAAAGTCTATTTTACCATAGATATGATTTTACTTACATCCCAAGTTGTTAGGCATAATTTCTCTAGGCACGTGACCTAGGCTAGCCTCGTCCCCAGACTCTCTCGCGCTAGTCTTGTCCGGTGCCCGTATGACAATTCCAGGCGCGAGAGAGTCTGGGATCATCCCGCCTACTTCCTGCCATATCTCCTTTCTAAATGCTCACTAAGTGTCACCCCCAACGTTATCAAGTGTCCCGTAACTTCAAAATCAGATTAGCGTTAGTCTAATTCAATAAACGTACCACAGTGGATGCTATGACCATTGTTTGGTGTTTGTGGCATATCCAGCACTTGCAGACAACTGAAGCATGTTGAAAAGGTAAGTCTATGGAGTATTGGTGACGAGTGTCGTGTAGGCTTGTAGTCTGAGATTTACAATTGCCGGAGTGATGACTTTCTAGCTAGTTCACACGCGGCCATTAGCGTTTGCGCGCAGACTAGACTCTGTAGCAAAAAGCGCGCAATGGCAAGGGAAGGGGTTGATCTTGACATGAAACTACCGTCTGGAGGGTCAACTTGAAGCTTCCAGGGCTATTCTTTCGCGAAAAGATGTATTTGTTTTCATACTTGAAGGGTAGACGGTAGTTTCATGTCAAGATCAACCCCTTCCCTTGCCATTGCGCGCTTTTTGCTACAGAGTCTAGTCTGTGCACAAACGCTAATGGCCTCGTGTGAACTACGTAGAAGGTCATCACTCCGGATCCGCCACTTGTAGATCTCAGACTACAAGCCTACACGAAACCCGTCACCAATACTTCATAGTCTTACCTTTTCAACATGCTTCAGTTGTCTGCAAGTGCTGGATATGCCACAAACACCAAACAATGGTCATAGCATCCACTGTGGTACGTTTATTGAATTAGACTAACGCTAATCTGATTTTGAAGTTACGGGACACTTGATGACGTTCGGGGTGACAGTTGATGGCGTTGGGGGTGAGTATTTAGAAAGGAGATATGGCAGGAAGTAGGCGGGATGATCCCAGACTCTCTCGCGCCTGGAATTGTCATGCGGGCACCGGACAAGACTAGCGCGAGAGAGTCTGGGGACGAGGCTAACCTAGGCCATCTTGTCATATTTTAGTGCTCTAACTACAGTAGTATAAAATGACCATGCTTCCGTTCTTGTGTCACCATAGCCTAGTCGTCCGCGTTCCCTGTCTCTGACGTTGATTAGGTCGTCGCTCGTACAAATCTGCAGTCGATCCTTGCAAAGTTCTCCAGGAGACCATCTAGTCTTGTGTACATGCATGTGTACGCTAGCCTGTCCTCGCGGTCGATTCCTTCATATATCTTGCAGACGTGAGTGGCAGCATGTGTCTGTGTTTGCAATCGTCGACTGTATAACGTGTTTCATACTGTTGTTCTCCAGCAGAGATCTAGAGAGGTTCGTGCGTACTAGAGCGCCTGTCGACGACGATGTCTCATGCATGATCTCCGTTCTTCTTGTTTTCTCATCCGTTGGCCGTTGCCCTGCTTTTGGAAAAAGTAACTGCACCTTTTGCATCGAGAAACAAGGTGGAAGCACTGTTGTAGACGAGTCAAAGGCGTCGCTGGACGTCCAAAATTGGGGGGGGGCAGCGCTTAGCCACGCTGGAAGAGCAAGGCTTCTTATCGTGCCCCGCGTTCGAGAGTGCTAATCATTCAACTAAACTGGCCTCGTGTGTGTGTGTGTGTGTGTGTGTGTGTGTGTGTGTGTGTGTGTGTGTGTGTGTGTGTGTGTGTGCGCGCGCGCGTGCGTGTGTATCACAATACACAGAGAAGCAACATTGGTAGATACAGAGGGATGAGTTGTCATATTCATGATAATGTATTTAATTGGGTTACACTAAAGGCATACGCTGGTCAGTAATATCAGCAAATTGCAACACTAAGTCCTCGACGTTGGCTTCTAGATCTGCTGTAAGTTCCTTATCAAAAGACATGAGTGCTAGTGAGCGGAGCCGATCATCCGACATTCGAGTTCTTAGCCAAGTTTTCAGTCTTTTCAGTGCAGAGAACGATCTCTCTGCATTTGCAGATGTCACTGGAGTGCACAGAAAAATCTTGAACAGTTGCAAGACAGCTGGAAACAAGGCTCTACAACCATGGTCAACAAAGAATACGGTCAATTCCTTGACAGTGTGAGCGGTGTTTTCGCCAGCATTCTGCTTAACAAAGTTATAGAAAACCTGAAGCTGGGCTTTCACATGACTTTGAGGAGCATCAAAGTCGTCGTCGTAGAAGTGTACTACATCTTCGACCATCTGTAAGTCGGGTTCTTCAGTTGTTGCGGATTCTAGAAGTAGACTCTGAACTTTCATAGCAATCGTCACATCCTCACTGCAGAACCGGTCTCTGAGCTGTGTCATCAAAATATCCAAGAGTTCGAAGTACATTGTTCTACAGAGTTCTTCTGCACTCTTTGGACTATGGTGTTCAGAACCACCTGTATCCAATCGTCTTGATAGTCGCCTTTGTCTCTGTAGTCCAGGTGGCTCCAGTCCCAGTCTCCGACTATCATTGAGCAAAGACTTCCATAAATAATTGAACTCTTTGTCACTTCTGTAATCTTCGAAAGTTTTGATGACAGACTGTGCGTACTTTCTTGCCAGCTGAAGATCCACGCCTATTAATATGGGGGGGGCATGGCCCACCCAGGCCCCTATTGAGCGACGCCTCTGGACGAGTTCAGTCTCAGCTTGCATTTTCAGTCAGCTAGGAGCCAAGTCACGTGTCAAAAGACTCGAATCTGTATGGTTATTTCTACGAGGCGTACACAAAAGCCAAGCGACGGTGGCTGTGGTGTCTCACATGAGTCTTGTTTGCGATCATTGTTATATCTGCAAAAAGCCAGAGATGTGAGATAGCAGTGAAAACGACCTCTGTAGTTATCATGGAAGTGTGACTCATTTAGAAACGTGCTATGAGACTTACAATCTATAGAGTTATGGTATGAACGTCTGCACTTACTTTCTTGCACGTTGTTCGCTTATTGTCATTCAGACATAGAAGAAAAAATGGAAAACGTTTCACAAGAAGTGATGAGCGATCCGCAAATCCACGTGACTGAGCACGTGCAAACTAAGTTGCGCATGCGTAATGGCCGTGGCAAGAGGTTTGTCAAGGAGATTCGGCGCTCGCAAAGCAACAAGCTCATTGGTTGGAGCGGAGAGCGGGTGTAGAGGTGAGTGAGACGCGCAACGTTTCTTTCTGCCAACTCGTCGATGCATCCCGGCATAAGATCTCGTTGAATTTCTCGTTTGTGCGAAAGAGCTTTGCCGACCGCACAAGCACACAAGAAATTACTAAGACTGACAGTTTGATGTTGTATGAGAAGGTTAGGGAAAAGAGATGAGCGCGACACACAATCACGGTTTCTCTTATTTGCTTGTAAACCCGTCTACTGGATTTGTGTGACGTGATGGAGGAGAAACGCGCCAAGACTTTCACGTCTCGACGTGTTTGTGATGTTAGCGCGCATTTGCAATCTATTGCGGTTGTAGTGTGTATTGTAATAGACAGTAGACGGGTGTGGGGCGTGGTGCGAGGTGATAGATTAGAGCAAATGGATTGTTAGATTGTGATGTGAGTAAAGGCCTGTCCACACTGGCAACTGGATCGCGATCCAACCGCAACGCTGTCCACACTTGCAACTCGATCGCGATCCGTCCGATCCACATCGCGAGGTGGATTGGATCGCGATCGGTTGAATCCAATTAGAAATAGTGGGCGTTACTTTCACGTACGCTACGCCGGAACATCTAGCACTCCTCACTCATCTTTGCTCTCGCTCACCTTACGTCGCTGTATCAACGCTTTCTACAAGCAAAGAAACCACACGTACACATCGGTCGTCAGTCACGTGATAGCGAAATGAGGCGGAGGTATCGTTTTCAAAGTGCAGTGTGGACGCTCGCTATCCCGATCGGATCGCGATCCATTCTGGTCTAGTGTGGACAGGCCTTAAAGGGTTGATGTGGTTGTGGACTGATTGGATTGAGAGCACGTGTTGAGTGAATTGTCGTTTGTTAATGAAATTGGAAGGATTTATTGTTATTGATGTGTTACTGTGATGTTAGAATGAGTGAGAGAGACATCACAACATTGAATAGCCAACTAGTGGTTGCTGTTGGGAATAACGAAGGTGATGAGGTTGACAGATTGTTGAGTGAAGGAGCTTCACCGAATGCGTGTAATGAATATGTATGTTATTGATTGAGTGACTCGTTTTATTGTTGTTTACAACAACTCACTCTAATGTAGGGATGTCCTGTACTGGTGGAAGCTTGTGATGAAGGCTATCATTCTGTATGTAAGCTGCTAGTGAAGATAGGAGCAGATGTGAACAAAACTACTTCTTTGGTAAGTGTTGAGAGTGAATGAATGAATGAAGAGAATGAGATTTAATGATGTGATGAGATTTGTGATAGGATGGATATTACAGTAGAGACAAACAATTAAACACAATTATTGTCATTACAGGGTTGGACTGCTCTAATGTTGGTAGCAAGGAATGGTGATGATGAAATGGTCGACTTCCTTTTATCATCAAATGCTGATGCTGGACAGAAGACTAAGGTGAGTGTATGTGATGCAGTTTGATGTGGTGATGTGTGAGTATGAGAAGTTATGTTTTAAAATGAATGTATTAATAACGTAAACTAGCAGAGTCCTTCAGCATTGCCCATGTAATCCAGATGTATGTATATAAAGGTGTAGTGTGTTTGCTTACTTGACCATAACCTGGAAAAGGGGCTCGATGAAACACATGCAGCCAACAGCCGATTAGACTGTTCTTCTAGGTGAGCAGCCTGTTTTTCATCCAGGAAAGATGAGTAAGTATCTAGTTTGTAAGCAAGTTACTAAGTTTCCATATTAAGGTAATGTCCTTGAAAAGGTTGCATTTTCATTTTCTTTCATACAATCATGCACTGCATACGTTTGTATTTTTGTATTTGCTGCAAACTGTCATCTTAGGCAATCATTCATGGAAAGAAGCGGCCTGCACACACTCAAATGGCAATAAGCCAACAGAGGAGTCAATGAAAGCCATGCAGCTAACAAATGATTGGACTGACACTGTTCTTCTTAAAAGGTTGAACTTGGACTGTGTGCAGAGTCTCTATGCCAATTGAGTTAGTAGTTTTAGCACTTAAACACACACACACACACACACACACACACACACACACACACACACACACACACACACACACACACACACACACACACAATGGACAAATGTCAATCCCTCCATGTCATTCGACGTTGACCTTAAGAGACAGGGCTTTCATGCGCTGCGTCGAGGCTTAGGGCTAGCGCTACAATCCACCTGGAGCTTTGCTGGGTGCACTGACAATGGCGCAGCTGTGGGGCTGGACATCGAGTCCCACAAGTACCCGTCTGCTGCTTGGTATTGTACAGTAGTCATGTCCACCCCAGTCAATGACCAGGTACTCATTTATACTCCTGAGTCGAGAGAAGCAATTGTGTGTAAGTTTCTTGCTTAATTAAGGAAATTATGCCATAGATTGCCATCACTGTGACTTGAACCTGCAACCCTGCAAGGTGCTGGCTGTTTTCATTCTTCAAATGCACTCTCTAACAAATTGAGCTACAGCACCACACACACACACACACACACACACACACACACACACACACACACACACACACACACACACACACACACACACACACACACACACACACACACAAATAATGCCTTTTTATCATATTGTCATATATAAAACTGTGTTTGTTTTTGTCTAAGCTGAGTTGACCAGCTCTGGAATATTAAAGCCTTTCCATCAGTAATTAGCCAAGGTCACCTGACTGCTATAAACAATCTCTTAACTTACCTCAGTATTCATCGTTTATTAGTGAAGTGACAACACGACAACATTAAAGGAACTGTACTAGACCCTCTCCCACCGTCTGGATGTTGAAAAAGGGAGGGGCTGGCTAAGCGAGACTAACCTGGATGGCCATACAGCTATTACACTTACACTTGCATTGAGACATCACAAACCATCATGTTTGAGATTGACTCAAAATCAACGTCATTTCCATTTGCTTAGCCAACACACATCTCAACACTAGCCTCGACACTAGGCCTCCCTTTGCTTTTGGTGGTCCGACTGCACGAGGGTAGCAACGGAACTGTATCACGTGATGTTCTCTTCGAAAAGCAAAGGAACATCATGTGATACAGTCCCGTTGCTATCCTTGCGCTGTCGGACCACCGAAAGCAAAGTGAGGGCTAGTGTCGAGGCTATCTCAACACAGTAGAGTACACATAGAAAGGGTCTCACCCCAATTATGGTGGCTTAATAATGTGGTTGTGAATGATATTTGATATTGGAAAGTGTTGATTGTGTGTATGGTGGAGCAGGAGATGTAGATGAGTGTTTTACTAGCAGACATGGTGTTGTATTATGAGTAGTGATGGATAGTCTGGTGGCAGTTGTATTGCATTGATTGCTTGTTGGACAACACATTGCTAATATACATTGTACATGGTCAGTATGGTAGTACTGCATTTGATTGGGCAATGGATAGACGTCACATGTCAACAGCTGGTCGTTTGGTGTTGGCAACTCTAAGAGTTGAAGATGTTACAGTTGAGGTGTGTGACAGTCAGTTATTTTGAGAGAATGAAATAAATGTGTGTGAGTGTGTGGTGTGTGTAGAGTCTTCCTCGCATGTTGCATTGGGCATATAAGAATAAGAGAGATGATGTGATAAAAACAATTGTTAAGCTGGGAACAGAAGTGAAGGATGACGTGAGAATAGAATTTGTGTATCATTTCTATGACATTTATTGTATTGTTGATGCAGTCGGGACAAACTTTACTTCACTATGCTGCTCAGTATGGCAGTCGTGATGTGGTTGAGTTTCTCTTGGCCAACAAGGCAGATGCTGATGCTTCAGACAAGGTAGGTGTAGTGACAATCAAATATCAAATGTTAGGTAGGTGTAGCAACAATTAAGTTAAGTTGGATAAACTGATCAAGTATTTACTAAACTGTTTTGTCTGCTTAGAAATGAGGTAAAGCAATTAGTTTGTATTACAAAATATGCATATTATTTGCTGTCTTGGGTATTGTGCTATTGACCAACAATTGAGATTTAAATTGTTGTAAAGTCTTAAAATAGATGTATGGAAATGTGAATAAAATGTAAAGTGCATTTTGTGTAAGACTGCTGTGGGGCTGTCGTTCCAGCAGAGGCAGTTATTGTATAATTGTATTGGTCAAGACTATGAATTAGAAGCAACAAAGTTGAAGCACGTATCACTAAATCTTTCTATTTTCAACACTCAACAACAAAAGCAGCCACCACACAGTTGTCAGGAACTGATGCAATGTAACTGACTAGCTTGTGCTGGCTGTGAATGTATTGTGCTATTATTGTCAGACATCAAGTGTGGTCTGAATATAGGTGTGAGTGGGTACACAGTGACACAAGTATATGTGAGTATGACATCTACACGTTGCTTTTTGGGTGACACAAGGATGTAGATTTTGTGATCTCGAGGCTAGCTGCTCTTTCACATAAGATTTTCTATTTGAAAATTTGATGTTTTCAACGAGCATGTTTTGTTGAGTAATGGAAAGGGGGTCACTTGTTCGGCTAGGTACTTTGTTTGGACATTTACAGTAAATGTAGGAATGTGGCTTTTCTGACTTTGATAGAAAGTGGTTAAGACTGGCATAGGCATTTCATTTTTGTCTATCTACCTTTTCTGGAAGACACTTCCAGCTCTACCTGTTTCAATGCTGGAAGAGGGATGTGCCTACACTTGCACAGCAGGCAGTCTGAAACCTTGGTGGTGTTCCTGTTCCGTAATCTCGTATAGAAGATGTTGGCATTTGGATGAGGGCATTCCCCTGAAGAGACCCCAGTATCTATCCACGTCACTGGTAATAAATGACACACAGCTCTGTGTGTACCGTTCGAGGTCGTGAAATGGGCATTTCAGATTCAGTGGAGATCTGCTCCGCATTCTAGAGAAATTCAAGTTATTATTTATTTATTACATAAAATACTTATAAACCCATCCTGACCTAGTCTGAGTTGTTTAATGCTTGCAAGTCCAATCTGATAACTACAAGAATTTAACCTCATTTCCTAACTACATGTTTAAAAGACACCGAGATGTTATGCCGTTACTATAAGTATGACATCATCAGATATGGGATTTTATCAACCACGTAACATTATTGCAGCTAGCAAAATTTTCTAGTTAGAACAGTGACTTATTGCAAGGTACATCTGGTTGTTAATACCGTATTTCCATGCATTTAGTTACATGCTAGTATAAGCGGAGATTACCAGAAACTTGTTTGTCAGACTTTGGTAACGATACTGGCATGTCGGTATAACGCGAGGGAGTGCTGGTAATGGCGAGGGAGCAACTACTAGTACACATGTGTTGTAATTCTACTGCAGACGCTCTGTCATTCGATTCGTTGGTCTAGAGAATGCAGCTTCCCCCGAAGCCCAGCTAGAAAAGAGAAAGTCGAACAGCTAGAAGGTATCTAGAATGGATTTTCGGAGTGTGCATAGCAGAAGATCATACACAATCGAAAAAGCTAGCGGTACTACACAAGTATGACGAGCTCGGTGTAAACACAACGAAAGTTGCCAGGAAATGTGGAGTGTCTCATCAGTGCATACAGGATGAGGTTTGAACAAGCAGAAGAACACATGGCTGACAGATAAGGAAGAGAGGAAGACGATGAAGAAGAGGAGGATGAAGACAGAGAAAAGCAAGCATTATAGTGTTTATTTATGTTAGTTCAATCAATATCTAAGAACAGATGGAGCATAGATCTATGGGTCCAGTTTACAGGGAGGTTGGTCAGATCACCTCTCTTTCATTTTCACCGGCATGCCGGTATACCCCCTGGTAATTTCTGGCTAAACCGGCATGCAGCTAAATGCTCGGAAATACGATATACTAGAGAAACATTTGAATGTGAGACTTCAGTATAGATACGTGTCCAGTGTCACACGATGTTGTTTGCTGTTGTAGTCACTTGTAAATAGGATAGACACTGAACAGTTTGAGGAAGAGCAAATGTAGATGTGTGTGTGTTTGAGATGTAAGTGTTAGACGTGATTTTCTATTTTTATGAGCTGTGGTAGCATTCCTCATCTTTATATTGTTCCTAAATTCTTGACATGGACGTTTGACACAGCAGGTTTTGTGTAGATCTACGTAGTGATTTCATTTGAGTTAAACAGACTTAGGAATGCTTGCTAAGTCATGTTGTGATATTTCTACTGACTAGTTGTTATTATTTGTGTGATAGTATGGTGTCAAGCCTTTTGATTTTGCCTTCAAAAATGGTCACATGTCAATTGCTGGTCGTTTGTTTTCATTAATGCAGTCAGTTGAACATCTTGTACTTGAGGTGAGTAACAGTTAATTGTTTACAGTTAGAGAGTAATTGTATTGGTTTGTATTGTCTTTATGGAATTGATTTGCTACATTGATTCTCTTTCTTTCGTTGTTGATAATAGGATGTGTGGAAGCTGCTGGAGTGGGCATGTTGGAATAAAGAAATGGATGTTGTAAGGAAGATTGCAGAAAAGTTTTGTCAATCAGTGGAGAAGGAGGTGAGAGTTTTCACAATACTGTTGATTATGTGTGAAAGATGTTTTTGTGTTGTGCATGCAGTCTGGTCGCACTTTACTTCACTTTGCTGCTCAACTTGGTCATCGTGATGCAGTCAACTATCTGTTGAAGAAGAAGGCAGATGCAGATGCTAAAGATAAGGTAAACAATGTTATGAACATTTAATGTTTACTTTAACTTAACAGATGTGTGTTATTGAAATATTACATTGTATACCAATTGTGATGAACCTCCATTTTCAGTAATTTTAAAATCAACTTTCTAGTACATTATTCTTACATCTTTTGGTGCATTCCAGTATAGCTGAGGTGTGCCAGTAGGTTGACCTTGTTTGCAAACTAAACCAATGTAGCATGCTGAGATTGTATTTTACAGTCTGCACATGCTCAGCGACTGTTGCGTGCCTAAGTCAACATCTGGCGTACTGAGATTATTCAAACTTTCAGGTATCACTAGATTGACCGTATTTAGTTTCTTGCATATGTGGTAGGTGTGTGCACTCAAATTTCTTATTTGTGATGCCGATGCATGATTTCAAGCAAAGTTCTTGAATTACAGCTATGGAAGCGAGAATATCTGACAGAGCAATTTCAGCACACTTGCATGGCACACTGAGACTGCAAGTTCTAATTTGCACACGTGTGAACAATCTCAGCACTGTTACAATCTGAGCACGGGACCAGCATGCAGTACAGCGAGGTATACGAGGATAATGAGGATGCAAGAACACTTGTGTGCTTCTGTAATCTAAAGGAGAGCTGTCTGCTTGTCTGTATGTGCAACTACCCGTATCTCCACCGCCTCGCGTCAGACCTCTGCTGAATTCGGCTCATGCATGTCGAAACAACAGGTAGAAGAGCCTGTTGTTGTGTTCTGGACTTTTTGACTGCCAGTTGAGTTAGTAGTTTTAGTACTTTCAGGGTTTAACACACACGTGCACACGCACGCACACACACACACACACACACACACACACACACACACACACACACAGCAATGGCAAATGGAGAAGGAGCTGCCGTTAAACGGTAATGTTGAACTGTACACTAAGTAGGAGCTATGGGCCGTGCTAAGCAATTTCCTGGAGCCTGGCCAGGTGCACACACACACACACACACACACGTGTGTGTGTGTGTGAGAATATCTCGAACGGTGTGTCAGATCTCCACCGAATTTAAACTGCTCGTTCCTGACCTCAGACGGTACCCACAGAGAGTGCTGTTTATTGTTGGCGACGTCGAAGAAGGAAATATATGTTTAGTATATCCAGGTCTGGCTCAGGTCAGGTACAACGTGTATACACATGGCGTGCTGGAATACGATCCTTGCATGCTTATGTGGTACAAAATGGCGTGGAGCAAGATGGAGACTCTTGTCTTATTTGCCTTATCCGATTGTGGAGTGACCAAGATGTGCAAAACAAATATCTTGAACTTCGTTGCTGCAACAATCGCCTGGTGATAGACCTACGTATCGTATGAATAGTATGACGTCTCGTATATGTTCTATGCATTTCTCAATATGACTGTTGTAAAGCCATAGAGAGAAAACGAGCAGCTTGGCTTCTGTCCATTGGAAACGTGAGCTATGACGATCTTGAGTAACTAAGGCACGCTAATGACACGCATTGGTTCACTTCTACACACCCATTAAAATTATTGGCTCGTGTCTACAGTGTGTTGTGTGGAATGCTGGACTGGAACGGCTCGGCTTGGATTGGCTCACTATGCGTGCTTGTGTAAACGGAGCATCAGTACATATTGTCTAGGTTAGATTACTATGGCTATTTGCCAACCTGTTTGTTCGAAAACTTTGTGCTAAATGTGGAGTTTACTGTAGTTGTGGCAGCATTCTCCATCATTGTATACAAACTTTAGGTATAAATTGTTACATCTGATATGTGTGTTTCATGTTTAGGATGGTAAGAGACCATACCAACTGGCTGATGGTGAACTGAGAAGACGACTGAGGAAAGCAATAGTGAGACGTTTATGTAGTGAGATATGGTGGTGTGTGTAGAATGGATGGGTTGTATTGTCAGGATGAACAGAAGTATGCTGTTCTGTTTGCTGAGGGCACAGTGAGACCAGAAATCATCAAATTGTGTTTCATCGGTTCAGAAGGAGCAGGAAAGACGACACTCATGGAGGCTCTCAAACGAGGATGGTTAGAGTGGATTTTTACAAGTGAGAATCAAGCAGACGACCCGGATTGCGAAGAGGAACGCACGATTGGTATCAACGTGATGACAGCCTATATTTCAGGAGTGGGTCGTGTTTCACTGCGGGACCACGCAGGTCAAAAGCAGTTCCACAAAACCCATGGCCTCTTCTTCTCTGCATCCAACTCGTTTTTCATCTTGCTAGTGAGTCTAGTGAGAGTAAAGGAGAGACGACTGTGCAGCGATGAGGAGTTGCGAGATGAGCTTCAGTACTGGCTCTCATTTCTCAGATCCAGTTTGGATGGAGAGTTTATACCCACAGTGTTGATAATGGCCAGTCGAGGAGATTATTATCGTTATAGTCAGCGTGTGTTGCAGCACGTGGTCGACTACATTCGTGAGCTGTTCAAAGGCAAGATCAACATCATTCAAGAATGTTTGGTTATCGACTGCAGGAGGAGTTCATCTCCTGAAATGAGAAGACTGAAGAGAGTGTTGCGTGGTGTGAAGCAGCAGCTACAGCAAGTGATCATAAGACTAATTTTATTAGACTTAATAAATGTGCTTGCTAATTCAGATATTTATGTTACAGTCTGCTCCACTGTATCCTCGTCTCTGTCAGCCAGTTGTGTCCAAGTTGCTTCCTTCTCTTCGTAAGAAACAAGAAGATCCATTCATGGAGACTGCAACACTCATGGAGAAGATCGAGCAGGAAGCATGTCCAGGACAAGAGAAGGAAGTTGTAGAGAAGGTAGTTGGTTTCTTGAATCAATCAGGAGAGGTGAGACGACTAGCAGCTGTTTAGTCACTGCATATGTGCATGCATGCACGTGTGTGTGTGTGTGTGTGTGTGTGTGTGTGTGTGTGTGTGTGTGTGTGTGTGTGTGTGTGTGTGTGTGTGTGTAGGCAGAAGTGGAAGAACGTCTGTGCTAGCAAAATTTACTCAATCGTCACTTCAAGAGTAAAATTAGAAAATGCCCAAAGTAGTCAGAAGGCTTGTGATAGAGCTGATCCCAGCAGATGTCATGACTAACAGCCTCTGCTGTGTACTACCTGCAAGTGACTGTTTAAGTCACAAACAGGGAAGAAAGACACAATTGCAACAGAGGACAAAATCGCCTAAATCCTTGGGAAGGAGCAAAGGCCGGAATCAAGTGCGACAGATGCAGTCGTTTATTCACATGAGAAAGTGACAAGAAAAGACATAAATGTCATCAATGTATTTTGGATTTGTGACGTATTTACCAGATAGTGACTTCCTTTTCTTACGCTTTATATGTTTCACCATCATCCATGTGGATGGGCAGTTGAAGGTGTGTGTGTGTGTGTGTGTGTGTGTGTGTGTGTGTGTGTGTGTGTGTGTGTGTGTGTGTGTGTGTGTGTGTGTGTGTGTGTGTGTGTGTGTGTGTGTGTGTGTGTGTGTGTGTGTGTGTGTGTGTGTGTGTGTGTGTGTGTGTGTGTGTGTGTGTGTGTGTGTGTGTGTGTGTGTGTGTGTGTGTGTGTGTGTGTGTGTGTGTGTGTGTGTGTGTGTGTGTGTGTGTGTGTGTGTGTGTGTGTGTGTGTGTGTGTGTGTGTGTGTGTGTGTGTGTGTGTGTGTGTGTGTGTGTGTGTGTGTGTGTGTGTGTGTGTGTGTGTGTGTGTGTGTGTGTGTGTGTGTGTGTGTGTGTGTGTGTGTGTGTGTGTGTGTGTGTGTGTGTGTGTGTGTGTGTGTGTGTGTGTGTGTGTGTGTGTGTGTGTGTGTGTGTGTGTGTGTGTGTGTGTGTGTGTGTGTGTGTGTGTGTGTGTGTGTGTGTGTGTGTGTGTGTGTGTGTGTGTGTGTGTGTGTGTGTGTGTGTGTGTGTGTGTGTGTGTGTGTGTGTGTGTGTGTGTGTGTGTGTGTGTGTGTGTGTGTGTGTGTGTGTGTGTGTGTGTGTGTGTGTGTGTGTGTGTGTGTGTGTGTGTGTGTGTGTGTGTGTGTGTGGATGTAGCATTGCAGCCTTCTAAATGTGTCGGCTCTGAGGTATTTGACCCTCTTTGGCTTACCATCTGGTTTCTGCGATACCTTCAAATGCCATCATCACGATAAGCCATCTCAGGTCGACAGGAGTGCCACACCCAGCATTTGGGAGTGAGCCTATGTCAACATGTTGTTTTTGGAGAACAACTGTTGCGCTACTCCCATATTATAAAGTTCTCTGATTGCTTGTAAGGTTGAAGTACTCATTTTCATGATCTTACGTTTATTTCTGTTCATCGCCAATGGAAGAGGAGGCCATGTGCATGGAGTACAATAGGGGAAATGACTGCGCGGCATGAACGAAAGAAGTTGGTCTTCAGGGTGGAAAGTAGAATGATGGTCTATGGTTTGTGTGAGTGATCTGTATGCTGGGTAGCCTCGAAGTTCCAGACCGTTGCTCAAAAGAAATTGGGCAACAGTCTGGAACTTTGAGGCTGCTGCCGGGTTAGCAAGATGCAGCAGTTTGACTTCTTGCTGTATAGAGAATTGAAAGATTCAGGACGCTGTACATTAGATTACCTGTTTTCAAATTGGTAGATGGAGATTTGTGCTTTTTCCTGCTGTTTATGCCATCATCTTTTGAGATAGGATGGTTTTTGGTTTTTCTGTTGTGTGTGTGTGTGTGTGTGTGTGTGTGTGTGTGTGTGTGTGTGTGTGTGTGTGTGTGTGTGTGTGTGTGTGTGGGTGTACATACGTACACGTGTGTGTGTGTGTTTGTCTGTCTTTTTGTCTGTCTTTTTGTCTGTCTGTTTGTTTGTCTGTCTGTTTGTCTGTCTGTCTATTTCTATCTATTTGTTTGTGTTTGCTTGTTATTTTTGTTGTGTGCATATATATGGATGGGTGTTACTGTTGTGATGTGTGTTTAGATTGCTGTTGTTGGTGATGTGGCTGCTCTCAATCCTGCTTGTCTACATCAATATGCCATCGGTCCTATTGTTGCTTCCAAGGATTTCAAGTGGCATGTCAAGTCAGAGAGAAATGATGGCACAGTAACAAGAGAAGAAGCAAAAACGGCAATCGATCATTACTTGAGAGATCACAAGATTGCTGTTCAACTCAACACAGATAAAGTTCTCGCTATCAACAAATCTCTTGGTATCTGCTTCAAAGTGGAAGGCAGCAATGACACGTACATGTTTCCAGCTCTCTTGCCTCCTAAGGATCTGTCTGTTGTGTGGAAGAAAGATGAGAATAAGAAAGTGTATGTCGGTCGACGTCAAGTGTGCAGAAGTCAGACGACCATCTTCAGTCCATCTACATTCTGCATGTTTCAATCTAAAGTTTGCACAACATTAGATCCAGAAGCAAGGCTGTGGAGGGATGGACTGATCTTATCACAATGCAGTACAATTCATAATCTCATCGAGTGTTTGGTGGCCATGATAGATCCTGTTCGTTCTGTTGACTTTGTGTGTCGTGGAGGCAAGGGAACAGAAAAAGATTGTGGGTCATTGCTGGACACTGTCATGTCTCTTTGGAGAGATACGTTAGACAGCTACAGTCCGGGCACTGAATATCAGACTGAATATCTGAGCAGAAAGCATTTAGAGGAACACAAACAACTGAAACATGTTGCTACCTACTGTGAGAAGAAAATCAAGGAAGCAATGGCAAAGGAAGAAGGAGCATGTGCTGCTGTCAAGCAAGTAGTCGGTGATGAGCTGATGGTAGAAAGTCTTGGCGACCTGCTGGTTGTACCATCATCAGCTGCTAGAATGCCAACCACTACAGTTGTTGTCCATCCCACTGCAGTAGTGGCAGCTGTCATGAAGCACGGTTCATCTCAATGGTATTTATTTGGACAGAAATTAGGTTTCAGTCACCAGGAAGTTAATTCCTTATGTCATGACAAAGTGACTGCAGCTTCTAAATTGTCTGCAATTATTCAAGTGAAGACTGAACAAGTTGGTGATGTGAAGAAGATTGATGATCTGCTGTCGGAGATATGTGGACTGTTGCCAAGTCGAATTGATGGGTTAGTCAAGGAGGAGCTTGGACTTGCTCATTAGCCACACGAGTGCAGTTGTGGACATGATATTTTGTCATAATAATAATAATAGGGATTTATTGATGAAATATTTATTATCAAAGCAAGGCAGCATCGTGTGTTTGATGTGTGGACTTAAACTATATATTATACATAGACAGGCATGTTGCTACATATTCATATGTATGCCTTTATTTTGCTTTTAATCAATAAATTTTATGTCCATTAATTAAGCTAATAAAATGTAGAGTCAAGTTGTGGCTGCAAGGTACGATGCAAGATCAGTCTGAATCATTTTCCCTCGATAGCAGGCTGCACTACCAATCAACCACAAAGTTTTTACCATTAAGACAACTTTCAAGGTTCCATAAACTTTAGCAATCACGCCATTCAAGTTTACATGCCGTAGCAAGATTTTCAATAAATACACAAAACTTTCGTATTTTAAGAAAATTAATGACACCCGTTGCGCATATGCACCGGACTCCAAGAACTTTGCGAGAACGTCGTCTCCACGCGTTCGAAAATGAGCGGCAGAGCGCGAACTCCGAATCTGAAATAGTAAGAGACGTATGTACACGACTAATTACAACGATTTGCGCTCGATGATGCGAACTCCAAGTATGCTAGACTGCCGACCGCCGCTTCACCCTAGCTGAGACGCTCGCTCGCTCGCTTTGTCTCTAGAGGCTCTCTACTGATTGTAATCTATGTCTCTGTTTAATTTCAGGTACATGCACAAGCGCCTTCACTGTCAGTGAATTTATTCAACTTTGCAATAACCTTTATTAGTGATTAAAATATTAATTTCAATAATTTTTATGATTCAAATATTTATTTTTAATTTTTAAATTTTGTTACATTTTGTGTAGTCAACGGTCAGTGAACTCTTTCAACTTTGTATATAATCTTTATTAGTGATAAATAATTTTAATAATTTATTTTATTTAATTTTTTGATTTGTCTAGTCAAGTTGAACACAGTCAGTGATGACAGGTCTGTAACGTTTGAAATGTCGATTGTGTGAGACGACCGAGATATGACCAAGTCAGAAGTGTACCCATGCAATAACAATGAAACTGTCAGAAACCCGGATATCTTATTACAGCCATACTGTGCTGTATACTGTGCATGATGTGCACGGAGTATCTAGATACACAGACTGGCTGTAGCTCATCGTTTCAACAAGAACCTGGGACAAATGGCTAGAGCATCGCCAGTTCACTCTCTGCTGGTCGAAATGCACGAGATAAGAGGTCTGATATGCAGGCCTGGAATTAACGGCCGGACATCGGTATTTTCCGACCAAAAGCAGCGTCTGTCCAGCGCTGGATAAAGTAGTAGGACATTGTCTGACCAACGAAAAGACTAATACCCTGTTTACACGAGCACTTGTAAGCAGGCCAGCCCGTGCTGACTCGGGTCAGCTTGGTTTGTAATCGTCGTGTAAACGTGGGCCGAGCCGTGCCAGCTCGGCTCGGTGTTTGTAGCCGGGCCAGCACACGTCAGCCCGGGCCGGTTTGGGTCAAATACATCGTGTAAACGCATAGCGTGCTGGAAAGCGGGACGTGCATGCTCGTTTGGTAGTCTCGCATAGCCAGACCCCTTTTCTACACGTCGTATTTCTGTGCAAAAATGGCACAAATAGCGTGGAGCGAGACGAAGACTCTGTTAGGGAGCGACCAAGATGAGCAAGAAGTTTAGCGTTTGAACTCCGTTGCTCCATGTGCACAACAGTCGCCTGGCGGTAGACCTACGACGTCTCGTATATGTCCTACGCATTCTCGATATGACTGTTGTAAAACCATAGAGAAAAAATGCGAGCAGCTCGGCTTCTGTCCGTTGCAAATGTGAGCTAACGCGAGCTATGTCAAGCTCAAGGAACTAACGCACGTTAGTGACACGCATTGGCTTCCTTCTACAGAGTGTGTCGTGTAAATGTGGGCTGGAATACTGGGCTGGCACGAGCTGGCGTGGATCGGCTCGGCTCGCTATGCATGCTCGTGTAAACAGGGTATAAGATAATACGCAATGTGCCTTCACATGTGTCCGTAGGTGGAGAATTGCCGTACTTACCTCAATATTGTGTCACTCAAACTAGACGTTTCAGTTAACTACATGTTACTTATCACTGTTATTACTACATGTGGGTCGTACATATCCAGGGTGCACACCCGGATGTTTGTGAGCGTGACCTACACAGACTGTCAGAGCCTTACCGTTGGGGCGTTATCGTTCGCGTTCTGCTGTTTCAATCCACCGCAATGTTTTATCAATGTGTTAGAACTTAAGCCTTACAATATAGAAGAAACTGCAGGCATCCTTTCTTCAGGCAAACGCGAATAGTCTTGTAAACTTTAGTGTAGACCGGCATTCTTAGACATAGCCAGTTTGTGTATATACGTATAGGTTGTATCCCGTACGTGTCTTCGAGATCAAGTCAAATCACGCAACTGAATCTGAACTAGCGGCGTAGCCGACTTTGCAAGACTGGGGGCACTCGACCGCCAGTGTATTATGAATACCACAAAGACAGTGCGATATGTTGTCTGTATAATAGTACTGCCATTACGATGGCCTCGAAGTTCCAGACCGTCTCCCAAAGAAATGAGAGACGGTCTGGATCGACTTCTGATCGAACCGAGTTCGGAAGTAGGTGTAGTTGCCTAAGTAAAATGGAAGGGTTGTAACAGTCAAAAACACCTCTGTAGATGCCACCCGATGTGACATAGGAGATCGATTGCTACATTTTAGAGGTTTGTTCAAACAAGGTCGTGGTAATCAACTGCAATGGCGGCAAATGTGCAGCAGTCTGCTGTTCGGGATGCATTGAATCAATTTCGAGGGGCTTGGGTGCTGTTTCAAAGGCACAATCCAGTGCAGTTTTACATCACGGAATATGCACGTGCATGCAATTACGAGCTGTAGCGCAATTGTCAAACGCACTTTTGCCAGAAGCCGTGTATGTCATTACAGAACTCTCGCCAGTGGCGGCAGCTTGCTGATTGGTTGACTCGGATCACTTGCGAACTCAGGTTTGATCAGAAGTCGATCCAGACCGTCTCTCATTTTCTTTTGGGAGACGTCCTGAACTTCGAGGCTACCATTACGGTTACCTTGAGAAGCGTTTTAGAGTAAAGCTCAACAATATTTGGGGTGGCACGTGCCACTCCAGACCACCCCATAGCTGCGCCACTGCTCTGAGGGGTGTCTGGATTTGCTGGACTGGACTACTGGATTGGACCACTGGACTGGACTGGACTACTGGACTGGACTACTGGACTGGACTACTGGATTCCAGTACGTTGCTGTCGCTTATTTCTACGATGTCTGCTGCAAAGAATCAATGCACACACTACCTGATCTTAGCTATGTCATACACTGTGCATTGATTTCATGACTGTCGACGGAAGACAGACTCGTGCAGGTCTGGTGTAGTGACCTACTTGCTATATATATATATATATATATATATATATATATATATATATATATATATATATATATATATAGCATAGATCCCAAGTATGAACACACAGAAAGTCGGAAGATGGCTACAGAAGTAACATCTCACACGTGGCTAGCTAACAACTGACATACGTAACCATTCTCTTGGGCTGTACAGCTTGGTAAGACTGAACGTGATCTTGGTTGAGTCAGACGATGAATATCGTGCTGTTGCAATTGAAGGAGCTCCACTAAGTTTCTCTAGACATGGACAGAAGTAGAGGTAGGCTTCTCTACATGCAGGCATGCTGCCCTTGAGCCGTCGACCGAAGATTGTTTTTTACACCTGGGAGTGGGCGAGGTCGGTGCTTCCGTGCTACTGCGCTTGCGCATTTACTTAGGCAAATCTGCATGCCGTGTACGTATTTTATTTTTATGTATTACAGTACATTATGTATACTTGTATGTAGATTTTCACAGTGAACATGGCAAAAATGCAGAGGTAATATTGGTGTGTGGATTGGAGTCTAGTAGTCCGGTCCAGCAGTTCAGTCCAGGAGCATATAGAGAGAAAAGATGGAGCGTCCGTCTAAGCGTGGGTGAGGTGATCTACTATCCTAATATGGTAACTTTGAGTTAGCGCTAGAACGACAGCTTTGACACTTTCGCTGCAAGACGCGCGTGCAAAACAAAACATAGACATCGACAGTAACATTCACCTCGGTACAGCGCACTAGCACTACTTAGCTAGACAGGAAAGTGGTCCGCATGTCCTTTCAACAGCTGATCTTGGTGAAGGGACCCAAATTTTTTTGTTGTCAGGTGATTGTTCGAGCTTTCGCACAGCTTCCTCCGACCGAAGTTTACTCAAGCTGATGCTAAGTCAAACTTACCATCTAAGGCACAGCGTAAACAACAGCTCCGTCTCTTACTTACCATTACAACGATATCACTCCGCCCATGCGTAGACAGACTCTTCATCTTCTCTCTGTATATGCTCCTGTCCAGTCCAGTAATCCAGTCCAGTACTCCAGTTGAGCGAATTCAGACACCCTGCTCTGAACGTATCACATCAGTATGATTTGTGTATTTGTCTGCTTTTAGCTAGACCAATACAGTCTGCTTGTTCTACACACACTCTGATCTCCTAGCTAAATCAGTTGCAGTAAATGCCAAAAAACTCAGATTTGTTCAGACAAATCTTACTTTTGTCCGGCAGACAAAAATTTCTAATACTCCGTTTACACTGACATGTTTGAACGGGCCGGACTGTGCCAGTTTGGTGCTACCCGGTCCAGCGTCTTAGTGTAAACGCGACCAGGGCAAGTTGGGAGCGGCCGGAGTGGGCTGACTCAGCTCGTTCAATTTGTGTGAGCTCTAAGGATTGGCCGACACGGGTCGGTGGGGGTTGGGCCCAATCTTTACTCAGGGTTTCTCGATGGACACTCATCGTTCTCCGACCTTAGTATGCCATTTTGATTCCTCACAGTGTACTTGTAGTCTCGTTGCTTCTGGAAGTAGTAGACAAGCAGCCGACCATGTACGTGTTCACTGTGGTTGTGCGTGCACAGTTCAGCATCCAGCAGCATGAGGTCTGGGGAGTCGAGGCTAGGTACACGTACATACCCTGGAGTGCGTGTACACATCTGGGATAGACGTTCTTCTTCGTGTAGATATTTGAATGCGTACAGCTGTTGCCTTTGCTAAACTTACACGTAGGTATATCGCTCTTCGAGTACTTTTCGACTGACCGAGAAGATCATGCTTCATCAGTGAAGCAACCTCGAGTAGATCGTGAAGACAGAGACAGTCATGAGGAAATACTACGGAAGACGTCTCCTTTCATTATAACAGTCTGTAGTGCCACGCCCAATTCAAACAAAAAAAAACAGCCCCCACTTCTGAAATCCTGGGCTGAACACTGCAACCCCGTCCCGTCGCATGGTGTAAACGCGAGTAGGCTAGATGGCTCGGTCGAATATCGATAAATCATGCACAGCAGATGTATTATTCCTGGATATGGCGTGGTCTGACGACAAAAGTCTGTATATCTGATTTCATTGTGGGGAGACGAAGCCGTCCAGAGTCAGCTCATCATGACAAGCAGTAGTGCTGCTCGTTTTCTAGACTGATAGCGATTCCAAAACACGACTCTTTTGCACAATAGCTGCAGTCTCTTATGCCACTTGACCCTCCACACTCTAGGTTTCGGTTGTTTAAACAAGAGCACACACAAAGCAACTCCTAGCATTCATGTTGTATAGGTATTAAGACACGTGACAGTCATGTGATTATAAAACACGCCTATCTGACCCATTTGCAACCTCGCAGTGTAAACGTGTGCTGGCTTGGTCAACAATTCACATCCTGCTGTAATACTCGAATGGGCTGGCCGGTCCTCATTTGTCTTGTCAGTGTAAACGAGGTATAAGACACTGTGTCCGTCTGATGGCAAAATCTTATTTCCAGACCTGCATGTGTGAAACAAGGCCAAACTGTGTGGGTCTCACTCGTTGTGTGTGAGTTGACGGGTCTGCAGTAAACTTATCAACTTGGCAATAACCTTTATGCTTACACATTAAAAATTAATATATTATATCATATATATTATTTTTTATTATTAGGCCGCATCAAAAATTCTTTGTTTCTGGTAACATACAGTAAAACATTGCAGTCGGTCAGTCGGACAATTGTATTTTCCACAATTTTTTATTTAAAAATGCATACATTAAATGCATTACACGATGACCGCACAATGCACTGCACGTGTACCGGCCCTCACTGTCATAGACGCCAACCGGAAATATGAGGCCAGCGACCAGACGATCCACGCCGGGCTGTAGCAGCCTCCGAGGTGAAAGTATACATGACGTCTACCAAACTCTCAATGCAATCCACCATCGTCATCTGGCACTACATCATAGCAAATTCGAGATCTGACGCTGTCTGTACAGACATCAGACGACGTAGACTTGCATCGTCGTTAGACATTACCATGTGAAGAATGACATTATGGATTTCAGCAGAGACGAGTCTTCACCCTGCAGTATCCTAGAATTATTATGTAAATATATTAATTAATTTGGTAATTAATTATATGTAAATCTATTAATTAATTTATTGTAACTACTTAAATTTAAATATATTATTAAATTAATTTTGTAACGTGTAGTACATGTGTCTCTGTTGCTTGGCGTTTAGTTAAAATGTCAATGTGCAATGTGTATTGCACTGTTTGTGTGCAATCAATTAGTGATTTGTGTGTTGCTTGCAGGGTTTGGTTTACAAGAAAGCCGACGTACGAGCTGATATTGATGCACACAAAAGAGACAAGTTTTAGTCTGACCAAGAGGTTGAGTTACTTTTTGGTGAGTAGGTGTTGTGTGTGTGTGTGTGTGTGTGTGTGTGTGTGTGTGTGTGTGTGTGTGTGTGTGTGTGTCTGTCTGTCTGTCTGTCTGTCTGTCTGTCTGTCTGTCTGTCTGTCATCTTTTATTGAGATCATT
Organism: Corticium candelabrum; assembly: GCF_963422355.1. Taxonomy (NCBI): domain Eukaryota; kingdom Metazoa; phylum Porifera; class Homoscleromorpha; order Homosclerophorida; family Plakinidae; genus Corticium; species Corticium candelabrum. The sequence continues at coordinate 1,627,730 of NC_085085.1, forward strand.
GTGATGCGTGCACGTTCTTGTAGGGAAGTCAGTTGTTGACTGGTTGTGTATTTACATAATCGGTTTTTCTGTATAGTTTGTGGAGGCAGCACCGACATCACGGAAAGGCGTCTGTCAACGTCATGTCAACGATATTGCTGGGTTTCTAAGGGTTTGTGTGTTACATGCATATTTATTGCATGTTGTTGTGTGATTGTTTTGTTCTCTCAGGGTGCTCACGTGACCATTAAAGCTCATCACGAAGGCGACGACGTGGAGGAGGAGAAGGTCGTATTGGAGAAAGTGTCAAAATCGTCTGGAGCTCGTTATGGCTCCACAAGGAAAAGGCCAGACCAGTGGAACCATCCGGTCCAGTGGTATGTATGCTGTACTTGTACTAAATGGGATGGGCTGTGGGTTGTGGTAGTTTGCAATACATTTTAAGAAGTCAGATATATTAATTAATGTAATAAATATATAATAATTTATTTTATTAATAATTTTGATAATTTATATAATATGTAAATATATTAATTAAATGTAAATATATTAATTAATTAACTTTGTTATCTGTAGTTTGTCTCTGTTAGATGCTTGGCTTTTAGTTAAAATGTCAATGTGCGATGTGTATTGTACTGTTTGTGTGCAATCGATTAGTGATTTGTGTGTTGCTTGCAGGGTTTGGTTTACAAGAAAGCTGACGTACGAGCTGATATTGATGCAAACAAACGAGACAAGTTTTGGTCTGACCAAGAGGTTGAGTTGCTTTTGGTGTAGTTTGTCTGTCTGTCTGTCTGTCTGTCTGTCTGTCTGTCTGTCTGTCTGTACAGCTGTCTGTCTGTCTGTCCATCTGTCTGTTTGTCTGTGTGTAGTTTTCTTGCTTTGTTAATAGAAACTCGAGAAGCAGCGCGTTCAAGAGGAACGTAAGGTAAAAATTGAGGAAGCAAAGAAGCGGACAGTGAAATCAAAGAGAGGGAGGTCTGTGCGATGGGTGGGATTGTGGTAAATTTTGTGCAGTCAGTGATTGCTTGGTTTGGTAGGCAAGAGAAACAACTTCGTGGAGAGAGAAAGCTGAACGTGAACGATCAATTGATGCACAGAAGTAGGTTGTGTGTGTGTGTGTGTGTGTGTGTGTGTGTGTGTGTGTGTGTGTGTGTGTGTGTGTGTGTGTGTGTGTGTGTGTGTGTGTGTGTGTGTACATGTACACATTGTTGATCTGGTGTGTTATGTTGGCTGTTGTAGACAGAAGCCGAGGCCGCTGCTGCAGACGAAGCCGCTCGACAGGCACAGGAAGCAGCCGAGCAAGCACTAGCTGAACAGAGAGTAAGCAGAGATGTACATACATTTACCAGCCACATCTTTGTATATCATATCACCTCAAAATGCCACAATGTTTACCCTTATGTGTTTGAAAGACCTTCAGCTTGTGTATAAGGCCATCCTTCATCCAGTGCCACACTAGCATATGATTTCAGTGTTTTGTATTGCTCGTCTGTGTGGCGCTCAGCATTTATCTGCATGGTATTCGCATCTCGTTTGTCTGTTGTTGACACGTCAAGCAAAAAAGGTTTTTGAAATTCTTTCAAATTGTTTCTGTTCACAAATTTGGTTTGTTGGACACGTTTTCGTTGTGTATCGAGTATGTGTAGGGTATACCAAGTATGTGATGTCTCACATGTGTAAGGGAGGCATTTATTCTAGAGTAATGGTTTTATGTGGCTTTTTAATTAAAGGAAATACTTTGTACAGCAATGATGTTGATTTTGTTGATTTTTGTTGATTTTCTGAGTTAGTGAACTGTAGAATGCTGTTGGATGTTTTGTTTGTGGTGTTGTTTGTTTTTATTGTTTCTGTTTGTTTGTTTGTTTGTCTGTCTGTTTGTCTGTCTTTGTGTGTTTGTATGTGTTTGTCTGTCTATCTGTTTCTCTGTCTGCCTGTGTGTGTGTGTGTGTGTGTGTGTGTGTGTGTGTGTGTGTGTGTGTGTGTGTGTGTGTGTGTGTGTGTGTGTGTGTGTGTGTGTGTGTGTGTGTGTGTGTGTGTGTGTGTGTGTGTGTTTGTCTATCTTTCTTTCTGCTTGTCTGTCTATGTGTCTGTCTGTCTGTTTGTCTGTCTGTCTGTTTGTTTGTGTGTATAGTTTTCTTGCTTTGTTAATAGAAACTTGAGAAGCAGTGCGTTCAAGACGAACGTAAGGCAAGAGGAGAAAGCAAAGAAGCAAGACAGTGAAGTCGAAGAGAGGGAGGTCTGTGTTATGGGTGGGATTGTGGAGTTTTTGTGCAGTCAGTGATTGCTTGGTTTGGCAGGCAAGAGAGAGACAACTTTGTGGAAAGAGGGAAGCTGAATGTGCACAAGCAATTGATGCACAGAAGTGGTGTGTGTGTGTGTGTGTGTGTGTGTGTGTGTGTGTGTGTGTGTGTGTGTGTGTGTGTGTGTGTGTGTGTGTGTGTGTGTGTTTGCTCTATGTGTTGCTTATCTGTGACATTTGACATGTCTAGAGCTTGTGAAAGGGAAGAATATTGTAGACGTGAAGAAGAAGAAGACAGAGCACATTGCGTTAGTTCTTTGTATGCTTCATCATCTTCAGTACAGACACTTAGTAAACACCAGGAATGTGACAGACAGGCAGGTTGCGTATGCAGGTGTGCATGAACACTGGCAAGTGTTGTGTGATTCATGTGTGATGGAAACGTTATGTGACATCACGAATTTGTGTTGTTGTTGTTGTTTTGTATGTATTGTGTGGTGATTGGTGATTGTGGCATTGACAACATGTGGAGATAGAGAAAGGTAGAAGGCTGATGGACAGACAGTTGCACAGGGAGATGGACAGAGAGACAGACGGACAAAGAAATAGACACATAAAGATAGAAAGATGGACAAACAAACAGACAGACAGAGACAGGAAGACAGACAGATGATAGACAGACAGACAGACAGACAGACAGACAGACAGACAGACAAAGTGCAGTGTTGCTCATCTGACATAGTCACACACATTGATAAGGCCATCTTGTGAGAACCGTTCCTCCATATAAATTTCAACCTCCAGCAAATATACACAATCTACAGACACACTCGACATTCAGCAACTTTCTATATCTAGATGACATCACTGCTAGGTCATGGGCACAAGCTATACTTTGTATCAGGCATGGTGGTTTTTGGCTCACTTCTATTCAAAACCTCTCACCAATTGCATTTGTTGTCGGTTGGATTCAATATTTGTACGTATTACCAAGTTGGTTTTCAGGGTTAAGATGACTGGTAGACACAGTGCTTAGTCAAGCAATCTCACTGAATGCCCAAATAGACACTATCAGTTACAAGTTGCAAAAGTCACCGAATCCAGGCCAGACACTGACAGATCTACTACCTGACACTGAAAACTCACAACATCAACTGTCAGGAAAACTGGACAGAGCACAAGTGTTGCACATGATTGAGAACTCGTCAATGAAAGATGCTGCTTGTTTGAAGTCTCATCAAGGAAAAGGTTGAGGAGTCTGGCTGGACTGCATTCCTAGTTCACAGAAGCTTGCACTTTCTCTGATTTGTTCTGTTTGGCAGCTTTTGTTAGGCTGGGTCTCCCAATGGCACTGCCTCCTTCAGTTGATACATGTGAATGTGGGAAACGACTGGATGATGAAGGTTACCATCTGATAACATGCAAAATCAGTGGAGGAGTGGACCAGTTGGACCCATAATTCCATCAGTTTGATCAGACTGTCTAAATCACGTCCATCTCAACCATATCATAGACCGAGACAAAGTATAGCAGCTTCCAAGCCAGACCTGATATCATCGTTCAAAATGCATTTGAATTGAATATTGAGCTGGATGTATCCATAGCTCACCCCTGGTGTCCTGACATCAGTCTAATTGCCAGCACAAAGCAGTGGATGAGCGGCTCTGAGAAGAGAGGAAAAGAAGAAGGAAACGTACAGCTCAGAAAAACATCCACGTGGCTCTAACCCTAATGTGGTCTTCCTTGTGTTTGACCACTTTGAACACATGGGGTAAAGATGGACAGCAGTTTCTGCATCAGATATTCCAATGATCAAAAGAGACGACAATGGAAAAATCGATAGCATGGATTTCAAAACTTACTGGCGATGGCAACTGGCAATGACATTGCAGAGATGCACTGAAAGTGATATCAAAGGAAATTAGACAGGATGACATGCTCAAGATACTCATTAGGTGATTTATACAGAAGTCAATTGTACAGTAGATAAGTTAGCACTGGAGAGATGGGCCTAGTGGTCGTAGATAATTTTGAGCTGAAGAGACAGTATAGTTTACAGACGGACATACAGGCAGGCAGACAGTAGGCCTGCACATATTATGCAGGCATTATATTGAGCATAATTGGTACTGACTAGCATCGAGCCTAAAGCGAGCATAATAGCAAGGTTTACGAGCAATACATCATCGTATACTCATGTAATTGCTAGCTAGTCTGCTAAAGCAATATTAATATGGTAGAACTTGGAGATTGCATGAGGCATTGATGTTACAATAGAAGAAACATTAATTAAAGACCAGTTAAGCATATTTTTGCTGGAATGTCAAGCCAGTTTGTTGGCATTTCAAAACTTGTAGTTTGGTTTTGTTGTAAGTTTACTTTGTTTTACTTTGCAACAAATCACTTGAGCCAAGTTGTGTCAAATTGTGTGAGCATAATTTGAGCAAAATTGTACAATTGAGTGAGCACTGTACCATACCATAATGCAAGATAAAATGAGCATAATATGTGCAGGTCTAGCAGACAGACAGACAGACAGGAAAGTGACATGTAGGCAAGTAGATTGAAAGTCAGATGCACAAATAGAAATTGCAAAGGCAAATTCGTCTTGTATTGGTCTACTGCAGTGTAATATATTGCTGGCATTTTAGAAAGCTCGCATGGAGCAGTTGGATGCTTGAAACTGAGAAGGAGAAGCGGCTAGCACACGAGAAAAGATGAAGGTTTAAGCAGCAGGTAAATCGCAAGTGTAACTAGTTTATGATTTATTGAAATATATGATTGTGGTGCAGGATTGTAGCAATTAGTCGTTTATTTGTGTAGTACACACACACACACACACACACACACACACACACACACACACACACACACACACACACACACACACACACACACACACACACACACACACAAACCACATTATTGAGATCATTGTGATGTGTTTCTTGTAGGGAAGTGCATTGGATAGTTTGCTCCAGTCATCACTATTCACGTGGCACTGGTCATTGCTATGAATTGATGTTCATGCATGTTGGTGTGGTTTGCATGCAACATGCTGCAAAGTAAGCTAAACGTCTTGCAAATGTATTATGGGAGACATCAAGTGTCAGTTCTCAAATGAATGTAAGGTAGATGAGTCTGTCTTAAATACAAAGGTTGGTTGTCTCTTAATGTTTCTAGTTACACAAAGCGGCAGTTGAATTATTATTGTGATTGTTTCTCTCTAGCAAGTGAAGATGATGAGAGAGGACACGAGCAGTAGGTTGGGAGTCTAGTCCATCATGGAGTCGTGCAGTGGATCAAGAGAAGCAAGCAGTCAGCAGCCCAGCCGTCAGTTTGAATAGTGGCAGAGTTTGCAAACGAGCAGACAGACTAGATGTGTAAGTTAGAGGAGAGATGGAGTGATAGTGAGGCGTCTAGATGAGGTGAGAGTATGAGAGTGTCCAGTTGTAGGAGGTACACTGTAGTGTTGAATTGAGTTTTGTTGAATACATTACTGTACTCACAAGTGCACGTGTCATCTAGTTGCAGAGCAAATAAGCAAGCATGTCTGCTATCTTTTCACTTCAAGTCGCTATCAAACGTCGTTCTATCAGGGCATCGTACATGCATGCGTGAGGCGAAGCGGTGTTTCTGTGATGACGTGTCAACACTCAAGTTGTCAATTCTGACGGCCAATGAGAAGATGCCAATCAGTCACGCCTACATAGACATGACTAGACCATAGTCTCGCGTAGCCAGACCCCTTTCGCCGCGGCCTCCCCGGCGAAATGGGGTCTGGTGTACAGCCTTTGATGTCGCTGTGTGCCGCGTAGCCAGAAATCGGCTATCTAAAGACCGAATTTTGTTTCTTAAACGCTTCACTAAAGACGAGACTGGTATGCACGCAATGCAATCCTATCTCAATAGCTTCTCTTGTTTCGTAGAGAACAACTCGAAGACTACAGCTAGAGTCGTTGCTGTTTGTGAAATCTGCATGTCTACGGCAGCGACTAAACGCGGCCGCGGGGACGTCGACGTCGACAGGCTTCGATTTCATGCAGCCATGATCGACGTCGTACGATCTAGCGTTGTGCGCTCGTGTCACAACGGAGACTGAATGCGAACGTACTGGATGGATGCGAACGTACTCAGTGCTGTTTGCTGTACCTTTGACCTTCCAGTGAAATAAATAACTGCATGTTGTAATAACTGTCTAGAATTCTAGATCATGTAGCGCTGCGTGCATATCATAAATCATGCAATAAAACATAACTGTCTGACATGTCGACGTGCTTTTGTGTTTGATGAAACCACCAGATGCTATCACCTTGTTGAGCAAGAGAAAACAGTTGGATGGAAGTAGTCTCCCTGAAGCTCCACATACTCTGGAAGTTACGCTGCAGAAACACGCGTAATATCTAGCTCTTCCAAACGGGTTGCTGTAAAACGCAGACTGCAGACTACGCAGACTGCAGACTGCAGACTACGGAATGGGGACTTGCAGACTACGGAATGGGGACTTTGGCGCTTTCGAAGATCAAAGACATGCGCACATTCTTATAAACATACCTTCACGTGCTAATGTTTCCGGACTTGCCTCATGACATCGTCATGTTCAGTGAAACAGCACGGCTAAGCCTCTTCGAAGCCGCTTCTATCTCCATCTGTGCGAGCACGTACGTCGTCTGGATCTACGTCGATCACATGCGCGACAACTAGATAGTGAAACCAGGCGACCAACGCATTAGACAGCCTACTGTTTCTCCATCAGAGTCTGTTTGTAAAATGTTTCTGTTCATATTGTGTGTGGTGAAGCGATAGTTGGAAGCACGAGTTGAAGAATGGACGATAGGGCGGTCTCCTTGAAAGAAAGGCAGTGACGTGTTGTCTTCTATCATATTTATCTTTGTGCTTCCGTCTTCGGTCTTTAGATGTTAGGAGATAAAGCAGGTGTACTGCTTTCGACCAACGTATGTTGCAGCGCATCGCAATCGACTAGAGGAGATATATGTATGGATTCAGATAGGCTCTTTATTGCGCATGTATCAGACAATGAAGATGCATTAAAATTGCTAGGACAGTGAAGATCACGGGAATTGCTGGATCTTGGTTCGTCAATGTAAGAATGGTGCGGAAAGTGCATTGTCAACATGCAAAGTACTGACGGCCTCATTAGGTGTGGGAATGTACTTGTACGCGCGTACGTGTTCATTGTGTATAATTTTTAGAACCAGTGTTTGGAACTGTTTTTTGAATCCTTTTAACTAGTATAGCAGGAAAGTGTGTGTTTGAATGGTATTAATTAATTAGTCTAGCACTTATTATGTAAACAGTTCTTTTGATAACAGCAAGCAAAAAATTGACAAAATTGTATTGTAGCATGTCCTGAACTCTTCTTAGCTGTTTGTTTACGCTAAAATGATCCTAGGATCAATGAGTCTGCCCAACAATTGAAAACAAATCTTTTTCTAACTAAATCTTTTAGCAGTTCTTTTACTAAGCTACATGTCAACACCCAAGATAACTTTAAGGAGCTCTTTGTGGCTTACAAGAAATCGTTTACGGTCTTCCTCTAATATTTCAACATCTTGAGGATTGAAGTTCGTGTTTTTTTGTTGAATGCAAGCAATAGATAAATGATAATGAGTGGCTTCCTTTTTCATGGAGAATCTCAATGTTCCCTCTGTAGTGGGGTACAATCTATACTCGTTGCAAGTGAAGACCATGTCATTGGGTGGAGGAGGTACATGAGGTGGATCACGAATGGAACCTTCGCAGCCATAGCATTTCTTTACCCGTGTACCTTTCAACCATTTTAGTTTGTACGTGAGACGGTCTTCTCGTGATTGGGAAGGATTTTCTGGTCGGGACTTCTTGGCTGCCCTGGGGATGTTGGCACTTGGCTGTCTAGACGTCATGCTCTCAGTTTTTCTGGGAGAACAGGTGCGTTTTCTTTTTCTCTCCCGATGTCCAGGCTTTTTTCCTATCTGTTTGGGTGCCCCTTGGCTGGAGCATTCCATAAGGTCGCTTGATCGCGCACTTTTATGGAAATTTGACAGTAATTCCCAAATTTGGCAGGTATACGCAGCTGTAGAAATTGCGTGAGCGCACAAATTGCGTTCACGGTAAGCTTGACATCCGCACACAAATTTACCTGTTCCTGGCGTTTTGACAAGATGAGGCTGTGATGTGGTAAGGCTAATCACCATTTTTCCACCGGAATTACCTGGAGCATCGACAATACCGTTTGGTGTGTTCAGTATTTTCTGCGCGTTTCTCCATGAACCGGCGTAAGTGAGTGGCGGTAGTCCTGTGTCTTCAAACTTGGGCAGTTCTCTTGTGCTGTCCTTTTCCGAAGAGTGCTTCTGTTGGATGTCTTGGGCCATGGGCATCTTCACAGACTTTTGAGCTGGTGGAGTACTACGAGGACTAGTAATGAGAGGACGACGCAAGAAACGCTGGATGTAACGTACGCGCTGCTCTTCGCTCATGTCACTAAACCACCTGTCCACAGAGACTTCTAAATTGTTGTAGTGTGGCGCTAGTTTGTACGGGCCGGTATTAACAAGAGACCTTTCCACATCTCTTTGTTGTCTGTCTACAAGCTCACGTAATTTTTTCACAAATGTTGGCCAGTCAGACAATTTGTGGTGGCAGGAGTGTTTGAGAGCATGGTGGGAACTCTCAACATCGTTGTTGAGAAAGAACTCGTCGCCTAACCCTGCGTTCCGTCTTATGTTGAGTAACATCTTCTCTTCTATATCCTTCGCCTGGTATTTTTCAAACCAGGAAAAGAATGAGCAAGAATTGCTGTCTCGTGCCAGTCGCTCTCTGCTTTCCCAAGTGTCTTTGAATTCAGCCAATTTTTGCCGGAATTCTGATGCATCCGTGCAGTCTACCATACCGGACTGATGTTCAGCTGCTGATCCAAAGATGTCTTTGATGAAGTCTATTTTGTAGTTTCCCGTGATTCCTAGGTGGGTCAGCTTTCTTTGGATGTCGTCTTCCATATGCTTTTTGCATAAAACATGAATAGCACGTGGGAATTGCTGTAAAAAGCCATTGAATAGTGCCCTGTCTCTGTCAGTCCCAACGGAACGTACGTTCTGTATGTCTGGGCATAGCCTAGTCATACATGACGACATGTAGCGAAACGCTGCCTCATCCTTTGTCTTGTGAAGAAGTGCTGGTCCATTCAACACTGGAGGATTGCCTCCTCGTCGGGTTCGTAACTGTAGCTGTTTGTAGGCTGTCGTCGTCAGCCAGAACTCACCACAGTTGTAGGTAGTGTCCAACCCCAAAATAGCAAATTTCTTTTGGTTAGTGCAGCATTTTACGATGTCGTGTAACTGCCTATCATTGGCGAGAAAGCACATGGGGTAAGGAGCTCCTTGCACAAACCGAAGAAATGGCTTTTGGGAACTTTCGTCTTCTTTGCATTGCTTGATCAATGCAAATAGCTCGTCTTTCTCTACAACGACATCATTGTTGTGCCTGTTGATGTTCCAGACCTGCTGGATGTTTCTAGGCATAGCTGAGCTGCTGTTGCATTGAAACACGCCGCCAGCGGCTTCACAGACCTGGTCGTACACGTCAGTGGGATGGCCAGAGAAGCGAGATTGACTCGGCGCGTCTCGAATTGAGTCTTTTGTACTCTGTCGCGTTCTAAGGTGTGGATAGTCATCGGTCGTTCTATTTCCGTGTGGAGCGTACTCAATAGTGTGCTCTTGACCTTCAAATAGATATCGTAAGAGTACTAGGGGGCTTTTTTCTCCACCACGCAGCAACTCCGCTGTGCGCCTTTTGAAGTCATGGTGCTTCGAATGAACGTAGTATGTTCTAATTAGCGTGACATCGGTGCCACTAATTGATGACGTCGCTTCTTTCTTTCCATTGTTTCTCCACGTTCCTAGGTCGTCTGCTTTAAAATCGTAGTAGCTGTCTAACTTTGACGTGTCCAGTAAGAAAACAGCGTTGTTGGAGCATCTCAAAGGCATGGCATGGCAGACGCGGCTTACCGGTGGTCTGGTCAAAATTAGTATCAACTCTTCTGCTGCGCTGAAATCTACACTAGTGGAGAAAAATGGCTTCAACGGATCGTCGTGGAAGAACCTCTGAGAGTTCTGAATGTCATCTCTTTGTGTTCCAGAAGTAAGGGGGCTGTCGCTAATGCTATCGACGTCTTCGTCGCTGCTGTTGGTGAGGTCGATCTGATTCTCGACTAACGTGTTTGCTTTTGCTAGCCTACATTGTAAAGAACATCATGTCATGCTTTTTAACCAACCTGGTATACTATTTTGTTATGCTAGACAATGTCGTACAATATTAATAATTGTAACTATACACGCACTTGTATAGATACATACCTGCTACTTGTAGCCCTCGAATCACTGTCACTGTCGGGAGGTACCCAGTAGTTCAAGGGTGACGACTTTCCGGGAAGCTGTTTTAATGCCTCGTAATGTTCAAACTCCTTGATATACAATACAGCTATTCTGCTGTCTTTTCTAGAATTGCTGCGGACGGGACCGATCAGTCTATGAGACAGTGTCCCTTGCTCAGAGACATGGACAACACAACACATGGTCCTGTGTATTGTTGCCAGAGCGTATATGACGAGGTCTACTGTGTCCGTTGCGTAGTTTCCATCTTCACAGTAAGCCTCCAGCTCACGGCAGACGTCGCGATTTGCTAGAAACCCACCGTACACGTCTAGATGGGTCAAAATCTCGGTCTTCACATCTTGTAGCGTCTGCGTGACGCTCTTGATATCTAGCCCTCGGAGAGACATAGCTTTCAACCATGAATGAATTAGGCAATGGCCATCTCGAGCAACTGGTATACGTTGGAGGCAAGATGCCCAAAGTAGATCGTCCAGGTGTTGGAAAACACGTTCTTCTTGTAGGGCAAATGCTTGCGATATTAATATCCCACAGGACAAGCAGAATGGATCAGGCTTGCCGGAAGGGTGGCCTTTGTCGCACGTTCTTGGTGTGGACTTTGGTGCCCTGCGAATATAAGTCTAAAATTTGAATTCTGCCCGCTCTAATCCGTTAAATTTATATTGCTCGTAAACTAACAGTTCTTGATACCGCAACCAAAATCTTCTACTAGCTTGTAAATATACTAATATAGCCATGCTATAGCGCGCTTGCCGTGCATATAAACAAACTTTAACTAAGCAAACTACAATATACCTCGGCTTGCGCGTTCTGGTTAAATTTACTTACTTTTTACTTTCCAATTCCTGTGAGTCTTCTATAGTATTGAAGTCGGGGCTGCTGGGATAGTCGTCGAAGTGCAAGTCATCATGATCATCGTTGTTCAAGTTATTGCTGTCCATCACGGGGAGTGTGCACTCTTCGTGCGTACCAAATGGTGATGGTAGTTCGGAACTGTAGCTACTAGAGCTACTCAAATCGTCACTCTGACAGTAAGCAACAGAAGACTGCTGACCCGTGACAACTGCAAGGCAATCGGAACTTTGGCTTACGCAATATCTAAAAATTCCCGCGCTTTCTTCCATATAGGGACACATGGAACATGTGCTCGCTACACAAGCTAAACATGCACTATCGGGGTTCATACACTTTACGAGGCTTGTGCAGTCGATACAGTACAGTTATCCGTAGTGGGACGCTCAGATCTAACTTACCTTCTGCCGCGAAATTGTCGGTAGGTTGCTCTGGAGAGGGTTTGCGACCTTTCACAACGTCTGAATAAAGTCCTGCGGAGAATTAGTTTTATAATTAACTATAGACTATTTTTGAGCATCAATTACAACTTTTCGGTGATGACATGGCCACAGAATCTAGGTGTTGGATGAGAGTCGTTGGCACTGCAGGTGAGCGTGGACGTCAATGATCGAAAATTGTTTAAAGACTTCCGTAGTCGATTTTATGCTAGCGCGCTCTAAGACAGTAGTTGTTGTAGTTACTATACCGTGTTGGAGAGAACTTGGTCAGAACTGGTTCGCAAATATATTCATAAATTTTATTAGGCGACCTGTGTGCATAATAATTAAATAGCTTAGATAAGCATGCGTATCTACTCTAGACTTAGTGATTCTTATCACAGACTTTTCTGTACACGGTTCACGCATGCTTGTCTAGGTTATTTAATTAATTATCATGCACACAAGCACTCCAGATGTACATCACGTTGTAACCATGCACATGCAACGTACCCTACAGCGTACCCTATATACATATATATACTATTTGTCTGCGACTGCGTAAAGAACTCTAAATATCAGGGAACGTCCGAAACCATGGCAACACTGGAAAAGTCTAGAAAAACTCGTTGCAAGTGAGACTTTGCCTCCAATGGCACAAGTGCGTAGCGTTCATTCAAATTATAGAATCCATAGTTCAGATGAAGACATGGTATATTTACGCAAAGACGCGCGCACACACACACACACACACACACACACACACACACACACACACACACCACACACACACACACACACACACACACACACACACACACACACACACACACACACACACAATATGCATAGTCCACTAACCACCAAGTCGGTTTTCAGCTACTTGATACATACTTTATATACAGAACAAGTAAACGCACATAGAGTATAGATACAACGATGTGAGTAAAAGATAACCACCGCCCAATCCCTATTCTGTTCATCAATCCAAGTTAGATATCATATGAGTTTAAACATTCCACACCTGATCCAGCCACAGTCAAGTGAAGAAAGTGCTCCAATTAGTAGTAGCTGTGGTTTGGTATGTGACTTGTTGTTTTGCCCACATAATTTTGATCTTGCTGACTAGCTGTATCGCCCAGATGAGCTACAACTTCTATGAAATCAACTCCCCTAGAAAGATTAGAAGGCACATGATATTAGAAGGCACATGAGTCAGCTCAATCAGCAATTGCCACTTGCAGCAGTACATCAATAAATTGCAGAAACAAGACATGAGCCTACATGAATAACCAGCAAGGTCAAAGTTAGACAGAGTTGATCAAACTGTGGAATATGTATGAAAAAATCAAACGTCATTTTAATACAACATTATCTGTACATCTATACTTACTGAAGCATGACTTACGCAGTTGTGTACCTTCAGTTAGTATTGAATGCAGCAAATGTCAAACCAATTAACATATTATCATTATTATCATCATTATTAGTTATTGCACTGGGCTACGCTTACTCTACCTGCATGGCCAAGCTAGATCTACCTCTAGATCATATCTAGAGATATAACCAGTCAAAATGTTAGTTTTAGTCTACCTCAGATGGATGTGATCGTCTCCAAGGCAAAGGAAGTTTTCACCTTGTCAGCAAGTTCCATGATCTTCACACTGCTGTCCTGGCATGCATCTTCATTGTCTGATACATGCGCAATAAAGAGCCTATCTGAATCCATACATATATCTCCTCTAGTCGATTGCGATGCGCTGCAACATACGTTGGTCGAAAGCAGTACACCTGCTTTATCTCCTAACATCTAAAGACCGAAGACGGAAGCACAAAGATAAATATGATAGAAGACAACACGTCACTGCCTTTCTTTCAAGGAGACCGCCCTATCGTCCATTCTTCAACTCGTGCTTCCAACTATCGCTTCACCACACACAATATGAACAGAAACATTTTACAAACAGACTCTGATGGAGAAACAGTAGGCTGTCTAATGCGTTGGTCGCCTGGTTTCACTATCTAGTTGTCGCGCATGTGATCGACGTAGATCCAGACGACGTACGTGCTCGCACAGATGGAGATAGAAGCGGCTTCGAAGAGGCTTAGCCGTGCTGTTTCACTGAACATGACGATGTCATGAGGCAAGTCCGGAAACATTAGCACGTGAAGGTATGTTTATAAGAATGTGCGCATGTCTTTGATCTTCGAAAGCGCCAAAGTCCCCATTCCGTAGTCTGCAAGTCCCCATTCCGTAGTCTGCAGTCTGCAGTCTGCGTAGTCTGCAGTCTGCGTAGTCTGCAGTCTGCGTAGTCTGCAGTCTGCGTAGTCTGCAGTCTGCGTAGTCTGCAGTCTGCGTAGTCTGCAGTCTGCGTTTTACAGCAACCCCTTCCAAACAACACATCGAATCTGTACCACCTTGGGACGTCCAGGATTTCTGTCAACGTGGTCTCTTCCTGGTTGCTACTGTATGTGTTCACCAAAGCAAAGCACAAAACACATGAAATGATTACCCAAACACAGAAAGACGACTCATCTTGTTTCGATGACGTCATGCAACTCCAAGCTCTTCCAGATATCGCTCACTCCGGACTGTCTGCGGTCGCTTTAGACGTCAAAAAACAGCAAACAGCACTGAGTACGTTCGCATCCATCCAGTACGTTCGCATTCAGTCTCCGTTGTGACACGAGCGCACAACGCTAGATCGTACGACGTCGATCATGGCTGCATGAAATCGAAGCCTGTCGACGTCGACGTCCCCGCGGCCGCGTTTAGTCGCTGCCGTAGACATGCAGATTTCACAAACAGCAACGACTCTAGCTGTAGTCTTCGAGTTGTTCTCTACGAAACAAGAGAAGCTATTGAGATAGGATTGCATTGCGTGCATACCAGTCTCGTCTTTAGTGAAGCGTTTAAGAAACAAAATCCGGTCTTTAGATAGCCGATTTCTGGCTACGCGGCACACAGCGACATCAAAGGCTGTACACCAGACCCCATTTCGCCGGGGAGGCCGCGGCGAAAGGGGTCTGGCTACGCGAGACTAACTAGACCACACTACGTCACTAGACCACGCGACGGCAACGCAGGAGGTTTGTCAATGAAATTCGGCGCGCGCAAAGCAACAAGCTCATTGGTTGGAGCGGAGAGCGGGTGTAGAGGTGAGTGAGACGCGCGACGTTTCTTTCTGCCAACTCGTCGATGTATCCCGGCAGAAGATCTCGTTGAATTTCTCGTTTGTGCGAAAGAGCTCCGCCCCCCGCGCACAAGCACACAAGAAATTACTAAGACTGACAGTTTGATCTTGTATGAGAAGGTTAGGGAAAAGAGATGAGCGCGACACACAATCACGGTTTCTCTTATTTGCTTGTAAACCCGTCTACTGGATTTGTGTGACGTGATGGAGGAGAAACGCGCCAAGACTTTGACGTCTCGACGTGTTTGTGATGTTAGCGCGCATTTGCAATCTATTGCGGTTGTATTGTGTATTGTAATAGACAGTAGACGGGTGTGGGGCGTGGTGCGAGGTGATAGATTAGAGCAAATGGATTGTTAGATTGTGATGTGAGTAAAGGCCTGTCCACACTGGCAACTGGATCGCTATCCGATCCCGATCCAACCGCAACGCTGTCCACACTTGCAACTCGATCGCGATCCGTCCACATCGCGAGGTGGATTGGATCGCGATCGGTTGAATCCAATTAGAAATAGTGGGCGTTACCTTCACGTACGCTACGCGTGTTGTCGGAACATCTAGCACTCCTCACTCATCTTTGCTCTCGCTCACCTTACGTCGCTGTATCAACGCTTTCTACAAGCAAAGAAACCACACGTACACATCGGTCATCAGTCACGTGATAGCGAAATGAGGCGGAGGTATCGTTTTCAAAGTGCAGTGTGGACGCTCGCTATCCCGATCGGATCGCGATCCATTCTGGTCTAGTGTGGACAGGCCTTAAAGGGTTGATGTGGTTGTGTACTGATTGGATTGAGAGCACGTGTTGAGTGAATTGTCGTTTGTTAATGAAATTGGAAGGATTTATTGTTATTGATGTGTTACTGTGATGTTAGAATGAGTGAGAGAGACATCACAACATTGAATAGCCAACTAGTGGTTGCTGTAAGGAATAACGAAGGTGATGAGGTTGAGAGATTGTTGAGTCAAGGAGCTTCACCAAATGCGTTTGATTCGTTTAATGTATGTTATTGATTGAGTGACTCGTTTTATTGTTGTTTACAACAACTCACTCTAATGTAGGGATTGCCTGTACTGGTGGATGCTTGTGAAAGACGCTCCTATTCTGTATGTAAGCTGCTAGTGAAGAGAGGGGCAGATGTGAACAAAACTTATTCTTGGGTAAGTGTTGAGAGTGAATGAATGAATGAAGAGAATGAGATTTAAATGATGTGATGAGATTTGTGATAGGATGGATATTACAGTAGAGACAAACAATTAAACACAATTATTGTCATTGCAGGGTGAGACTGCTCTAATGGTGGTAGCATGTAATGGTGCTGATGAAATGGTCGACTTCCTTTTATCATCAAATGCTGATGCTGGACAGAAGGATATGGTGAGTGTATGTGATGCAGTTTGATGTGGTGATGTGTGAGTATGAGAAGTTATGTTTTAAAATGAATGTATTAATAACGTAAACTAGCAGAGTCCTTCAGCATTGCCCATGTAATACAGATGTATGTATATAAAGGTGTAGTGTGTTTGCTTACTTGACCATAACCTCGAAAAGGTCTCGATGAAACACATGCAGCCAACAGCTGATTAGACTGTTCTTCTAGGTGAGCAGCCTGTTTTTCATCCAGGAAAGATGAGTAAGTATCTAGTTTTTAAGCAAGTTACTAAGTTTCCATATTAAGGTAATGTCCTTGAAAAGGTTGCATTTTCTTTTCCTTTCATACAATCCTGCAGTGCATACGTTTGTATTTTCCTATTTGCTGCAAACTGTCATCTTAAGGCAATCATTGTGATGCTTTGATGGAAAGAAGCGGCCTGCACACACTCAAATGGCAATAAGGCAAAAGAGGAGGCAATGAAAGCCATGCAGCTAACAAATGATTGGACTGACACTGTTCTTCTTAAAAGGTTGAACTTGGACTGTGTGCAGAGTCTCTATGCCAATTGAGTTAGTAGTTTTAGCACTCACTCACACACACACACACACACACACACACACACACACACACACACACACACACACACACACACACACACACAGAAATGGACAGATGTCAATCCCTCCATGTCATTCGACGTCGACCTTAGACAGGGCTTCCATGCGCTACGTAGGGTTAGCGCTATGATCCACCTGGAGCTTGGCCGGATGCACTGACAATGGCGCAGCTGTGGGACTGGACATCGAGTCCCACAAGTACCCGTCTGCTGCTCGGTGTTGTACAGTAGTCATGTCCACCCCAGTCAATGACCAGGTACTCATTTATACTCCTGAGTCAAGAGAAGCAATTGTGTGTAAGTTTCTTGCTTAATTAAGGAAATTATGCCATAGATCGCCATCACTATGACTTGAACGTTCAACCCTGCAAGGTCCTGGATGTTTTAATTCTCCAAATGCACTCTCTAACAAATTGAGCTACAGCACCACACAGACACACACACACACACACACACACACACACACACACACACACACACACACACACACACAAATAATGGCTTTTTATCATATTGTCATATATAAAACTGTGCTTGTTTTTGTCTAAGCTGAGTTGACCAGCTCTGGAATATCAAAGCCTTTCCATCAGTAATTAGCCAAGGTCACCTGACTGCTATAAACAATCTCTTAACGTACCTCAGTATTCATCGTTTATTGGTGAAGTGGCAACACGACAACATTAAAGGAACTGTACCAGACCCTCTCCCACCATCTGGATGTTGAAAAGGGGAGGTGCTGGCTAAGCGAGACTAACCTGGATGGCCATACAGCTATTACACTTACACTTGCATTGAGACATCACAAACCATCATGTTTGAGATTGGCTCAAAATCAACGTCATTTCCATTCACTTGGCCAACACACACATCTCAACACTAGCCTCGACACTAGGCCTCCCTTTGCTTTCGGTGGTCTGACTGCACGAGGATAGCAACGGGACTGTATCACTTGATGTTATCTTCGAAAAGCAAAGGAACATCAAGTGATACAGTCCCGTTGCTATCCTTGCGCAGTTAGACCACTGAAAGCAAAGAGAGGCCTAGTGTCGAGGCTATCTCAACACTGTACAGTACACATAGAAAGGGTGTCACCCCAATTATGGTGGCTTAATAATGTGGTTGTGAATGATATTTGATATTGGAAAGTGTTGATTGTGTGTATGGTGGAGCAGGATATGTAGATGAGTGTTTTACTAGCAGACATGGTGTTGTATTATGAGTAGTGATGGATAGTCTGCTGGCAGTTGTATTGCATTGATTGCTTGTTGGACAACACATTGCTAATATGCATTGTATATGGTCAGTGTGGTAACACTGCAGTTGATTATGCTGTGGGTGGAGGTCACATGTCAACAGCTGGTCGTTTGGTGTTGGCAACTCAAAGAGTTGAAGATGTTAGAGTTGAGGTGTGTGACAGTCAGTTGTGTTGGGAGAATGAAAATGAATGTGTGTGAGTTTATGGTGTGTGTAGAATTGTCCTGTTGTGTTTCATTGGGCATGTAAATCCAAGAGTGTAGATATTGCAAGAAATATTATAGAAAGGCTAGGAGCAGCATGGAAGGATGGCGTAAGAAATAGAATTTGTGAATCATTTCTATGACATTTATTGTATTGTTTATGCAGTGGGGACGGACTTTACTTCACTATGCTGCTCATTATGACAGTCGTGATGTGGTTGAGTTTCTCTTGGCCAACAAGGCAGATGCTGATGCTTCAGACGATGTAGGTGTAGTGACAATCAAATATCAAATGTTAGGTAGGTGTAGCAACAATTAAGTTAAGTTGGATAAACTGATCAAGTATTTACTAAACTGTTTTGTCTGCTTAGAAATGAGGTAAAGCAATTTGTTTGTATTACAAAATCTGCATATTATTTGCTGTCTTGGGTATTGTGCTATTTACCAACAATTGAGATTTAAATTGTTGTAAAGTCTTAAAATAGATGTATGGAAATGTGAATAAAATGTAAAGTGCATTTTGTGTAAGACTGCTGTGGGGCTGTCGTTCCAGCAGAGGCAGTTATTGTATAATTGTATTGGTCAAGACTATGAATTAGAAGCAACAAATTTGAAGCACGTATCACTAAATCTTTTCTATTTTCAACAGTCAACAAGAAAAGCAGCCACTGTAAGAGCATTGTAAAAGCACACAGTTGTCAGGAACAGATGCAATGTAACTCACTAGCTTGTGTTGGCTGTGAATGTATTGTGCTATTATTGTGAGGCATCAAGTGTGGTCTCAATATAGACGTGAGTGGGTACACAGTGACACAAGCATATGTGAGAATGACATCTACACTTTCTTTTGGGTGACTCTAGGATGTTTGTTTGATGGTATTGAGGGTCAATACTCTTTTCAAATAGGGACTTATTCACACATTAATGTTGTCAACAAGCACATTTTTGCCTTCTGGTAGTAACGACACATTTGTGACGAAGTCAAAACTAAGAATTGTGGCATCTCTAGGCTAGGTCACGTTATGTCTCGGCCATTTTCTTTGCCAATTCATGGGCCAAATCAATTGTAATGGGAAGTGGAATTTAGTGTAGCTGTAGTAGTTCATGTTTTGTATTGTCTTCAAACATTTGACTTGACCATCTTACCTTATTTGTGTGTGTTATGTTGTCAGGATGGTAAGAGACCATACCAACTGGCTGATGGTGAACTGAGAAGACGACTGAGGAAAGCAATAGTGAGACGTTTATGCAGTGAGATATGGTGGTATGTGTAGAATGGATGGGTTGTATTGTCAGGATGAACAGAAGTATGCTGTTCTGTTTGCTGAGGGCACAGTGAGACCAGAAATCATCAAGTTGTGTTTCATCGGTTCAGAAGGAGCAGGAAAGACGACACTCATGGAGGCTCTCAAACGAGGATGGTTCAAACGAATTTTTAGAAACGAGAATCAAGCAGACGACCCTGATTGTGAAGAGGAACGTACGATTGGTATCAACGTGATGGTAGCCCTTATTCCAGGAGTGGGTCTGGTCTCACTGTGGGACCACGCAGGTCAAAAGCAGTTCCACAAAACCCACGGCCTCTTCTTCTCTGCATCCAACTCGTTCTTCATCTTGCTAGTGAGTTTATGGAGAGTAAAGGAGGAACGATGGTGCAGCTATGATGAGTTGCTAGATGAGGTTCAGTACTGGCTCTCATTTCTCAGATCCAGTTTGGATGGAGAGTTTATACCCACAGTGTTGATAATGGCCAGTCGAGGAGATCGTGATCGTCAGCGTGATGGTCAGCGTGTGTTGCAGCGTGTGCTCGACTACATTCGTGACCTGTTCAAAGGCCTGATCAACATCATTCAAGAATGTTTGGTTATCGACTGTAGGCAGAGCAAATCTCCTGAAATGAAACAACTGAAGAAGTTGTTACGTGGTTTTAAGCAGCAACTTGAGGAGGTGATCAAAACTAATTCTATTGGACTTGTTTGCTAGCTAATTCAGATATTTATGTTACAGTCTGCTCCTCTGTATCCTCGTCTTTGTCAGCCAGTCGTGTCCAAGTTGCTTCCTTCTCTTCGTAAGAAACAAGAAGATCAATTCATGGAGACGGAAACACTCATGAAGATGATTGAGCAGGAAGCATGTCCAGGACAAGAGAAGGAGGTTGTAGAAAAGGTAGTCGATTTTCTGGATCAATCAGGAGAGGTGAGATGACTAGCAGCTATTTAGTCATTCAGTGTGTGTGTGTGTGTGTGTGTGTGTGTGTGTGTGTGTGTGTGTGTGTGTGTGTGTGTGTGTGTGTGTGTGTGTGTGTGTGTGTGTGTGTGTGTGTGTGTGTGTGTGTGTGTGTGTGTGTGTGTGTGTGTGTGTGTGTGTGTGTGTGTGTGTGTGTGTGTGTGTGTGTGTGTGTGTGTGTGTGTGTGTGTGTGTGTGTGTGTGTGTGTGTGTGTGTGTGTGTGTGTGTGTGTGTGTGTGTGTGTGTGTGTGTGTGTGTGTGTGTGTGTGTGTGTGTGTGTGTGTGTGTGTGTGTGTGTGTGTGTGTGTGTGTGTGTGTGTGTGTGTGTGTGTGTGTGTGTGTGTGTGTGTGTGTGTGTGTGTGTGTGTGTGTGTGTGTGTGTGTGTGTGTGTGTGTGTGTGTGTGTGTGTGTGTGTGTGTGTGTGTGTGTGTGTGTGTGTGTGTGTGTGTGTGTGTGTGTGTGTGTGTGTGTGTGTGTGTGTGTGTGTGTGTGTGTGTGTGTGTGTGTGTGTGTGTGTGTGTGTGTGTGTGTGTGTGTGTGTGTGTGTGTGTGTGTGTGTGTGTGTGTGTGTGTGTGTGTGTGTGTGTGTGTGTGTGTGTGTGTGTGTGTGTGTGTGTGTGTGTGTGTGTGTGTGTGTGTGTGTGTGTGTGTGTGTGTGTGTGTGTGTGTGTGTGTGTGTGTGTGTGTGTGTGTGTGTGTGTGTGTGTGTGTGTGTGTGTGTGTGTGTGTGTGTGTGTGTGTGTGTGTGTGTGTGTGTGTGTGTGTGTGTGTGTGTGTGTGTGTGTGTGTGTGTGTGTGTGTGTGTGTGTGTGTGTGTGTGTGTGTGTGTGTGTGTGTGTGTGTGTGTGTGTGTGTGTGTGTGTGTGTGTGTGTGTGTGTGTGTGTGTGTGTGTGTGTGTGTGTGTGTGTGTCATCTGTAGCTCAGTTGGTTAGAGAGTTGCATTTGGAGAATGGAAACATCCGGGACGTTGAAGTCGTAGGTTTGCGTACGAGTACAGACGTAATTTCCTTGGGTAAGAAATTCACACCCAATTGCTTCTCTCAACTCAGGAGTATAAATGAGTACCTGGTCTTTGACTGGGTTCGTCAGCACGGCCTAAAACTCCGAGTAGCGCCGGGATCCCTACTTAGAAATAGGCAGGGGTGCTATCTTCGGAACTTTCCAAAGGGCGTATCCATTTTGTCCATGTGTGTGTGTGTGTGTGTGTGTGTGTGTGTGTGTGTGTGTGTGTGTGTGTGTGTGATTGCGAGGTATAGCATAACTTCCTTGGGCAAGGAACTTACACTCAATTGCCTCTCTTGACTCAGGAGCTTAAATGAGTACTCGTTCATCGACTGGGGATGGACAAGATCTCTGGCTTGGCAAAATAATATTCTGCATCAGACGAGTACATGTGGTCCTTGGCATCTAGTCGCAGAACTCCGTCATAGCCGGTGCCCAGGATGCTCTGGCCAAGCTCCAGGTGGATCGTCAGTGCTTACCCAGAGAGTCATGGTAGCACACAGAGGCCTTGTTAGGGATGGGGAGGTGTCGCTGGGTGACGGGCTTAATATCTGTCCATTTTGTCTAATGTTATGATTTGTGTTTAGATTGCTGTTGTTGGTGATGTGGCTGCTCTCAATCCTGTTTGTCTACATCAATATGCCATCGGTCCTATTGTTGCTTCCAAGGATTTCAAGTGGCATGTCAAGTCAGAGAGAAATGATGGCACGGTAACAAAAAAAGAAGCAGAAACGGCAATCGATCATTACTCGAGAGATCACAAGATTGCTGTTCAACTCAACCCAGATAAAGTTCTGGCTATCAACACATCTCTTGGTATCTGCTTCAAAGTGGAAGGCAGAGACGACACGTACATGTTTCCAGCTCTCTTGCCTTCTAAGGATCTGTCTGTCATGTGGAAGAAAGATGAGAGTAAGAAAGTGTATGTCGGTCGACGTCAAGTGTGCAGAAGTCAGACGACCATCTTCAGTCCATCTACATTCTGTATGTTTCAATCTAAAGTTTGCATTACTTTGGATCAAAAGGCAAGGCTGTGGAGGGATGGACTGATCTTATCACAATGCAGTACAGTTCATAATCTCATTGAGTGTTTGGTGGCCATGATAGATCCTGTTCGTTCTGTCGACTTCGTGTGTCGAGGAGGCAAGCAAACAGAAGCAGAATGTGTTTCACTGCTGGACACTGTCATGTCTCTTTGGAGAGATATGTTAGACAGCTACAGTCCGTACACTAAATATCAGACTGAATATCTGAGCAGAAAGCATTTGGAGGAACACAAAGAACTAAAACAAGTCGTTACCTACTCTCAGAAGGAGATCGACGAAGCAGAAGCAAAGGAAGAAGGAGCACATGCTGCTGTCAAACAAGTAGTTGGTGATGAGCTGATGGTAGAAAGTCTTGTTGACTTACTGGTCGTATCCAGCAGACCAGTGACTGGACAGTGCAATGTGACGTTGACGGCCGATATGAAAATAAATGTTTTAAGGCAATTGAGACTAGAAGAAGCTTCTCACTTGAGATTTACATTTCAACAAGGTAACTTGATTTTTCATCCACACAAAATTGTAATAAAATGCTACACTGATATGAATTTTATTACCAACACACTTGATATTCCAATGTGAACAGTTCACTCATATTTAGTATCTGCATGACAATTTTATTGTGTACAGTAGCATGGAGTTACTGATTGGGACAATTGACTACAATTACAATTGATCAGTATGTGAAGCACTAAAGTAGACAGATAAACCATGTTGTACAAGCAACTGACCCATTTGCATGCTATTACATGCAAGCTATTGCTTTAGTATCCATTGGTAGCACTGTGTTGTTCACTACTCTTTTTTTGCTATTTGTAAGGAGGGGCCACCCTACAAAGAATGGGAGCTGTGCGAAAATATCTGTCTACATATGATGCTAATTTTCTGTGTCTATAGCACTTGACATGTTTTGTGTGTAGGAAACATGCCTGATTTCAAATCTATAAGAGATGCTGTTGTTAAACACTGCAGTAGTCGGTGGTACGAGATTGGGCTGACCATATTGGGACTCAACGGTGATGAGATCGAAAGACAAACACATAATAAACCGCATTCTACTGGCAAATTGCTTGCTCTCATTGAAGCACGAAGGACTAAAGATGGAGGAAGCAAGACGGCAGAGGACTTGTTGAGGATGTGTTATGAGATATCTACACCAGTATGTGAAGAAATGAAAGTTGAATTTAAGAGGTAAACTCATATGTGAATGCTAATAGATGGTTTGACATTGACAAGATGTGTTGTCATTATTTAGCAAAACGTCGTCATCCTAGCAGAGTACCTACAGGAGGCTATGTGAGAGGCAACTGTCGTCGTATGTCTGATCTCTAGAAACAATTTATTGTATTGATTCAATCATTCTATTGAACACTTTAGAGTATTATTACACATTTTGTCAATTGTACGAGATTGATCAGTTGAACGATTGTTTGTCTCCCCTCAGCAAATTGTAACAAGTAGATAATAGACGTGGTTATGCTCAAGTTGTATCAACTTACCATCAGGACAGACTGACAAATGAATGATAATTTGAGTTCATACTTTCTATTGTCTTAATTAAAGGAGGTTCATAAAACAAACAGGTTTGGAACAATACAGAGATTTGCAGCTGAAGAAAAGTCAAGTGTATGTTGCCAGCATGGTATACATGTGTTTGTGTCAAAGTGCTAGTATAATAGCAATTAATCCTGTGTAGCTGCAACAACATACACTCGATACTACTCACTACCCCAAGAATCTCTGATGCAACATCACTCACTAAATTATGTCACCAATAATTATCAACTCATATTACAGCAGTAATTACCATCACCCCATCTAGAGTTAGTATAATATTACATCCAGAGGTAAGTTGATGCTATCTAATATATAAAGCTCAAATTGTCTGTGTGTGTGTGTGTGTGTGTGTGTGTGTGTGTGTGTGTGTGTGTGTGTGTGTGTGTGTGTGTGTGTGTGTGTGTGTGTGTGTGTGTGTGTGTGTGTGTGTGTGTGTGTGTGTGTGTGTGTGTGTGTGTGTGTGTGTGTGTGTGTGTGTGTGTGTGTGTGTGTGTGTGTGTGTGTGTGTGTGTGTGTGTGTGTGTGTGTGTGTGTGTGTGTGTGTGTGTGTGTGTGTGTGTGTGTGTGTGTGTGTGTGTGTGTGTGTGTGTGTGTGTGTGTGTGTGTGTGTGTGTGTGTGTGTGTGTGTGTGTGTGTGTGTGTGTGTGTGTGTGTGTGTGTGTGTGTGTGTGTGTGTGTGTGTGTGTGTGTGTGTGTGTGTGTGTGTGTGTGTGTGTGTGTGTGTGTGTGTGTGTGTGTGTGTGTGTGTGTGTGTGTGTGTGTGTGTGTGTGTGTGTGTGTGTGTGTGTGTGTGTGTGTGTGTGTGTGTGTGTGTGTGTGTGTGTGTGTGTGTGTGTGTGTGTGTGTGTGTGTGTGTGTGTGTGTGTGTGTGTGTGTGTGTGTGTGTGTGTGTGTGTGTGTGTGTGTGTGTGTGTGTGTGTGTGTGTGTGTGTGTGTGTGTGTGTGTGTGTGTGTGTGTGTGTGTGTGTGTGTGTGTGTGTGTGTGTGTGTGTGTGTGTGTGTGTGTGTGTGTGTGTGTGTGTGTGTGTGTGTGTGTGTGTGTGTGTGTGTGTGTGTGTGTGTGTGTGTGTGTGTGTGTGTGTGTGTGTGTGTGTGTGTGTGTGTGTGTGTGTGTCATCTGTAGCTCAGTTGGTTAGAGAGTTGCATTTGGAGAATGGAAACATCCGGGACGTTGAAGTCGTAGGTTTGCGTACGAGTACAGACGTAATTTCCTTGGGTAAGAAATTCACACCCAATTGCTTCTCTCAACTCAGGAGTATAAATGAGTACCTGGTCTTTGACTGGGTTCGTCAGCACGGCCTAAAACTCCGAGTAGCGCCGGGATCCCTACTTAGAAATAGGCAGGGGTGCTATCTTCGGAACTTTCCAAAGGGCGTATCCATTTTGTCCATGTGTGTGTGTGTGTGTGTGTGTGTGTGTGTGTGTGTGTGTGTGTGTGTGTGTGATTGCGAGGTATAGCATAACTTCCTTGGGCAAGGAACTTACACTCAATTGCCTCTCTTGACTCAGGAGCTTAAATGAGTACTCGTTCATCGACTGGGGATGGACAAGATCTCTGGCTTGGCAAAATAATATTCTGCATCAGACGAGTACATGTGGTCCTTGGCATCTAGTCGCAGAACTCCGTCATAGCCGGTGCCCAGGATGCTCTGGCCAAGCTCCAGGTGGATCGTCAGTGCTTACCCAGAGAGTCATGGTAGCACACAGAGGCCTTGTTAGGGATGGGGAGGTGTCGCTGGGTGACGGGCTTAATATCTGTCCATTTTGTCTAATGTTATGATTTGTGTTTAGATTGCTGTTGTTGGTGATGTGGCTGCTCTCAATCCTGTTTGTCTACATCAATATGCCATCGGTCCTATTGTTGCTTCCAAGGATTTCAAGTGGCATGTCAAGTCAGAGAGAAATGATGGCACGGTAACAAAAAAAGAAGCAGAAACGGCAATCGATCATTACTCGAGAGATCACAAGATTGCTGTTCAACTCAACCCAGATAAAGTTCTGGCTATCAACACATCTCTTGGTATCTGCTTCAAAGTGGAAGGCAGAGACGACACGTACATGTTTCCAGCTCTCTTGCCTTCTAAGGATCTGTCTGTCATGTGGAAGAAAGATGAGAGTAAGAAAGTGTATGTCGGTCGACGTCAAGTGTGCAGAAGTCAGACGACCATCTTCAGTCCATCTACATTCTGTATGTTTCAATCTAAAGTTTGCATTACTTTGGATCAAAAGGCAAGGCTGTGGAGGGATGGACTGATCTTATCACAATGCAGTACAGTTCATAATCTCATTGAGTGTTTGGTGGCCATGATAGATCCTGTTCGTTCTGTCGACTTCGTGTGTCGAGGAGGCAAGCAAACAGAAGCAGAATGTGTTTCACTGCTGGACACTGTCATGTCTCTTTGGAGAGATATGTTAGACAGCTACAGTCCGTACACTAAATATCAGACTGAATATCTGAGCAGAAAGCATTTGGAGGAACACAAAGAACTAAAACAAGTCGTTACCTACTCTCAGAAGGAGATCGACGAAGCAGAAGCAAAGGAAGAAGGAGCACATGCTGCTGTCAAACAAGTAGTTGGTGATGAGCTGATGGTAGAAAGTCTTGTTGACTTACTGGTCGTATCCAGCAGACCAGTGACTGGACAGTGCAATGTGACGTTGACGGCCGATATGAAAATAAATGTTTTAAGGCAATTGAGACTAGAAGAAGCTTCTCACTTGAGATTTACATTTCAACAAGGTAACTTGATTTTTCATCCACACAAAATTGTAATAAAATGCTACACTGATATGAATTTTATTACCAACACACTTGATATTCCAATGTGAACAGTTCACTCATATTTAGTATCTGCATGACAATTTTATTGTGTACAGTAGCATGGAGTTACTGATTGGGACAATTGACTACAATTACAATTGATCAGTATGTGAAGCACTAAAGTAGACAGATAAACCATGTTGTACAAGCAACTGACCCATTTGCATGCTATTACATGCAAGCTATTGCTTTAGTATCCATTGGTAGCACTGTGTTGTTCACTACTCTTTTTTTGCTATTTGTAAGGAGGGGCCACCCTACAAAGAATGGGAGCTGTGCGAAAATATCTGTCTACATATGATGCTAATTTTCTGTGTCTATAGCACTTGACATGTTTTGTGTGTAGGAAACATGCCTGATTTCAAATCTATAAGAGATGCTGTTGTTAAACACTGCAGTAGTCGGTGGTACGAGATTGGGCTGACCATATTGGGACTCAACGGTGATGAGATCGAAAGACAAACACATAATAAACCGCATTCTACTGGCAAATTGCTTGCTCTCATTGAAGCACGAAGGACTAAAGATGGAGGAAGCAAGACGGCAGAGGACTTGTTGAGGATGTGTTATGAGATATCTACACCAGTATGTGAAGAAATGAAAGTTGAATTTAAGAGGTAAACTCATATGTGAATGCTAATAGATGGTTTGACATTGACAAGATGTGTTGTCATTATTTAGCAAAACGTCGTCATCCTAGCAGAGTACCTACAGGAGGCTATGTGAGAGGCAACTGTCGTCGTATGTCTGATCTCTAGAAACAATTTATTGTATTGATTCAATCATTCTATTGAACACTTTAGAGTATTATTACACATTTTGTCAATTGTACGAGATTGATCAGTTGAACGATTGTTTGTCTCCCCTCAGCAAATTGTAACAAGTAGATAATAGACGTGGTTATGCTCAAGTTGTATCAACTTACCATCAGGACAGACTGACAAATGAATGATAATTTGAGTTCATACTTTCTATTGTCTTAATTAAAGGAGGTTCATAAAACAAACAGGTTTGGAACAATACAGAGATTTGCAGCTGAAGAAAAGTCAAGTGTATGTTGCCAGCATGGTATACATGTGTTTGTGTCAAAGTGCTAGTATAATAGCAATTAATCCTGTGTAGCTGCAACAACATACACTCGATACTACTCACTACCCCAAGAATCTCTGATGCAACATCACTCACTAAATTATGTCACCAATAATTATCAACTCATATTACAGCAGTAATTACCATCACCCCATCTAGAGTTAGTATAATATTACATCCAGAGGTAAGTTGATGCTATCTAATATATAAAGCTCAAATTGTCTGTGTGTGTGTGTGTGTGTGTGTGTGTTCGCGTTTGGCGGCCACGTCTTTTGTCCGTTCGCAACCGAAATCGGCACGCACAGAGGAAGGTTTGCGTAAAAAATAAAAAAATAATGCACCGGGTCCCCTCTCGAGGGATCGACCCACGCGTAAAATTTCTCGACGACGCAAACGCTACACATTGCAGTTCATTCGAACACACGCCCGCACTAGTCCCGTGTAGACCCTATGCATCGCCGTCCTTCGCAAAGCTTCGAGCAATCGAATATCTTTTGCCGACGAAACTTACTCTTCTATCACTTGCGTTTCTCTCCAAATTCTGATTGCATTTGCACCGAATCCAACCTACACGTTTTCTGCAGCAAGCGCTACACGGGAAGTGTGTCGATTTTTGTCTGTCTGTCTGTTTGTTTGTCTGTTTGTTTGTTTGTCTGTTTGTTTGTGTGTTTGTTTGTTTGTTTGTCTGTTTGTTTGTTTGTCTGTTTGTTTCTCTGTTTGTTTGTTTGTTTGTCTGTTTGTTTGTTTGTTTGTCTGTCTGTTTGTTAGTTCGTTTGTTTGCTTGTTGGTTTGTGTGTTTGTTTTTCTGTTTGTTTGTCTGTCTATCTGTCTGTTTGTCTGTCTGTCTGTTTGTATGCTTCTCTGTCTTTCTGTTTGTTGGTGTGTTTGGCTGTTTTGTTTATCTGTGTGTTTGTCTGTTTGTCTGTCTGTTTTGCTTTCTTTGTTTGTCTGTCTGCTTATTTGTTTGTCTGTCTGTGTGTTTGTCTGCATGTGTATTTTCTGTTTTTCTGTCTGTCTGTTTTTCTGTGTGTATCTATAATGTCTGTCTGTCTGTCTGTCTGTCCGTGTGTTTGTCTGTCTGTTTATGTATGTATGTATGTCTCAGACTCTGTGTGTTTGTCTGTCTGTTTGTTTGTCTGTTTAACTTGCAATTTAATGACTCATTGCAACGCAGTGTTTTAACATTCTAATATATTTCTTATAACTATCACATTAAGTTAACTACAGAACAATACTCTACAGTTACCAAAAAATTAGTCATAACAACACTTTCTTACTACTCGTTGTTGTTTAGGGTTTCTGTCAGTCGAACCGTGAAACCACTGCTAGAAGCCGGAGTCAAACAGCCAGACAAGTTCTCACAGAAGGCAAGCAATGGAATACCTCTAGTACTTGTACTTATTGCTGCTTGTTATTAATTCGAGGCGAGCATGCACTAGGGTTACAGTAACACTGCAACGACTCCATGACCGGATGTAGGCGGGTTGATAGATGGATGTGCAGGGTTCTAGCCATACCAGGTATGTTAAAGCGTAACCATCAGAACTGCCTGTTTTGCCTTCAATATACCCGGTACACATTCAGAGCTGACCGTTATGCCTCCAACATACTGGCTATGCATGTAGTAGGTACATACTGTATGCCACACACGTGCACTCCCTCCTAGAGGTTTTGACAAAGGGGTGGAATGCAGGATCTAGCTACTTGAAACGTTTATAGACAGAGTGATAGTGAGGAAGAAATGAATCTCCCATCGCCTCTTGCTTAACAGCAAAGCATGAAGTGCATGCGTAAAGAGAAGCTTTTGTGTATCAAATAAAAGAACTATATTTGATAAAAAAATAGAATAGATAGGGTAGTAAAATTTTATTTAAATATATTTATTTATTAATTATATTTATTTATTAATTTTATTTATTTATATTTATTTATTTTATTTTATTTTATTTATCTATTATATTTTATTTATTTAATTTTATTTATTTTATTTTATTTATTTTTATTTATTTAATTTTATTTATTTTATTCTATTTATTCAATTTTATTTATTTATTTTATTTTATTTATTTATTTTATTTTATTTATTCTATTTATTTTATTTATTTTATTTATTTAATTTTATTTATTTAATTTATTTTATTTATTTATTTAATTTATTTTATTTAGTTTATTTATTTAATTTATTTTATTTAATTTATTTCATTTATTTTATTTAATTTATTTTATCTATTTAATTTATTTTACTTTATTTAGTCGATTTTATTACTCGATTTTATTTATTTATTTAAATAAATAAATAAATAAATAGATTTGTTTACTTAATTAATTTTATTTTTATTTTAATTTAATAATAACATAATTAGTTAATATTTAATTATTTAAATTTCTATTGATCATTAGAACTGTGCACTGGAGTATTCGGATATGCTAGAGAAGGTTGCTCCACTCAAGTATGTATTGTCTACCATACCATGTGTGTGTGAGTTGTGGTGTCCATTGTGAGATGATTGTTTGTTGTAGGAGGAAGCGTAGTACAGAAATTGGAACGGGAGGTAGGAGGTGGTTGTGCTGTTTATGGAAGTTGATTCTGACTTGTTTGTTTTTTGTATTTGTTTGTTTGTTTGTTTGTTTATTATTGTCAGTTGTTTGGTTGTTTGTCTGTCTGTCCGTTCGTCCATTTGTCTCTCTGTCTGTTTGTCTGTCTGTGTCTCTGTTTGTGTGTTCCTCTCTTTCTGTTTGTCTGTCTGTGTCTCTGTTTGTGTGTTCCTCTCTTTCTGTTTGTCTGTCTGTGTCTCTGTTTGTGTGTTCCTCTCTTTCTTTCTGTCTGTTTGTCCGTTTGTCTGTCTGTCTATCTGTCTATTTGTCTGTTCATCCGTCTGTTTTGTCTGTCTCTCTATCTGTCTGTTTGTATGTATGTATGTTTGTTTGTTCATCCGTCTGTTTGTCTGTCTCAGTCTGTCTGTCTGTATGTTTGTGTGTCTGTCTGTCTGTACGTTTGTGTGTCTGTTTGTCTGTTTGTATGTTTGTTTGTTTGTTTGTTTGTCTCTGACTAACTGACTGACCAATCGACAGCCTGCTTTTTAGTCACACTTTTTTCTACCATCTTGTCTATAGAAACACCAGGAGAACGAATAGTCAGACGTTTGACATTTGAGCGGATTGAAGAGCTAAAGAAATCAATCAAGACGCAACATGCACTGTACAAGTGAGAATGAATGTGAGCTGGTTAGTAACTATATATAAAGCTCAATTCTTTGTGTTAGGAAACTGAAGCAGGAAGCCAAGCTGATTGCGGAAGGCAAAGTGGATCACAACTTGGAACAGATGCGGCAAGAAATAGAGGCGTATGATCATTGACACACACACACACACACACACACACACACACGTGAGACACACACACACACACACACACACACACACACACACACACACACACACACGTGAGACACACACGCACACATACACACACACCACATGCACACACATGAACACACACCACACACGTTACACACACACACACACACACACACACACACACACACACACACCACATGCACACACACACACACACGTGACACACACACACACACACACACACACACACACACACACACACACGTGACACACACACACACACACACACACACACACACACACACACACACACACACACACACACACACACACACACATCTTCAAACTTAGTGACAAATTTGCCTTGCAGGCTGCTGCAGGGTCTACCAAGGATGAGCCATGCGAATCCACGGAAGCCGAAGAGATTCCGATCGCTGCTTGTTATTCAACATTTGAGCATTGCCAGACAAAGTTACCAGAGCCATGTGAACGAAGACTATCCGATCAGAGCGGAAGCCTCAGCCACGAGGCAGACAAAAGCCAACCTTTACAGCCACCAAAAAGGCCGAAAAGTATTACCAGCATTGAAATTCTGATTCTGGTTTATGATTGTCTGACTGTTGCAGCGAACCAGAAGAGAATTCGGAGAAGCAGCATGAGAACGAGAAGCAGAGGCCACGAGTCAGATAGTCCAGCCGACGAGGATTCGAGAGAAAGCTTTGCTGATGTAAGACAAGCAGAGTAACTGTAGCTAGACGTGTGGGTATTGAGTAATTGATTAATGGCGAGTGGAAATGTAAGGCAGTCAGTATGTGTTGTGGGGGTGTGGCTCTTTGATTGTGGGTTGATCCTGTGTGACAACACCCATTGTTTCAGTTTCTATTTTGAGAGCAAATTTGATATGTCAGTGAGATATCTTTGCAAAGGATCATTGATAAGGATGTTTGGGTGCTTCGCTGATTGTCATTGAATTACATACCAGAAGTCTTGATAGCGACAAGTAGACAGAGAGGAGAACGATTGTATTAAGAAAGATAAATGAATGGATGTAGCATCAGATAACAGGCTGCCTCTTTTGTTTCTAGTTGGAGTCTGAACTGATTGCGATGGTCGCGTTCGATGAGAAATGCATCGTTCCCAACACACCACCACCAGCAAACACGACAGAAGAAACCGTCACAAAGGCTGTCAATGTAGATCAATGTGAGCAAAATGCTCTGGTGAATACCGAAGAAGCCGACGAAGATCCGGAAGAGCCACGCACTGTGGAAGGCGGAGAAGCGTTGGAGGAGGAGAGCACTGTGGAGGAAGAAGATACGCAGTCGTTCATGCTGTCTGCACTCTCCAGTGCTCCTTCCAGTCCTCTGACGTCTGTGGGGTAGGGTGTTGATGGAGGTATGGGTGTGTAGTCGTTGGTATTGTGTGGGATTTTAGAGATGTGGATGCGGAATCGGCACAGGCGAGGAGGACGTGGAAGAAGTCGATTATTGTGTTGTGGAGGAAGATAGCGGAACACAGGTCGACAGGATGTCTTTGTTTTTTAGTTAATCGTTTGAATATACACACACAAACAAACATACACGCTACAAACACACTCGAACACAAACAACAAACACACTACAAACACACACACACACACACACACACACAAACAAACAAACACACAGTACAAACAAACACAGAAACACACACACACACACACACACACACACACACACACACACACACACAAACACAAACTAACACACTGCAAACACACAAACAAACAAATACAAACACGCACAAACAAACACACAAACAAAAGCAAACAAACACAGAAAAACAAACAAATACACTACAAAGACACACAAACACAAACAAACAAACACACTACAAACACATGCACACACAAACAAACAAATACACACAGAAAAACAAACAAATGAACACACACAGAAATACAACAAACACACACAAACACAAACAAACAAACACACACTACAAACACACACACACACACACACACACACACACACACACACACACACACACACACACACACACAACCAAACACAAGCAAACTTAATATTTGAATTTAATTAATATTAATACTATTTATAATCTACTTACCAGAAGCATCTGGGGCTCCACAAGGGTCTTCTGTTACACAGTTTTGTGATGGCGAACCTATATCTGCACTTGAGTGTGACTCTCCCTCAGACTCTGTAGTAAAGGGAATAGTCAGTAAATGGTAATCCATTGAATTTTGTCAAACACTATTATATATAGTAGAGATGCAAATTTGTCATCTGCATTTACCTTCTCTGCTCCTTTTGGAGAAGAATGAAGTGATAGGTGTAGCAGCATGTCTCTTCATTTTGAAGTATTTGTTGACGACTTCACGGAATCAGTAGCTGCGTGGGATTGTAGAATGAAGTTCTCTGAGCATGAGCAGATCTTATGGCCTCGATCTACCGTCCTTTTTGCGCGCTTACAACAAGCCTACAGTAACACGATCTCGGCAACCCGGCGAAAGGACTGGACTGTGGACCTGGTAGTTTCGAAACTTAGCTAGCTGTTTTTAATTAAATATACTGTTGAGTAACTCAGTTCATACAGTAACACAGTACCAAAGAACAGGTATTTTTGTATTATAATGAAAAATCGAATCTGAAACAGTAATGCTCAGCTCAAAGGGGGGTCTATAGACCCCATAGACCCAGCCTGAATCCGCCACTGCAAAGATGGCGGAGTCAGGTTTGTTTGTTTGTTTTTACAGATCTCTACCGCTATCAAAGATGCCAATTGTAGTTTATGCGTTTCGCTTTTTGACTATCGGCCGATGCTGTGTGACCTGTGGCATGACCATCTGTACTGTAGTGATGCTATTGGTGGGCTCTTGATGTGCTTCTTATATAGCTGCTGGCACTGGGAACAGTCATACAAGGGAGACAGATGCAAATGTTGAATGGCACACTTCTTGCACATTAAATGGTTGCATTGGAGTTCAACTGGGATGTTGACAACTTTTTCACACACACCTAGGGCACTTGAACGAGTCAAACAGATACAGAAGTGACTCAAATTGGATGAAATTGGATAGTTGGATTGCTTGAATAAAGTCTTCTGAACATATATGACTTCTGGTGCTACTGTTTCTATTTGTTGGATTAGGTCAGTCAATTTGATTGCTGACTGACCTGTGAGAACAAGCTGATTCTTTTTCAATTTTGGGTGCTCTTCCTCCTTTCTTCTGTTGCTGACAACTGGAGCAGGTATTGCAGTTTTCTGAGTGTACCATCCACTCTCTGCAGAGAGGTACAAGATAGAGGTACAAGATAGAGGCTCCTTGCCTCTTTGTAAATCAATGCATCACTAGATGGCAGCGGACACAGAAATTGGTAGGATGCACAGAAACATCATCTGCTCCAACATCTATCTTGTACAACTGGAGAATCCTGTTTTTGTGGTCTAGACATTTGTACTGACATCCTCTCGATTGAACCTGGGGGCACATAACCTGCGAAGCTCTCTCGTATGGAAAGGATGTGATGCACCATATCCATAGACTAGACTGACAACACTTATATACTCGTTAACTGTTTTTGTATACGTCTTATGTAGTGTATGGAGTAAGGAAAGGGCATGAGAGAGTGATGAGGTAAAGAACTGCTACACGTGTACCATTCAAATTCAAGGAACCAGTGTTGGTACACACACCATTAGCAAGTTTTTGTGGCAAAGTGCATTTTACCACTGATATGATTTTACTTACATCCCAAGTTGCTAGGCATAATTTCTCTAGGCACGTGACCTAGGCCATCTTGTCATATTTTAGTGCTCTAACTACAGTAGTATAAAATGACCATGCTTCCGTTCTTGTGTCACCATAGCCTAGTCGTCCGCGTTCCCTGTCTCTGACGTTGATTAGGTCCTCGCTCGTACAAATGTGCAGTCGATCCTTGCAAAGTTCTCCAGGAGACCATCTAGTCTTGTGTACATGCATGTGTACGCTAGCCTGTCCTCGCGGTCAATTCCTTCATATATCTTGCAGACGTGAGTGGCAGCATGTGTCTGTGTTTGCAATCGTCGGCTGTATAACGTGTTTCATACTGTTGTTCTCCAGCAGAGATCTAGAGAGGTTCGTGCGTACTAGAGCGCCTGTCGACGACGATGTCTCATGCATGATCTCCGTTCTTCTGGTTTTCTCATCCGTTGGCCGTTGCCCTGCTTTTGGAAAAAGTAACTGCACCTTTTGCATCGAGAAACAAGGTGGAAGCACCTTGTAGACGAGTTCAGTCTCAGCTTACATTTTCAGTCAGCTAGGCGCCAAGTCACGTGTCAAAAGACTCGACTCTGTATCGTTATTTCTACGAGGCGTACACAATATCTAGATCGTCAAGTTTGTTGGCAAGGTTATTAGCTACTATTTGGACTGCATACTTCTCTAGACCGCGGCTGCACGTGAGGCGCTCTCCTTTGATTTCTACGTAGATGATGGTGTTCTTGAACGTAAAGCAAGAGATAGAATTCAGTGCCATGATCCACGCGAACTTGATCTCAAAGTCCAAAGTTTACCAGTCTAGGTCGGAACAACATATCGTAAATAATTAGATTGTTTTTCAATGGCATGGTAATTAATCCGAGAATATATCCACTGTAGCCATCAACAGCAAGGACATGAGTTGCACCGTACATAACCAATTTCTCATTTTGATCTATGTGTATCTTATGGCCACAGTATTCTGCATAGGATGGAATTGGATTCATTTGACGGAATATGGTGTGTTGCCTTCTCCTATGATAAGAGGGAGCGACAACCCTCAAAGCATCTCCAACACGTCTGCAACTGACTCTGACGTTCTGTGCTTGCAAATATCCCTTCATGAGTTTTCGACCATATGCCGGTCCCACCTATAAACGTACATGCATGTATGTATATATGAGAGAGAGCGAGAGCGAGAGCGGAGATGTGCAGTAATGTTACTGCAGCTCTGTTGTATATATATGCCCATACCTATCTAACAGCACGTCCAACAACTTCTCTTAGGTCTCTTTCTGTCAAGCTTGACCGATAACGGATGTCACGATCGCAGCAGAACCTTCGAATAGTCCTCTCTGAATATCCCCTGTCTCTGTGGTGCCTTCTTTGAAGCAGTTGACTTATTTCACGGTATGTAGATCCATTGTGCACCATATCTCGAATGTCGTCTTCGTCCATGGATTTACGACTACGCAATTTACCCAAACGTAGATCATGGAGTTGGACGGTTTGGACGTGTGTTTGTTTGTGGTGCGGAGGGTATTCCCCGCTGACCGCTAATTAGCAGCGGTTGGGCGTTTCCTGTCTTTAGCAGCTCGCTAACCCTAGGAGCTTCGAACTGTTCGGTTCCACGCTACAGGAGAGAGCAGATATACGATGCAGGAGAGCACTATATACGCAATAGGTGACCACTTGCAAGTGAGACGTGAATGTGGATTCGTAGACCAAGTACCAGGAACTCTCACGTTTTCACTCCTGTGGAGGTCAGCCGCCAGAGAGTTTGCCTAGGAATTGCTGGTCGTCGTCAGGAACGAATCATGAACTCCTGCGAAGACTGAGTGTGAGGCCTACGCTTCACATACCTAGAGAGGCGTGTCGATCGCCGATGTCTACTGTATATATATATATATATATATATATATATATATATATATATATATATATATATATATATATATATATATATATATATATATATATATATATATATATATACAGGACTTTAAAAACAATTGCTAGAAGGACATCTCTCCGTAGTAGTATTACTGTTAGCAGGGCTATCGTTAATTTTCACGGGCAGCTCTCTCTCCGCCTTTGGCAATTTAACGCTAGGATGATTTTGGACCGTTTGTCTTTGTTAGGTTTAGACAGAGACTACTCTGTTTGTTCTTCGTTGTGAGGCCCCTCTAGTGGAGGGGTAGCTATTATTTATATTTGAATAAACTAAAAAAAAAAAAAAAAAAATATATATATATATATATATATATGCGGTTGGTGCAGACACCGTTGTGCATTTGAACGATTCTGTGAACATGGCTGGACGTGGCGACCTAATAACGGTTTTCAGTCGTGACCGAGAACTGGCACTGAAGGTGGCAGATGTGACTTGTGACCGATTGTCACAAGTGTTCAAGGTATTTAGACTCTAGCTGTCTAGACTGCATTCACGGTGTTGCTAGAGCTGCATGTACCAAACTAGACTAGTTTCACTATAGGCCGTGCGTGGTTGACAATAGTATATCGATCGATGTAGGAGTTTTATTTCTTGCCTGCGCTGTAGGTGAATGCCATCTACCTGGAGACAGATGTCGGCTCGGCAATATTTCCCGGGTCTGAAGCCTGGTTCACAATATTGACGCCGACGTCGACGTCGACAATAGAAATGAATCCTATTCCAGCGTCGACGTCGGCGTCAACATCAAAGGATGCCGCCGACGTCGAGGCGGTTTCTTTGAAGTTTGACGCTCAACTCAGCGTCGGCGTCATATTGTGAACCAGGCTTGACGGTCTCTTTGACGAGTTGACTGCTGGACAAATGTACAAGCTGCATGGCGATCCTATTGGCAGTCTATCCGCTGCTACGCCCGCGTCTGAAATTCGCAATCCAGTATTAGGATTTGCCAGCGAACGGACGACGTCTAGATCATCTGTAGCTATTGCATCAACGCCTGCTCGTACAACTTCATGGACGTATACATCAACGCCTGCTCCTGGAACATCATGGACACCTGCAGTACCGTATTCGGCTGAGTCGTCGCGCTCTTCGTGGTCCGCGTTTAGGTCGGTTGCACCGAGCAGCCGAATATGGCGCGTGATGTGTGTCATAATTCCGTCGGCTGGGCTGAGATATCATGTTTCCACAACTAATTTGCATCTCAGCCCAGCCGACGGAATTATGACACACATCACGCGCCATACCTCAGAAGCCAGCTGTCGGCAAGTAAAAAACCCGATCTATTCTTTCACATTTCACATTTCTCTTTTGTCAGCCAGGCTAAAGGTCACTTGAAAAGAAATACCGTAGCTAAACTGGGATGTGCAGCGTCTAATTACAGCCTGAAATTCGTGGCCTAGGGTGGGTGGGGGGCGGGACAGAGTGCAGCCTCCACGTGGTCTGTCCTGGGGTTTTGAACATGAAAGTATTTTCACATGTTCAAAATGCTAAGCACTCCGTTTACTAAAACTGTCATTTCCATCTAAAAATGTATGAAACAAGTCCAAAAATATATGAAACAAGTCCAAAAACATTTTGAGAAAATGATGGGTATGTAGGGATGGGTATGTACTTATGTCATTTATGCCCATCTCCTACATCACACTCTTTTTACCTATATCGCTTGCAGCAGTTGTGAATGTGATGTAGGAGATGGGCATAAATGACATAAGTACATACCCATCCCTACATACCCATCATTTTCTCAAAATGTTTTTGGACTTGCGATACTTGGTACAAGACCAAGTAGGGAAATGGCTGTGACTGCCGACTTTGAGAACTGCCGGTTGATGCTAATAATAATATGATCAAGAAAGGGAATTGCAACATTTCTCTGGAAATACTCTTGAACAGAAGCAGCTGGAATATTGCTGCGATTTTGTTGCCTTGCTGCAATGTGAGGCATTGCAATTGTACTTCCAACCTTTTTTGCCATGTCTGAACTAACTTTGTAGATTTGAGAAAAGCTGCTTTCAACGTTTGCGCGTTCGCTGTTGTAGGTCCTCACAATTTCAGATATCATGTTATGCGCTTTCACGATATCAACAGCTTTGCTCTGCAGCTTCACAGTAATGCCCGAAAGGTGTGATAAGTACTGATATATCGTCACAAACACAACAACAAACTGAAAGGAAGTAACACTGGCCAGAATCTGCTGTGCTTCATTGCGGCCTGCATAGTCCCAGTCAGCATACGTAGCCCCATATTTCTCCAAGTGATAGCGGAAAGCTATCATCTCTAGAGCTTCAACCACAAATACGTACCCTTGGTAGAAGTGCTGATAAGCCGAATGCCGCTCAGCCCATCGCGTCTTGCACAGATCGATCAGTGGTTTCCTCCTCTCTTCATTGACCACATTGTGGTTGATGATCATTTCTAGGACACCACTTCTATTTGGACTATTGAGAAAGAAACGGCTGCATTTTGTAACGCAATCGATCACATTACGTACTTCAGGAAGAGCACATGACTTGCTTATCACAAGGTTAAGCCAGTGGCCACTGCAGTGTACGTAGGTGGCTAAAGGAGCTTTAAGTCTAATCCTGGCCTGGACACCCACTCTATCTGAAGACATGTTGCTTGCGCCGTCGTAGCCCTGACCACGCATAGTAGCAAGTGGTATGTTATTCTCTTCCAGAAAGCCAAAGATACCATCTGCAATCCGCTCCCCAGTAATTCTGTCCAACTTCAAAAACGTTAAACACTCTTCTCTGACCTCTTTAGTACTTCTGTCAACAAACCTGGCGCAGATGGCAAGATGCTCAACGTTATGCGAAGTTACCTCGTCAGCAAGGATGGCGCAAAAGAGCGCAGCTGTCAAATCACCTATTATTCCCTGTAAGAGGATGTGGTTTCCCATGACTTTAATCAGCTCATTTTGTGTTTGAGGAGAAAGGTAAGTTGCACAGCGCATTGCAGGAATTTCCAAGTGCCTTCTTAACTCTTCATCGTGCACTGCCAGAAGCCTCAGCAAAGAAAGACAATTACCTGGATTTCCAGGTGATTCCACACTCTCTGCGTCTCCACGTAAAGCAATGCACTGTCTGGCGCAGTACAACACAGCAGAAGCAATGGACTTCAGGACAGCACGATTACGCGCGACTTTGGCCGCCCTGCGGGTGTCCGACTGTGCAGTAATGGTAGTATCTGGATTCTCCAAGGTTCGCTTGAAGTTATCATCTTGCTCAATGCCTTGATGATGGTATAAGCACTGCTCGTGCTCCTTTGCTTTTTCTCCTTTCTTGTTCCAATCACGAAAAGGCTTGCATACAAACTTCCCCTTGGACACTTTTAGCACCGAAAATTCCACAAGCAATGCAAAAGACACCATCCACTTGCTCGCTGTAAACCATCCACGGGTGTTCTGATAGCCAAACAGGACGAAAAGCTCGGTTGCGGCCACCAATACATGCCGGAGGAAAAACTTGGTTGGCACGAGGCTTTTTGTGATTTGTCAGTAGGTTGTACTTCTCCACAGCACCCAGAGCCTGCATGGACTTGCAGAAATCGACAGGAGACTTGGTTTTGAAAAACAATTTGCCAATACGTGGCGGTAGACGACGACCCTACTCTTTCTACACTACCATTACAGCACTCACTGGAAGTCGGTGTTAGTTGATCGTCTACTGCAACCTGTGTAAAATCTGGATCAGGAGTCACAAGTTGATCACGTGCCCTTTTCGGAACTAGAAAACCGTCCAGCCGTTGACATGTAGCCGCTGCTTGCCTCCTTTTTCTATCTTTTTCCTGAGACCGTCCCATCTAGTGTCACTGTGACGAACACACACTTCTCCACGTTACCAGGTAGCAGACAGGATAGCCAAATATCTGGCACATACTTTGGAGTTCCAACACATCCCTCGGAGTCCTTTTGCCTACTAGCCCGGACTTCTTCCGTGAGCGGGTCCAGGGAGGGTGCACGTGCAGCCAGTGCACGTGCAGCCAGTGCATCCCCCAGCCTACGGGCTTGAAAAGTTTTCATGAACCATTGAGTGAAACTGGGCCGGCAGTTCTCACACCATTTCCCCCACAGACTATAGATGTCAGAGTAGACGCGCAAGAGTGGTGAACAGTTCTACGTCGGTTTCAATTCGCGCAAACCTGCAGATGAGTTCAATAGAAAGAAACGTTGCTGCAGAGTGTAGGTTCAGCGGACCAGTCCCATGTAGGCCATTCCTACGCTCATTATTCACCAGCACTTTATCCATCAACAGCTTCACTGGATTTCGTGTTCACGCGCTCTCCGCGGAGGGCTACCTCTCTGCTCATGTATCAGCGCAATTACATTAACGAGCTCTTTAGGAAATCGAATTAGCCTTATTCGAGCTATAAAACCGGATCGGGGGTCTCACGTCACTATGACGTTCTCGAAATCGACCAGGCTCTTCTCGCGCTGGAGCAATTCCGGTAAAAGCTCCTCCTCCTCGTGTGATTCACGTGCGGTTAGCTCAGCGACTGCGCGGAAGAGCCTGGCTTGCGAGGCTAAATTATTTATACCCCCTCTGGTCCCAATCTGCTGCCACGTGGAAGATCAACGCAGTTTCTACGCTTTCGTCTTGTTTTGAGTAGTTTGTTTGTTTGTTTGTTTGTTTGTCAGTATATCAAAGAAGTGTGAGAATGACGGCGATACTGACAAGACCGCGTTGATCGATGTGAGTACGCTCTTTCGTACAGTTTCGCGCCAACCGTGACGTCGTTGGCTGACGTCTGGACAACGTTCACTGCTGTGGAGAGGAGTTTACACGGTTAGAGTGATTGTAATGGACAAGTTAAGTAACTGACTTCTACTCGAGCCAAATGTTTTGTTAGAGTGTCAGTTTGAACTCCGTTTCCTGTTGCTTACCTCTACCATGTCATCTCTCTCGGAATTTGAGCGATATATTACCCGCAATATGAGCAAACTTGTTCAAGCCTTACCCACGTCAGAGCTAATAGATGATTTAGTGTCTGAAGGTCTCGCAAGTCTAGAACACGGTCGTACGTTGAGGCAGTGTAAAACAGAGCAAGAACGAACTAGAGTGCTTCTCTACGATGTATTGCCATACAAGGGAGATGATGTCGTGGAGCGGTTTTGTAAAGTTCTCAAGGCAGCGGGACACGCGCGGATTGTGATAGACGTGATGAGGAGAGGTGTGGTCTCCACAGGCCAGGCTGACCAGCCAGCACAGCAACAACAGCCCATACAACAATCTCAATCTAATCAGCAGGTATACCTATGCAAGCGTAGATCATCTGTTAGTGCATTTGAGCGTATGCGTGTCCTTGCGCGTGCTGCATCTTCTTCACCATATTTACCTGATCAGTACATGTACATATGTATACCTTAATTAATTAATTACTAGGAGCAGTGCCTGACAATTTTTTTAATTTTCTTTCAGCGTAGTTTACAGTGGCCAAACTGATTGAGCAACAGTTTTTCTTGTAGATTAGAAAAGACTCGTTTGATTTGGGCGATTCCATCATTTTGAAATTTAGATCAGGAAAGATAGGACCTGGTTGCAAGTTGGGTTAATTGAATGGCTACATATGCAGTCTCAAGAGTAACACTGCTTGTCACGAGCTGGACGACGAGTAGTGGCAATGTAGGTACAGTGAGAAGACATGA
This sequence comes from Corticium candelabrum, assembly GCF_963422355.1. Taxonomy (NCBI): domain Eukaryota; kingdom Metazoa; phylum Porifera; class Homoscleromorpha; order Homosclerophorida; family Plakinidae; genus Corticium; species Corticium candelabrum. The sequence continues at coordinate 1,670,690 of NC_085085.1, forward strand.
GCGGTCGACACCGTAATGAGTGCACTAAACATGACGACTTCTATTATCACCCGCACTTAAACTCTCCCATTCACTGACTGACTACTATCCAACCCCAAATGACTAGTTCACTTAAACCAAACGCGGGTTCAGTCAGTACTGGAAAATGCAAATTATGTATGGCCATATATGGTAGCACAACTCAGGCTTGACCAATTATGGCAATGCAACTTAATTAATTAATAATTAACTATATACATGCCTTCCCATACAAATATGCAAATGTCTAGGTAAGAACGTTACATACGTCCCCCTTTAAGAGAAACACTGGGGTACTTCTATCTTCTCAGTTCTTGCCCGCTGTCAGGTCACCATGCTGAGATAGTCGGCTCCGTTGTCCTTGTCCTTGATCGCGTCGATCCGGAATGTGTACCCCTGCAGGAACAAAGCCCACTGCATGACTCGATCGTTCTCATACTTGGTTTGATTGAGGAATAAAAGAGGTCGATGGTTCGTGTGCAACACAAACTTCCAGCCATACAGGAACATTCTTAACTTCCTTACGCTCTAAAGCAGTGCCAGGCATTCCCTCTCTATAGTCGAAAACCTCTTCTCTCGGTCGGATAACTTCTTGCTTAAATAGGTCACGGGAAACAATCGATCGCCGAATCGCTGCATGAGAATGGTGCCGATCCCAACTTTGGATGCGTCAGTCCTCAAAACAAACTGCCTGGTGTGGTCCGGTAAGTGCAGTATCGGTCGCGACATGATAGCTCCTTTCAGTGTCGTGTATGCTCTTTTGTGGTCGTCGCTCCATTCCACCTTGTTTGGTTGCCCCTTGTTAGATCAGTCAATGGGGCCGCGATCGCAGAATAATTTGCAACGTAATCCCGGTAGAAACCCGTGAGCCCAATAAACGAGCGAATTTCTTTTGGTTCTAGGCCTCTGGGTGTCTCGAATCTTTTGCAGGTTCTCTTCTAGCGGACTGGTAACACGTGACCGACTCTGTAGCCTGCAAAATCGATTGCGTGGGCACCAATTACGGTCTTTGAATGACGAGCCGTCCGTCCAGCCGCAGATGTTCTTTGAAGTAGTTCTTGGAGTGTCCCCAAGTGCTCTTCCCAGGTAACGTTATGGATTAGGATGTTGTCGGCAACGTGCTCAACGTTCTCCATGCCTTCAAGCGGAATCCTCATTGCTCTCATCAGGGTCGCACCAGAGTTTACCATCCCAAATGGCATTCTTAAAAATTTGTACGATCCATCGGACGAAGAGAATGCGGTCTTGTAGACATCTTCCTTGACCAGGGGCACTTGCCAGTATCCTTTGGTCAGATCGATCTTTGAAAACCACTTGTCGGTGCTAAGGTTCTGGATTGTCTCCACAACTGTATTTGTTGGTTCTGGATCAACTTCTGTTATCTTGTTGAGCTTTCTGAAATCGACGCACAACCTATTCGTGCTGTCCCGCTTCTTCACGATGACTATTGGAGACGAATACGGGGATCTTGACTCTTGGATGATATTCATTTTGAGCATGTCGTTTAGCTCCTTTTGAAGAGTTGTTCTCACGCTGTACAGGACTGGATAGGGATGTGACCAAATTGGTTCGTCCGAAGTCAATTTAACACGATGCTGCTTTATCAAGTCTATCTCACCAGGCACATCGGTGAATGCAGGACTAAATTCTCACTCAGACGCTGCGCTTGTGCGCGTTGTTTGACGTGTAGCTCCTTGCCCAATTTCACATCATCGAGAGTCTCTCATTCCCAACACAGGCTCACGTCAAGGAGTTTGTCATCATCTACGGCGTCATTTGTGCCTCCTTGACCGTCAGCTGCTATTATGGCCGAACTTACCAATTCCAGCACCGCCCTTCCTTCGGGGTGTCACATTTCTCGTCCACTTTATTGATTCGGGAGTAGTATTGCTTCAGCAAGTTGACATGAAAGACCTTTGATTTGCCTTTGACGTTGACGACATAGTCCACCAGTCCTACTCTTCTTTTGATTACATAGGGCCCCTTTTACTGCATGATAAGCTTTTTTTATCCGTAGACCGCAGTAGCAGTACATGATCACCTTCCTCGAGTTCGCGTTGTTTGCGTTTAAGGTCAAAATATTGCTTCTGCTGTGTTTGTGACTTCTCTAGCTCTTCTCTGGCAAGTTGTAGGGTTTCTTCCAGTCATTCCCTTGACTCGAACACCTACTGGTATGACGTCTGCACACTGGGTTCGTCTTCCTCCTTGGTCCAAAGGCGGCATAGTATGTGCATGGGACCTCTTACCACTCTTCTGTACAGTAACTCAAAAGGGCAAAACCTGTAGATTCTTGCGCAACTTCTCTATAGGCAAACAAAAAGGCGTCAGTGGACCGGTGCTATTGTCAGGGTTGCTCCGAACATAATCTCTTTAGCATCCGCTTTAGTGTACGGTAAAATTCTTGACCAATCCATTACACATCGGGTGATACGGTGTAGTTGTCATCTATCGAATGCTAAGAAGATGCGACACCTCTTGCATACACTCGGAGACAAACTGGCTCCCCATGTCGCTAAGAACTTTCTCGGGAATTCCGAGACGACTATACAGACTAACAAGAGCCTTTGCCGTTGCTCCTGTGGTAATACAATTCAAGGCTTTCGCTTCTGGATAACGTGTCGCGAAGTCCACTAGCGTCAAAATGTATCGGTGTCCTTCGTCGCTTGCTGGATGGATAGGACCAACGATGTCCACGGCCACTCTCTTGAATGGCGAGTCGATCAACGGCATCCGCTGCAGAGGAGCTCGAGGTATTGTCCCCTTTCGAACAGTTTGCTGGCACACGTCGCACGACTTGCAGTATCTCGTCACATCCTCTCGCACAGCTGGCCAGTAGCAGTTGGTAAGAACTTGGACCGTGGTCTTTCGTATTCCCATATGTCCTCCCATGAGGGAGTTGTACACTAAGTGCATTACCTGTTCTCGCAAAGGTTTAGGGACTGCGACCTGTTGGACAGGCTCTCCTTTATTGACACTCGGATGTTTGAGGATTCGGTATGTAGTTCTTCTCGAATGTAACCTTTCATTGATTCCTCACCTTTACTTTGCTGATCATGTCCCTTGACCCTCGTAGAGAATCGTCCTCTGCTTGCATCCTTATGATTTCTTTCCTGTTAACTGAGATCCATTGCTTCTCCGGCGACTGACAAAGAGCTGGCACTTCCTCTACCTCTTTTCTTCTTGCCGCTTTAGTGACTGCCGCTTGTGCCTCCACCCATTGCAGATTACGGTCATCAGCCGGTCTCGCTCTGGGGATGTTTCCCAATATGACATTATATACCGGGTCTTGAGGACAAAGAGCTTGGACTTGTTCGGACAAATACGGCAAGGCAGTCTGCACATTTGCTATAGGCACACGTATGACGCTATTGTCAACCATCTGCATCAGTCCAACCCGACTCGTGTACTGATCATTCGTAACATGTTGCTGTTTCACTATGACCTCACTGCATCCGGTAACTTGAAGCATGTCCACGGACTTGGTACCAATCTTTCCTCTAACCACAGGCATTTGGTGGTGATCCCTCGGCCATGGCAGACTGGCAGCATTACTCACGATAGAGATCTTTCTCCCGTCATGCGAGACTAGGTAGCCGACATCAATCAACTTGTCGAGCTTGACCTGCGATAGTCCCATCTTCTTGTATTTGGGGCTTGCTACGCATCATGCGCTGATCTCTTTGTGGCTCCGAACATTACTTGGCGGTTCTCCGGATTCCACTTCCTGTAAAACAGGGTTTGACTTGACATAGGCTTCCCCAGCACGAATTGTGCTTTGACAGTCTCGGGCTCGTGGCCTATCTTGCCGCACTTGAAACAACGCCGTCTGTTTCTCTCTCTACATTTGTTGGCTCTGTGGCCAAACCTGTTACACGAAAAGCATAGTGGGCCCCAGGACTGAGCCGCTCTCGTTTCCCTCCTTTCGCAACAGTAGATTCCTCCTCACTAGATGCCTTGACGGTGTTCTGTTGTGGCTGTTGCTGTGCAGTATATAATTGCCTATTTTGGGCTGTTAGAAATCTCTCTGCTGCGTCGGCAACCTCCTCCATCGTCCTCAGCGGCTTCTCACACAAATGCGCCGGCAGGTCGCGTGGGCAGGAATTTAAGAATTGCTCCTTTACGAATAGGTTCTGTACGGCTTCAGGAGAGGCTTTGGCCGTGCCCGACAGAGTCATCCATTTGTCTAGATAGCACCGCAGTCGTATGACAAATTGTAGCGAGGTTTCGTTCTGCTCATGTCTGACTTTACGGAACTTTCTGTAACCCTCATTAGTAAGGTTATAACGCTTCAACAAGGCGCTCTTCAGTCGCGTGTAGCTCTGGGCGCCAGTGTCTGAAAGTCTGGAATAGGTATCCAGTGCTTTCCCCGTTAACAAGGCATTTAGGTACGTTGCCTGTTCGTCTTCTTTCCACGCACTACTCCTCGTGAACCGCTCAAACGCTGGAGGTAGCTGTCTAGTTTGTCGTGGTCATCAGAAAATGGAGGTAGCTTCAGCGTCTTCATTCTCGCATCATGGGCGCCGGTAATGTGTGCTGCTGCACCGCTGGCCTCTAACTCTAACCTCTTCGGTTCATACTTATGTATCATACGGTTTTCTTCTCGCTCGTATTCTTGGCTTTCGTCTGCGCTCTCTTAAACTCGCGCGACGTTGATGCCTCGTCGGCTTTCATCTGCGCTCTCTTGAACTCACGTTCTCATTGTCTTTCATCATGCTCTATGAAAAGTTGCTCCAATACAAAGGACTGTAGCTCCTTCCCCTCTAACCCCATCTTCTGACCGACCTCAAGCAATCGGTCCATGTCAGTCTCGTTATTCTCTTACACTGCTAATGTGTAGCTATCGTGGTTCCATCTGTTGCTTCTTTACCAGCTATGCACTCGCACGGTAACGCTCTCTTCTCTTACTTACGTGCGTTCTTTTCTCTTGTTCAACTCTTGCGACGTTTCTCCCAGACAGGCCCCCGATTTGCCACGAGCTGGACGACGAGTAGTGGCAATGTAGGTACAGCAAGAAGACACCAGCGGTCGACACCATAATGAGTGCACGAAACACAACAACTTCTATTATCACCCGCATTCGAACTCTCCCCTTCACCGACTGACTACTGGCCAACCCCAAATGACTAGTTCACTCAAACCAAACGCCGGTTCAGTGAAATACCGGAAAACTGCAAATTATGTATGGCCATATATGGCAACACAACTCAGGCTCAACCACTTATGGCAGTGCAACTTAATTAATTAATAATTAACTCTATACATGCCTTCCCATACAAATGTGTAGGTAAGAACGTTACACTGCTCTTTTTTCTGGTTATGGCTGTTGCAGTAGACAAAGTTGTTCTCGCTTTGTGTGGCATCACTCCACAGATACTGCGAATGAACAAGTGCAGTTTACACGTTGTTTACTAAGACAAACAGTTCGGAGTTTTAGTTTCAGCGTTGATCTGGAACTGGTGGAAGGCAGTTCTCTAGTTCTAGAATCAAAACTAGTCAAACAGAACGACTGAATGGCTGTAGAGCCGATTCCTTGATTCTAGAACTACATAGTCGCTTAAATCAAACGGAGATAATATGGATGGGTCTTCTTCACACAGCTGCCTTGGTTGCAGCATAGTGTTAAACAGGAGAAATGCATCGGTTTATGTTTGGATATTACATAGATATGGTGGATACCACACCTCTGCCATCTACCACTTCACATGCCAGGTATGTGATCTTGACATGAAGAACAAAGAAGTGAGGTGAAGGCATTGTCAGGACATCTTGTGAGTTTTGTGACATGTCACACTACGTACATTGTTACACAATCAGCATTGGGGTTAGGCACTTTAGTAGTATTTACTGTTATAGTACAGATTTACAATGGTTGATTTATATTTGCATTGACTGTAGTTGTTTTTGTTGTTACTGCAGAGTGATGAAATCGAACAAAAAGAAAATAGTGCGACAGAAAGTATGCAGGAAGAAAGTATGACAGCATCTGCCAAAGACACTTTCATGAAAGAAGGGGAAGAAGCAATACAGGAGGAAGTTGGGAATGCTAGTAGATCAAAGGTAGAAGCAACCGCAAGTTCACTGGAAGAGATGGATTCCCAATGGGAGGAACAGTTGAAACACTGTCGTGCAGATCTTATAGCTGCACTTCGCCCAATCTTGTTTTTGGATCATCTTCGAGCTTTCGAGTTACTTTCTCCAGATGAACACAGAAGACTGCAGCAAATGCCCTCTGAAGCTGAACGATCAGAGAAGCTTGTAAGTACTATTCTTCCTCAAAAGGGAAAGGGATCATTTAATACATTTTGTCACATTCTTTGTTGTGTGGAGAAGCAAAAGCATATTGTAAGTAAAATTCTTAAAGTACATAATGTATCCTTGTCTTCTATACATGTGGAAAAGATCAGTCACCCTGACAGCTATGAGCTACCTAGAAAGAAACAACATACGGAAGGTTTCACTGATTTAGGCTCGGCCTCATCTCAGCCTAGAGAATTGTGCGATCATGAAAGAAATCGAAGTGCAACGCTTTACTTCAAGGAGAAAGATGAGGAGACTGTGAAGCCGTTTGAGGCACGTATTAAAGAACTGTGTCAAGCATGTTTTAAGATACCTCAAGACAGGGTCTTGTTCTTTTACACTCTTCCACCTGCTGGTCAAAGGGTCACATTCTATGGTGACTCAGTCTACAAGCCTGCTATACTTCACCTGGACCAGGTGTCACCAGATCTTGTGAAAAAGGAAAAGAGTCGCTTAGTTTCATTTGTTGCTGATCTAATACAAGTGACAAAGGATGGCATTCACCTCATGGGAGTGGTTGAAGGCTCATGTCTGGTATTGTTTCAAATGAGATTGGATGTCTACCTTAGACTTTTTTCTGCACTAACAATGGAAGCTCAATGCATTGCATTTCATCAGTCATTGAAGCAAACATTTCCGGAGCTAGTTGTGGCCAAATTCAGGCTAGGTGGTTTACCGCCGATTAAAGTTATCAGCATGGAAAAAATTTTGAAGGAAGAAGGTATCCAATTCATGTATGGTGTGCGTGTGTGTGTGTGTGTGTGTGTGTGTGTGTGTGTGTGTGTGTGTGTGTGTGTGTGTGTGTGTGTGTGTGTGTCACTGTGTGTGTCACTGTGTGTGTGTGTGTGTGTGTGTGTGTCACTGTGTGTGCATGTGCGTGCATGCATGCGTGCATAACTCAATTAGTAATAGAGTGCATGTGGAGAGTGAAAACATTCCGGACCTTGCAGGGTTGCAGGTTCAAGTCACAGTGATGGCGAGCTATGGCATAATTTCCTTAAGCAAGAAACTTGCAAACAATTGCTTCTCTCAACTCGGGTATAAATAAATACCTGGTCATTGACTGGGGTGGACATGACCGCTGGCTTGGCAGTAATATTATGCAGCAGATGGTAGTTATGGGTCTTGGTGTCCAGTCCCAGAGCTGTGCCATTATCAGTGCAACTGGATGACTCCGGCCAAGCTTCAGGTGGATTGTAACGCTGGCCCTAAGCCTCCATGTAGCGCATGGAGGCCCTGTCTCTAGAGGCAGGGGAAGCTATCTTTGCAACTGACCTTAAGGTTGACGTAAATGACGTGGAGGGCTTGACATTTGTCCGCGCGTGCGCGCGCGTGTGCGTGCGTGCGTGTGTGTGTGTGTGTGTGTGTGTGTGTGTGTGTGTGTGTGTGTGGTACTATAGCTCAATTGGCTAGAAAGTGCATATGGAGAATGAAAACATTCGGGACGTTGCAGGGTTGCAGGTTCAAGTCACAGTGATGGCAAGCTATGACATAGTGCACATATCATGTAAAACAACTTAACTCTGTTAATATTTAGTTCAATCTTCACACACACACACACACACACACACACACACACACACACACACACACACACACACACACACACACAAATGGACAAATGTCATGCCCTGATGTCAATCTTAAGGTCAGTTGCGAAGATAGCTCCCCTGCCTCTAGAGACTGGGCCTCCATGCACTACGTAAAGGCTTAGGGCCAGCGCTACATTCCACCTGGAGCTTGCCGGAGTTTTCCAGGGGTACTGACAATGGCACAGCTCTTGGACTGGAGACTGGACACCAAGGCTCACAAGTACCCGTCTGCTGCATGATGTTACTTGCATGATGTTACTTACTGCCAAGCCAGTGGTCATGTCCACTCCAGTCAATGACCAGGTACTCATTTACACTTCTGAGTCGAGAGAAGCAATTGTGTGTAAGTTTCTTGCTTAACGCGATCACTTTTCTTGCTTACATTTGGGTTTTTGGGCATCTTTGCTGTGGTTAGAAACATTTTAAGGAACTTCTGTATAACACACATGTTACTGTTATGATGATCCTAAAGTTCATGTAGCACAAATCATATTCTTGTGTTTTGCTACACCAATTTGTATATACTTGGGATGATGCCAGTTAAATCTACATTTGTGGAACATTTTATTGTTGTTTAGAGGAGTTACGATATCAACACAAATTGTATGCATTTTGTGACTATTTGAAAAGTCTTCACTTTTATGAGCAAAACAAGTTTTGTGTGTTTCTTGTGCATGTGTTTGGCGACACACCATTATCAAGAAACTCGTCCAGTTTGAGTTGTTTGCTTAGTTATGATGGGCCATTGGCAGCTTTGTTTGGCTTAATAAGGTGGGCTAGTTAACTTGAAAACAACTTAAACTAGGCAACTGGTTTTTACTGAAGTTGTACTGTATTTCTGTGCCTTTAGCTGCATGCCAGTATAAATGAGGATTGCCAGAAACTTGCTTGTTGGACTCTGGCAAGGAAGCAAGTACACGTGCGTGGTAATTCTACTGCACAAGCTCCGTAATTCAATTTGGTGGCAGACGTTGACCTAAAAATGCAGCTTCTCCCAAAGCCCAGCTAGAAGAGAGAGAAGTCAAACAGCCAGAAGGTATCGAGAATGGATCTTCGCAGTGTTGCAGATAGTCTTTCAGATGATTGATAAAAAATACAAAGCTAGCGGTATCTATAGTACGCAAGTACGACAAGCTCGGTGTAAAATACAAAGTCGCCAGGGAATGTGGGGTGTCTCATCAGTGCGTACAGGATTGGGTTTGAACAAGCAGAACAACACATGGGCTGACAGATGAGGAAAAGGAGGATCGAAGACGATGAAGAATGGCAGGATGAAGACAGAGAAACATTATAGGGCTAATTATATACTACATCTAGATGAGAAAAGTATGCGTCTTAGTGTTTATGTTAGTTCAATCAATATGTAAAAACGGATGCAGCATATACATAGGCATGGGTCCAGTCTACAGGGAGGTTAGTCAAATCGCCTCTCTTTCTCCGGCATGCCGCTATACCCCAGTATACCGGCACCCTGGTAATCCTCAGCTTAAACCGGCATGCAGCTAAATGTGCGGAAATACGGTACTTGTTTTGCAACAATACAGTGCTGAATGTACTTAGTCTGAATGCAAACAACTACTCAGTATTTAAGGTACCATGTACTCTGGTTGTAGTCTGTGACTGATTTGTTACTGGTCAGTAATTAAAATTAGTTGTGTGTGCATTGAGAATTTAGTGATGATGGTTTGGCTGTTGTAGGAAGTGCAACGAAAATGTTACAGATAAACCAGATGACTATGTCATCTCTGTCAGCAATTGCTTTGGTATGCATGGCTTAAGTTTGTTGCCTGATATTAATAATTATTGCTCTGTTTGTATTGCTCATTTAGCCATTGAAGCGCGTGAAGAAACAGGTGAATGGTTTGTTTGAAATTGTTGATGGTTTGACTGATGATCTCATGAGTCATGATCGTCAGGTGATGTGTACAATTGTCTCTGTTTGGTTGCTGAGATGTGAAGTAAATCTGTTTGTACTGTAGGTTAAGATAGTATTAGATGCAACAAACGCAAGCAAACAGAACACAGCAGTATTGGATGAACTTGTAAATAACAGAATTGATCGTGCAGTGCAGGTTACAAGTGAAGGAAGTGTTTGAGCAACAAATTGAAACGTTCATTGTGCTTGTGTATGACTACAGATTAAAACAGATCAGAATTCTATTGCGGCATGTTTTACAAGAATGAAAGTGAAAGAGGACAGCAGTACAAAAGATGTCTATGTATGTATTAGTACATCCAAACCAAGAGTACTATTAGATTGTATTTGTGAACATGTTTTTAGGACAATCTTGACGTGATTAAAGGTTTTCAAGAAAACATAGAGATGAAACTATCACAGAGACCACAAGTACAACATCTTTTCTGTCATGATTGATTTGCTTGAGTTAATTTCTATTGAATTCTGATGTTTAGTTGGCACAGGTAACTTCATACAGTCACACATTGATAGAAGGATTGGGAACAAGAATAGCCAATCTCAAGCTTGCAAGGAAAAAGGCTAAGACAGATCCAGTGGTGAGCTCTCATTTATTGATCTTTTGAAGGTCAAAGTGATACTGTCTTGTGTAGAGATTCATCTTCTATTTCTTAGTTTCTTTTCCTTAGTTTTTATTTTACAATAAGATGGAAAATAGTGAATGAGACATACTCAACTGTATGTGATGTGTAGAGATGAGATAACAAATGGATTTATTGAAATTGATATGAATACTAGTTGCATATCGCTATGGAAATTTGTAGATTATTTTATTTTACGTTTTCAGCTATTTTAGGTTAAATGGTCAATTGGTGTGTTTCAGGATGATTCTATGTCAGCAAAAGATGATGCAGTTAAGGTGTGTATCTATAACTGATTTTATGAGGTTGTGGGTATGACTGCAGGGATTATGTAGATTCAGTGGGCCAAATTGGACTGGGCACACAAGAACAATACACTTGGTATGTTGAATAAGGTTGTCATGCTGGGAATAGAAGACAAGGATAAGGTGACAATAAATATTACAATTTTACAAGATTTATTCAATATTTTAATTATTGTATTGCTTGTGTAGTTGGGACAAACTTTACTTCACTATGCTGCTTACTATGGTAACTATGATGTGGTTCGTATTCTCCTGGAGAACAATGCAGATGCTGATGCTGCAGACAAGGTTGGTGAAGCATTGGGTTGAAGTTGTTGCATGTGAAGGTTGTTGCTGTTTGATCTATCAACAGCAATAGTACAGTACCTGTGTGTGTGTGTGTGTGTGTGTGTGTGTGTGTGTGTGTGTGTGTGTGCGAGCGCGGTGCGATAGCTTAGTTGGTTAGAGAGTCATCGTACATAGTGTTTACATCCGCGACCTTGAAGGGTCGAAGTTCAAATCACAGTGATGGCGAGCTATGGCATAATTTCCTTAAGCAAGAAACTAAGACACATTTGCTTCTCTCGACTTAGGACTATAAATGAGTACCTGGTCATTGACTGGGGGTCCTAAGCGGCCATCGGCTGTGATGTGACATCAGTCACTGGGGTTCTGGTGAGACTTACCATGACATAGCTTGTATCAGCATTTGTTGCAGCAGCTGCTCGTTGGTTTATACAGTGCATATGATGTTGAGATATTCTTACTGATTCATTAGAAGTTACAATTCTGTGATAGGATGGGAAGAGACCTTTTGATTTGGCATTGGAAAGAGGTCACATGTCAACAGCTGGTCAGTTAGTGTTGACAATGCAATCAGCTGAACATCTTGCATTTGAGGTGCAGAATAGTTAATTGGTTTGGTTTGTGTTGCCTTTATGACTACTTACTTTACTTAACTGTTGATGACAGGGTATCTCTCAGCTGCTGCAGTGGGCATGTGAGAATGAAGTGGATGTTGCAACAAAGATTACAAAGAAATTTTGTCAATTAGTGGAGAAGAAGGCGAGAGTTTTACAATACTGTTGAGTATGTGTGAAAGATGTTTTTGTGTTGTGCATGCAGTCTGGTCGAACTTTACTTCACTTTGCTGCTCAACTTGATCATCGTGAGGCAGTCGAGTGTCTTTTGGAGAAGAAGGCTGATGCAGATGCTAAAGATAAGGTAAACAATATTACAGACATTTTCACTTATTAGCAGGCGATATGACTTATGATGTTTGAAGTGTAGTTGTATGTGGGAGATAAGTAAGGTCAACTAGTATGAATGAGAAAAATGAAGCCATAGTAGTTGGTAAATTGGAACTATTGGGATCAACTAAGGAAAAGGATAGAATTTGGTATGTAGTGTTTGTAGCTGTGAAGCAACCCTACTTTTGGTGGCATTTGTTACTCTTCTCTAGCAGTTACTGCTGAAATAATTATCTCTTTATCTAATTCAAACTGACCTGTGGGAAGGTCAAGGGTGTCACATTAGATGACTAAATTTTCTGTGTGGTTTGAGATTGGTTTATGTTGATGAAATCCAGAAAACCATTTGGTCACTGGAGACTTTATAGCAGCCACGTTACTTGGTGATACACACTCTGACGGACTACAGTGTAACCTAATTCTCTGTGGCTACATTTGTATCTTGTATGTTATGCCAAAGGAATATTTGGGTATGCAAGCAAATTGTCCAATGCAGGTTGCATGTTGGCAACTGTCATCAGTTGGTTGATGGTTGCTTCAAATGAGAGCAGCTTACGATTTGTGAAAAAAGCTTGAGAATGTTGGTAGGGCCAATTCAGTGTATCTTTGCCTAACCATAGGGTTTGCTAGCGAGTGTGGAGGGTGTCATGTAGTGGGCACGAGTGCAAGAAATACAGAACCTTCTATTCAGTAGAACACAATACAACTCAACTGATTATGACATCCCATTACTTCCGCTAATAAGTCTCTAATCAGATTAGTAACACCATGGTAACATACACTACACCTTCCCCTCCTTAATCTAGGCTTCCTCTAACAGTATGTCTATAAATCGAGTCTGGAGGGAGGACGTCTAATCCTAGAAGTATAACGACGTCCTGGCCGTTCAGTCTCAGTACTCTGCTCAGTGGTCTTGTCAGGAATAGACATAGGTCGATCTTCCATTGGTTCCTTGGGTGCTGTTAGTTCACCTAGTCCTCCTGCTGAATCAGTAGTTTCCTTCCGTTCTGAGGTAGACCCAGATGTTTTCAGTTGATCAGCTTGCCTCCTTTGTAACCCACTGTCTGTCTGAACTTCATACGAGATGGGACAAGATTGCTTCACAATAGTACCAGGTACCCACTTGTGATCTTCACGACGATAATCACGAGCCCAAACTGCATCTCCTGTTGTAAAGGAACGTGATTCCACATGAGTATCATAATGCTGCTTCTGAGCTGCTTGTTTATCTAAAACTTGAGTTGAGACATTTGGTTGGAGCAATGATAACTTGGTTTTGAGCTGTCGACCCAAAAGCAATTCTGATGGCGTACACCCAGTTACACTGTGCGGTGTCGATCTATAAGTCAGGAGAAATCGTGACAATTTCTGAATCAAGGATCTCTCTTCCTCACTCATCGTTCTCAGCGTACTTTTTAAAATTTGAACATATCTCTCCACTGCCCGTTTGTCGCTGGGTGATAAGGAGCACTCCGAAAATGCTTTATGCCATTCAATCTCAAAAATTCTGAGAATTCAGTCGAGACAAACTGAGGGCCATTATCAGATACAAGCTGATCAGGTAACCCAAATGAGCTAAACAGTTGTCGTAGTTCATTGATTGTTCGTTCAAAAGTAGTACTTGACATAGGACGAACCTCTACCTATTTTGAGTATGTGTCCACTACAATCAAAAACATTTTACCTTCCATTGGACCTGCAAAATCGATATGAATCTTTGAAGGCCATGACCATGGATGTAACTCCACCTTTGGATGATTCTTTCCAACTCTGACAAGTTACACATTCTTTGCTCAGCCCTTCAATCGCCTTGTCGATTTGCGGCCACCAAGTATACAACCTGGCCAATGACTTCATTCGAACTACACCTTGATAAGTTTCATGAAGTTGTTTTAGAACAGATGTTCGAAACTTTGGAGGAACAATGACTCTTCTTCCTCATAGCAATACCCCGGCTTCTGTAGTCAATTCGAACCTTCTGGTTCCGTAAGCCCTTAGCTCATCACTCACTTCCTTCGGTCATCCATCCTGAGTATACTGCAGTTCGTGAGAGAGAACTCGGTCTCTGCGCGTTTCTCTTGCTATGTCCTTTGCAGTGATAGGCAAAATTTCCAACTGCGATAAATTAAATAAACTGGCTATCTTTGCATCAGCATCTTCAGTGCCAGAGTCCGGCAATGGTAATCTGGACAGACCATCTGCATTTCCATGCTCTGTGGTCGACTTATACTGAATGTCATATTGGTAAGCCGACAATAACACTGCCCAACGTTGTAATCGGGCGGCAGCCAGCGAAGGTAGACCCTTTTAGGGACCCAAAATAGCAGTCAGTGGTCGGTGGTCAGTGACTAACGTGAAACTCCTTCCATACGAATACTGATGGAATCAGCGAACGCCAAAGACTAAAGCCAAAGCTTCCTTATCCAATTGGGAATAATTTCGCTTTGTGTATCTGTCAAAGTACGTGATGTAAAGGCAATTGGTCTCTCACTGCCATCTGCTAGCACGTGTGAATTGACTGCCCCGACTCCATATGGAGACGCATTACAAGCCAATTTCAATTCTAAAGATGGATTATAGTGCACCAACACTTCAGTAGATGTAAATTGTTTCTTTAAGGTCAAGAAAGCCCTTGTGCAATCTGGTGTCCAGTTCCATTTAGCATCTCCCTTTAGTAATTTATTCAGAGGCTAACATGTGGTTGACAATGTCGAGAATAATAATTCACCAACCCTAAGAAAGAATGCAGCTGCGACACATTCTGGGGTTGAGGAGCAGCCTGGATTACTTCCACTTTCTTACTTGGGGCATGTAGACCTGAGGAATCAATATGAAAACCGAGATACTCCACTGACGTTGCCATGAACACACATTTGTTCAACTTGAGACGAAGACCATGGTTTTTGAGTCTTGTCAAGACCGCAACTAGATTTTTCCAATGTTCTTCTGCTGATTTGCCTGACACCAAAATGTCATCTATGTAGCAGACCACTCCATCTAGCCCTTGCAACACCTGGTCCATAATATTTTGAAAAATTGCAGGTGCGCTTGAAATTCCGAAAGGAAGTCGGATATAACGGTACAACCCTTTATGCGTATTGATAGTAACAAGATGTCTCGACTCTTCCTCCAATAGTACTTGCTGGTATGCATTTGCCAAATCCAGTTTTGTGAAAACTCGACCTCCAGCCAATGTCGCAAATAGATCATCAGGCTTCGGTAAGGGGTGAGTCTTTACTGTCAATCCCTGGTTTACTGTAACTTTATAATCGCCACAAATCCTGACGCTTCCATCACTGTTGGGAACAGGAACAATGGGAGCAGCCAGTTTCTTGTGCTCACTTTTTCCAACACTCCCAGGCATACCATTCGTTCTAAATCTTGTTCAATGGCATCCTTCAATGCATAAGGCACGGACCTTGGTCTGAAAAATCGTGGAGGTGAATCAGTCTCCAATCTTGCCTTGTAGCCTTGTACTGTTCTCAGTCCTTCCTTAAACAGCTCTGGAAATCGTTTCCTCAACTCATTTACGCTGTATGCGGGAGATAAGACACACATGTTGTGCCAATCCAACCAGATCCTGCATAGCCAATTACGGCCTAATAGAGACGGTCCTTCCCCAGAAACAACTAACAACGGCAGATGTTTGACTTGCTGCTCATTGTATTTGACATCTACTGTTATCTCGCCAATCACATGAAGTAGCTCTCCAGTATGTGTTTTCAATACCGTGGCAGAATGAACAGGCTTCAACTGTGAGAAACACTGCTTCCACGTACGTTGAGAGATTATTGACACGGACGCGCCGGTGTCAACTTGCATTTGCAGCTGTTTCTCGTTAACACTCATTTGCACCATCACACTAGGTGTGTGCTCAATATTCATTGTAAACAAAGATTCTTCATGCTGTCTCACCATATCTGTGTTCACATAATGGGTCTTTGCAACCGGCTGACTCTTCTTAGCATGACATGCTTGTTCAATGTGCCCTTTTTGTGACAATGCCTGCAGGTTTGATTCCGATGCCAGCAGGTGTCTGCTTTGTGACCCACTTTGCCACACCGATAACAATTACGCCCCCTTTTGTTGCTCTTTCACATAACTAGCCTGAGGCTTCCCTTTGTTACCTCCGCTCGCATATTTCCTTGCTGTGATAACTTGCACATCAGCCTTCCTAGCTTCTGTTTCCGACACACTTCGCATTTGCATGGACCGTTTCTCTGCAGCCTCCAATGCTTGCGCTATTTTCAGTGCCCTGGCTAAAGTTAGATCTGCTTCAGAAAGTAACTTTTTCTGAGTAGTTTCGCTATGCAAACCACGTACAAACAAATCTCGCAGAGACTCACCAAGCATTGCTCCAAATCTGCAGTGCTCTGCCATCTTTCTGAGTTGAGCCACAAACTCCAGTACCGTTTCATTTGCTTGCTGGCGTCTTCCCAGAAACTTGAAACGTTCTGCTATTGCCAAAGGCTATGGCACATAATACGCAGACAACTCTCTTTGTAAGACCTCCAGTGTCTTCTATGACGGCTTCTCTGGCGCTACCAAGTTCCGTAGTAGTCCATATGTCTTCGGACCTATCAACGTGAGAAAAACGGCATTTGCTTGAAGAAATAATTCCATTCGTTCTTGGTACGCGGGCCAATCTTCCTTTTCATGATCGAATTCCCCTATCTTGCCTATAGGCGCTAAGCGTTGAGGAACCTCCTGTTCAGCCATTTAATCCGATCTCTTGTCGCCAATTGTCGTGTAGTGGGCACAAGTGCAAGAAACACAGAACCTTCTATTCAGTAGAACACAATACAACTCAACTGATTATGATATCCCACTACTTCTGCTAATAAGTCTCTAATCAGATTAGTAACACCATAGTAACATACACTACAGAGGGGATAAGTGGCTTTGATTCAGACAGATCAGAAAGAAGATATAGAAAAGTGACTTGACTTTTAACCGACAGTTGTAGTGGCATGCTGTGTGCATTGTCTCAGCTGTGGCAGTGTGGCTACTTCTAGGTGTTTGAAGTGACTTGGTAACAGTCTGACAATTATCTTAGTTTCAACTATGAGCCATAAGAAATAGAACTTTGTAAAGTGGTGTGACTACTGGGTGTATCTCCACTAGGGCTTAAACATGTTTGTTAAGTCTGAACATGTTTAAGAATCATCGTGACTCCACTAGTGTTAAATATGTTTAACTGTAAACCTAAACACTTTTGCTAAACATGTTTCAGAGGTACTTTCATGAAAGTGGTTTAGGTTTAACGGTCACGTGATGGATGTTAGTTCCACGACGATGGATGCTAGTTCTTTTGCGCTGTTCTTTCTCTTTCTTTGGAGACTATTGGAAGAAGACAGAATTAGGCAATGTCAGAGACGGCGCAGACTGATGCAAAGTGTTCATAGAGAGCGACTTATTCACTACCTTCGGCGAAGACAATCTCCGACTGTCTGGTGCACAAGAAATGAATTCGCATGGTACAACAAAGTCCCAGATAATTGTTTTAATAGCCTGGATAAAATGGATGAGTGGAGACGCTGTCTAGCTAAACAAGTTTAAAGAGCAACAAGTGAAGACACAGCCATACTGAATAGCATCCTCAAAGGTGTTAAATCACTTCCAGTCTGCATGATTATGTAATTGGATGTGTATATGCATGACTATATCTGGTCTTGCTCAGGGGTATGCATGCCATATCCATGGTGTGGTCCAATCTTGTACTTTGGGGTTGGTTGTACATGGCAACCACAGGCAATGGAGAAAGTTGTAATCACAACCACCAATATTAATGAGAGTTTTTTTACCAGAACAGTCTACTAATAATTCATGTTTGCAATTACCAGGTCTTGTAGAAATAAACAACAGAAACTAACCTATTTGCTAACAGTGTGAAAATAGCCTTTAGACAATGGACAATGTCCCACCAAATGTGTTGTTTGTCTGAAAAATACTACACCAGTGTTGTACATCTTTACATCATGGTAGACGACGCTAGTCTCGCGTGGCCAGACATTTGGTGTACACGGGGTGGATATTGTCCGCGTACGCCAAATGTTTGCCACACAAGACAAAAAGGTAGACGCAGTATAGTACTTTGGGAACAGTTGCTCTTTCACATAAGATTTTCTATTTGAAAATTTGATGTTTTCAACAAGCATGTTTTGTTGAGTAATGGAAAGGGGGTCACTTGTTTGGCTAGGTACTTTTCTTTGGACATATGCAGTAACTCTAGGAATGTGGCTTTTCTGATGTTGACAGAAATTGGTTGAGACTGGAATAGGCTTTTCATTTTTCTCTATGTTTTCTGGAAGACACTTCCAGCTCTACCTGTTTGAATGCTAGTAGAACCTGGAAGAGGGATGTGCCTACACTTGTACAGCAGACAGTCTGTAAGCGATGGTGGTGTTTCTGTTTTTTAATCTCGTATAATAGATGTTGGCATTTGGACGAGGGCGTGCCCCTGAAGAGACCCCAGTATCTATCCATGTCACTGGTAAGAAATGACACGCGGCTCTGTGTGTACTGTTCAAGGTCACGAAATGGGCATTTCAGATTCAGTGGAGATCTGCTCAGTGTTCTAGAGAAATTCAAGTCATTATTTATTTACGAGCCCCAATGCCTGGCTTCGCCCGGGTAATAGTTTAATCACACAAATTATTGATTTGTGACACTGTTTGCTATTAATGACAGACAGACAGGGCAGACAGACAGACAGACAGGTCGCCTTTATAGGTAGAGATTATAGCAGAAAGTATTTTAAAATGCGTTTGATGGTTGGAGAGGCAGAGGGGTGTAGCCAGGTCACGTACAGTTTGTATAGAGAGATGTTTGTAGATTTCCAAACTCTCTGCTCTAGAGTGTTGGTTATCATCCCTGTGCAAAAAAAGTTCCAATCACAGCACAAACCAATTACAATAACTTATGCCCTTGTCAGTGCAACCCGAGCCAGTCCGTCTGTTCGGAGGCATCGTAAAAACAACGAAAAATGTCGCGTATACACTTGCAATCGTATAGCACTCCTGGATGTTGCGGAGCTAGTAGACTGTAATGTTTTGGCGCAGTAGACTGTAATGTTTTGTCAGTAACCGTTTACTGTCCTATTAGCCGTGGTGTAAGTGCTTTTACCGTTTAGTAGCAGCCAGATAGAATTCTCATTCATAGTTATATCCCGTTCAATTGCCGTTTCCAAATATCCCGTTGATTGGATTAGCGATTGGTTGAAGCCATTTCGACTTGGAAGTTGCTGCCGTTGCGAGGAACAGGTGTATCGAACTTGGCATCTATACTCTACACGTGTCCAGTTTCAAAAAATTCGGTTGATTGGATTATTTAACCCGTTGAAGCCATTTCGACAGTCCCGTTGCGGAGAACAGGTGCATCGAACCTGGCATCTATAATTTCGACATGAATTCCGTAACGTGCAAGTCACGTGCAATACTTACCCGAATAATCCGTTCCCCGTATATAACGAATGCCGACTCTCGCCATTTCGACAGTCCCGTTGAACGTCGTCTCTTCGAAGACGTTGCTGGCGTTTCGGGGAACAGGTGCATTAAACACGGCAGCTCTTCGACGGTCGTAGACTGGCAAATGACTGTGGGCGTATTTTTTCAAGACACGGATATCAGCAAAAATATCTTCCGTTTCCCAGCGTCGCTCGCAATAAACGACACGCTCAGCGCGTATCATCCGACGTTGGGAACGGGCAGTCTAAATTTGGTGGAGATACAATGCGCCGTTCCAGAGATATTCACGCGCGAGCGGAAGCAAGTGCGATCGCATCGTTGTAGGAGAAGTCAGGAAGATGACCACAGTCTCACCTTCGACCCGAATGAATTTGGCGTGCGCAAGCCAAATTCGGCTGAGATCGGACTCGCCGTTCTTGAGAAACGCTCCAACAGACGGACACACAGACAGACACCTCTGCTTTATATATATAGATTTAAAAAATACTTATAAACTCATCCTGACCTAGTCTGAGTTGTTCAATACTTGCAAGACCAATCTGATAAATACAAGAATTTAACCTCATTTCCTAACTACATGTTTAAAAAACATGAAGGTGATGTGTCACACGATGTTGTTTGCTGTTGTAGTCACTTGTAAATAGGATAGACACTGAACAGCTTGAAGAAGAGCAAATGTAAATGTGTGTGTTTGAGATGTAAGTGTTAGACGTGATTTTCTATTTTTATGAGCTGTGGTAGCATTCCTCATCTTTATATTGTTCCTAAATTTTTGACATGGACGTTTGACACAGCAGGTTTTGTGTAGATCTACGTAGTGATTTCATTTGAGTTAAACAGACTTAGGAACGCTTGTTAAGTCATGTTGTGATATTTCTACTGACTCATTGTTATTATTTGTGTGATAGGATGGTGACAAGCCTTTTGATTTTGCCATCAGAAATGGTCACATGTCAATTGCTGTTCGGTTGTTTTCATTAATGCAGTCAGTTGAACATCTTGTATTTAAGGTGAGTAACAGTTAATTGTTTACAGTTAGAGAGTAATTGTATTGGTTTGTATTGTCTTTATGGAATTGATTTGCTACATTGATTCTCTTTCTTTGATTGTTGATAATAGGATGTGTGTAAGCTGCTGGAGTGGGCATGTAGGAATAAAGAAATGGATGTTGTAAGGAAGATTGCAGAGAAGTTTTTTCACACAGTGGAGGAGGAGGTGAGAGTCTTCACAATACTGTTGATTATGTGTGAAAGATGTTTTTGTGTTGTGCATGCAGTCTGGTCGCACTTTACTTCACTTTGCTGCTGAACTTGGTCATCGTGATGCAGTCAACTATCTGTTGGAGAAGAAGGCAGATGCAGATGCTAAAGATAAGGTAAACAATATTATGAACATTTAATGTTTGCTTTAGCTTAACAGATGTGTGTTATTGAAATATTACATTGTATACCAATTGTGGTGAACCTCCATTTTCAGTAATTTTAAAATCAACTTTCTAGTACATTATTCTTACATCTTTTGGTGCATTCCAGTATAGCTGAGGTGTACCAGTAGGTTGACCTTGTTTGCAAACTAAACCAATGTAGCATGCTGAGATTGTATTTTACAGTCTGCACATGCTCAGCGACTGTTTGCGTGCCTAAGTCAACATCTGGCGTACTGAGATTGTTTAAACTTTCAGGTATCACTAAATTGAACGTAGTTAGTTTCTTGCATATGTGGTAGGTGTGTGCACTCAAATTTCTTATTTGTGATGCCGATGCATGATTTCAAGCAAAGTTCTTGAATTACAGCTATGGAAGCGAGAATATCTCACAGAGCAATTTCAGCACACTTGCATGGCACACTGAGACTGCAAGTTCTAATTTGCACACGCGTGAACAATCTCAGCACGGTTACAATCTGAGCACGGGACCAGCATGCAGTACAGCGAAGTATACGAGGATAATGAGGATGCAAGAACACTTGTGTGCTTCTGTAATCTAAAGGAGAGCTGTCTGCTTGTCTGCCTGTCTGTCTGTATGTGCAACTACCCGTATCTCCACCACCCCGCGTCAGACGTCTGCTGAATTCGGCTCATGCATGCCGAAACGACAGGTAGAAGTGTCTCGTTGTCTTCTGGACTTTTTGACTGCCAGTTGAATTAGTAGTTTAGCACTTTCAGGGTTTAACACACACGTGCACATGCATGCATGCACACACACACACACGCGCGCACACACACACACACACACACACACACACACACACACACACACACAGTAATGGCAAATGGAGAAGGAGCTGCCGTTAAACGGTAATGCCGAACTGTACACTAAGTAGGAGCTATGGGTCGTGTTAAGCAATCTCCTGGAGCCTGGCCAGGTGTGTGTGCGCACACACACACGCACACACACACGTGAATATCTCGAACGGTGTGTCAGATCTCCACTGAATTTAAACTGCCCGTTCCTAACCTCAGACGGTACCCACAGAGAGTGCCGTTTATTGTTGGCGACGTCGAAGAAGGAAAGATATGTTTAGTATATCCAGGTCTGGCTCAGGTCAGGTACAACGTGTATACACATGGCGTGCTGGAGTACGATCCGTGCATGCTTATGTGGTACAAAATGGCATGGAGCAAGATGGAGACTCTTGTCTTATTTGCCTTATCCGATTGTGGAAAACAAATATCTTGAACTCCGTTGCTGCAACAATCGCCTGGTGATAGACCTACGTATCGTATGAATAGTATGACGTCTCGTATATGTTTTATGCATTTCTCAATATGACTGTTGTAAAGCCATAGAGAGAAAACGAGCAACTTGGCTTCTGTCCATTGCAAACGTGAGCTATGACGATCTCGAGTAACTAAGGCACGTTAATGACACGCATTGGTTCACTTCTACACGCCCATTAAAATTATTGGCTCGTGTCTACAGTGTGTTGTGTGGAACGCTGGGCTGGAACGGCTCGGCTCGGATTGGCTCGGCTCGGATTGGCTCAGTATGCGTGCTCGTGTAAACGAAGCATCAGTACATGTTGTCTAGGTTAGATTACCATGGCTATTTGCCAACCTGTTTGTTTGAGAACTTTGTGCTAAATGTGGAGTTTACTGTAGTTGTGGCAGCATTCTCCATCATTGTATACAAACTTTAGGTATAAATTGTTATATCTGATATGTGTGTTTCATGTTTAGGATGGTAAGAGACCATACCAACTGACTGATGGTGAACTGAGAAGACGACTGAGGAAAGCAATAGTGAGACGTTTATGTAGTGAGATATGGTGGTATGTGTAGAATGGATGGGTTGTATTGTCAGGATGAACAGAAGTATGCTGTTCTGTTTGCTGAGGGCACAGTGAGACCAGAAATCATCAAGTTGTGTTTCATCGGTTCAGAAGGAGCAGGAAAGACGACACTGATGGAGGCTCTCAAACGAGGATGGTTCAAACGAATTTTCACAAACGAGAATCAAGCAGACGACCCGTATTGTGAAGAGGAACGCACGATTGGTATCAACGTGATGACAGCCAATATTTCAGGAGTGGGTCGTGTTTCACTGCGGGACCACGCAGGTCAAAAGCAGTTCCACAAAACCCACGGCCTCTTCTTCTCTGCATCCAACTCGTTGTTCATCTTGCTAGTGAGTCTAGTGAGAGGAAAGGAGAGACGACGGTGCAGCGATGAGGAGTTGCGAGACGAGCTTCAGTACTGGCTCTCATTTCTCAGATCCAGTTTGGATGGAGAGTTTATACCCACAGTGTTGATAATGGCCAGTCGAGGAGATTATTATCGTGATGGTCAGCGTGTGTTGCAGCACGTGCTCGACTACATTCGTGAGCTGTTCAAAGGCAAGATCAACATCATTCAAGAATGTTTGGTTATCGACTGCAGGAGTAGTTCATCTCCTGAAATGAGAGAACTGAAGAGAGTGTTGCGTGGTGTGAAGCAGCAGCTACAGCAAGTGATCATAAGACTAATTTTATTAGACTTCTTAAATTTGCTTGCTAATTCAGATATTTATGTTACAGTCTGCTCCTCTGTATCCTCGTCTTTGTCAGCCAGTCGTGTCCAAGTTGCTTCCTTCTCTCGTAAGAAACAAGAAGATCCATTCATGGAGACAGCAACACTCATGGAGAAGATTGAGCAAGAAGCATGTCCAGGACAAGAGAAGAATGTTGTAGAGAAGGTAGTTGGTTTTCTGGATGAATCAGGAGAGGTGAGACGACTAGCAGCTGTTTAGTCACTGCGTATGTGCATGCATGCACGTGTGTGTGTGTGTGTGTGTGTGTGTGTGTGTGTGTGTGTGTGTGTGTGTGTGTGTGTGTGTGTGTGTAGGCAGAAGTGGAAGAACGTCTGTGCTAGCAAAATTTACTCAATCGTCACTTCAAGAGTAAAATTAGAAAATGCCCAAAGTAGTGAGAAGGCTCGTGATAGAGCCGATCCCAGCAGATGTCATGACCAACAGCCTCTGCTGTGCACTACCTGCAAGTGACTGTTTAAGTCACAAACAGGGAAAAAAGACACAATTGCAACAGAGGACAAAATCGCCTAAATCCCCGGGAAGGAGCAAAGGCCGGAATCAAGTGCGACAGATGCGGTCGTTTATTCACATGAGAAAGTGACAAGAAAAGACACAAATGTCATCAATGTATTTTAGATTTGTGACGTATTTACCAGATAGTGACTTCCTTTTTCTTACGCTTTATATGTTTCACCATCATCCATGTGGATGGGCAGTTGAAGGTTGAAGGTGTGTGTGTGTGTGTGTGTGTGTGTGTGTGTGTGTGTGTGTGTGTGTGTGTGTGTGTGTGTGTGTGTGTGGATGTAGCATAGCAGCCTTCTAAATGTGTCGGCTCTGAGGTATTTGACCCTCTTCGGCTTACCATCTGGATTCTGTGATATCTTCAAATGCCATCATCACGATAAACCATCTCAGATCGACAGGAGTGCCACACCCAGCACTTGGGAGTGAGCCTACGTCAACATGTTGTTTTTTGGAGAACAACTGTCGTGCTACTCCCACATTATAAAGTTCTCTGATCGCTTGTAAGGTTGAAGTACTCATTTTCATAATCTTACGTCTATTTCTGTTCATCGCCAATGGAAGAGGAGGCCATGTGCATGGAGTACAATAGCGGTAATGACTGAGCGGCATGAATGAAAGAAGTTGGTCTTCAGGGTGGAAAGTAGAACGATGGTCTATGGTTTGTGTGAGTGATCTGTATGCTGGGTAGCCTCGAAGTTCCAGACCGTTGCTCAAAAGAAATCGGGCAACGGTCTGAAACTTTGAGGCTGCTGCCGGGTTAGCAAGATGCAGCAGTTTGACATCTTGCTGTATAGAGAATTGAAAGATTCAGGACGCTGTACATTAGATTACCTGTTTTCAAACTGGTAGATGGAGATTTGTGCTTTTTCCTGCTGTTTATGCCATCATCTTTTGAGATGGGATGGTTTTTGGTTTTTCTGTTGTGTGTGTGTGTGTGTGTGTGTGTGTGTGTGTGTGTGTGTGTGTGTGTGTGTGTGTGTGCATGCCTGTGTGTGTGTGCATGCCTGTGTGTGCCATACGTGCGTGGGTGGGTAGGTGGTGGGTGCGTGAGTGTGGGTGTACGTACGTACGTGTGTGTGTGTGTGTTTGTCTGTCTGTTTGTCTGTCTGTTTGTTTGTCTGTCTGTTTGTCTGTCTGTCTATTTCTATCTGTTTGTTTGTGTTTGCTTGTTATTTTTGTTGTGTGCATGTGGATGGGTGTTACTGTTGTGATTTGTTTTTAGATTGCTGTTGTTGGTGATGTGGCTGCTCTCAATCCTGCTTGTCTACATCAATATGCCATCGGTCCTATTGTTGCTTCCAAGGATTTCAAGTGGCATGTCAAGTCAGAGAGAAATGATGGCACAGTAACAAAAGAAGAAGCAAAAACGGCAATCGATCATTACTTGAGAGATCACAAGATTGCTGTTCAACTCAACACAGATAAAGTTCTGGCTATCAACAAATCTCTTGGTATCTGCTTCAAAGTGGAAGGCAGAGACGACACGTACATGTTTCCAGCTCTCTTGCCTCCTAAGGATCTGTCTGTCATGTGGAAGAAAGATGAGAGTAAGAAAGTGTATGTCGGTCGACGTCAAGTGTGCAGCAGTCAAACGACCATCTTCAGTCCATCTACATTCTGCATGTTTCAATCTAAAGTTTGCATTACTTTGGATCAAAAGGCAAGGCTGTGGAGGGACGGACTGATCTTATCACAAGGCAATACAATTCATAATCTCATTGAGTGTTTGGTGGCCATGATAGATCCTGTTCGTTCTGTCGACTTTGTGTGTCGTGGAGGCAAGCAAACAGAAGCAGAATGTGTTTCACTGCTGTACACTGTCATGTCTCTTTGGAGAGATATTTTAGACAGCTACAGTCCGAGCACTAAATATCAGACTGAATATCTGAGCAGAAAGCATTTGGAGGAACACAAAGAACTGAAACAAGTCGCTACCTTCTCTAAGGAGAAAATTGAGGAAGCAAAGATGAAGAACAAAGGTGCAGATACAGTAGTATCTAAATGGTTTCTTGATGAACAGATAGTAGAAAGTCTTGGTGACCTGCTGGTCGTATCCAGCAGAGCAGCGACTGGACAGTGCAATGTGAAAGTCAAAGTGTTAAGAGAATTGGGACTAGACGAAGCTTCTCACATCAGTCATGCATTTCAACAAGGTAACTGGATTTTCCATCCACTCAAAATTGTAATAGAATGCTACACTGATATGAATTTTATTACCAACACACTTGATATTCCAATGTCAACAGTTCACTCATATTTAGTAACTGCATGACAATTTTATTGTGTAGAGTAGCATGGAGTTGCTGATTGTGACAATTGACTACAATTACAATTGATCAGTATGTGAAGCACTAAAGTAGACAGATAAACCATGTTGTACAAGCAATTAACTGACCCATTTGTGCTATTACATGCAAGCTATTGCTTTAGTATCCATTGATGGCACTGTGTTGTCTACTACTCTCTTTTTGCTATCTGTAAGAAGGGGAGACATCTCCTTGCCTTGCATATAGAGAGAGGGGAGGAGTGGTTTGGCTACTTGAGAATAACCGTCTACATATGATGCTAATTTCCTGTGTCTGTAACACACGACATGTTTTGTGTGTAGGAAACATGCCTGATTTCAAGCGTATAAGAGATGCTGTTGTTAAACACTGCAGTGGCCAGTGGTACGAGATTGGGCTGACCATATTGGGACTCAACAGTGATGAGATCAGAAGACAAACATTTGATATACCGTATTCTACTGGCAAATTGCTTGCTCTCATTGAAGCACGAAGGACTAAAGATGGAGGAAGCAAGACGGCAGAGGCCTTGTTGAGGATGTGTTATGATATCTACACCAGTATGTGAAGAAATGAAAGTTGAATTTAAGAGGTAAACTCATGTGTGAATGCTGATAGATGGTTTGACATTGACAAGACGTGTTGTCATTATTTAGCAAAACGTCGTCATTCTAGCAGAGTACCTACAGGAGGCTATGTGAGAGGCAACGATCGTCTTCTATGTCTGATCTCTAGAAACAATTTATTGTATTGATTCAATCATTCTATTGAACACTTTAGAGTATTATTACACATTTTGTCAATTGTATGAGATTGATCAGTTGAACGATTGTTTGTCTCTCCTCAGCAAATTGTAACAAGTAGATAATAGACGTGGTTATGCTCAAGTTGTATCAACTTACCATCAGGACAGACTGACAAATGAATCATAATTTGAGTTCATACTTTCTATTGTCTTAATTAAAGGAGGTTCATAAAACAAACAGGTTTGGAACAATACAGAGATTTGCAGCTGAAGAAAACTCAAGTGTATGTTGCCAGCATGGTATACATGTGTTTGTGTCAAAGTGCTAGTATAATAGCAATTAATCCTGTGTAGCTGCAACAACATACACTCCATACTACTCACTACCCCAAGAATCTCTGATGCAACATCACTCACTAAATGATGTCACCTAACTTAATTTGCATTATTTTATACATACGGGACATTGAAACAAGATATACGGGAAATTAGCTAAATCAAGTCGCACCTTTGTATTAGATTTTGGATTGTTTCGCTCCAGGAGTGATCGGATACACGTTCTCGTGCTATAACAAGTTGACATGCATCGTAATAAAAATGGGGGCCTTAATGGGGTTACGTGATTTTGTGTGATTTTTCTGATGTTTTTTGGTGTTTGTTTGCATGGCAGGCACGAGTGGTGGCGGTCACGGTCAGACTGGGCAGGCCGGTCAAGCGAGTAGTCAGTCGGATTGGACGATGAGGGAAAGGCTTGTGTTGTCGTCTTCTGTGCTCAACAGCGGAGATCAGAATTGGTGAGCCTGAGGAGAGTTTGCATTGTGTTTGTGTTGTTTTGCGTTGCAGTGGAATGTCGTTGTTTTGATTGACTTTGTTTGATTGTCTGTCTGTTTGTCTGTTTGTCTGTTTGTTTGTCTGTTTGTCTGTCTGTCTGTTTGTTTGTTTGTTTGTCTGTTTGTTTGTCTGTCTGTTTGTTTGTTTGTCTGTCTGTTTGTTTGTCTGTTTGTTTGTCTGTTTGTCTGTTTGTTTGTTTGTTTGTTTGTCTGTTTGTTTGTCTGTTTGTCTGTTTGTCTGTTTGTTGGTCTGTCTTTCTGTCTGTTTGTCTGTCTGTCTGTCTGTCTGTTTGTTGCCTGTTTGTGTGTTGGTTTGTCTGTTTGTCTGTCGGTTTGTCTGTTTGTCGGTTTGTGTGTTTGTTTGTGTGTTTGTTTGTGTGTTTGTTTGTCTGTTTGTCTGTTTGTCTGTTTGTCTGTCGGCTTGTCTGTTTGTCTGTTTGTCTGTCGGCTTGTCTGTTTGTCGGTCGGCTTGTCTGTTTGTCTCTCGGTTTGTCTGTTGTCTGTCTGTCTGTTTGTCTGTTTGTTTGTCTGTCTATGTGTCTGTCTGTCTGTCTGTTTGTCTGTCTGTCCATCTGTCCGTCTGTTGGTTTGTGTGTCTGTTTGTTTGTTGATTTGTGTGTATGTTTGTCTGTCTGTTGGTTTGTTTGTCGGTGTGTCTGTCTGTTTGTATGCTTTTCTGTCTTTCTGTTTGTCGGTGTGTTTGGCTGTTTTGTTTATATGTGCTTTTGTCTGTTTTGTTTATATGTGCTTTTGTCTGTTTGTCTGTCTGTTTTTCTTTCTTTGTTTGTCTGTGCTTATTTGTTTGTCTGTGCTTATTTGTTTGTCTGTCTGTGTGTTTGTCTGCATGTGTTCTTTTCTGTTTTTCTGTCTGTCTGTTTTTCTGTGTGTATCTATAATGTCTGTCTGTTTGTCTGTCTGTCTGTCTGTCCGTGTGTTTGTCTGTCTGTTTATGTATGTATGTATGTATGTCTCAGACTCTGTGTGTTTGTCTGTCTGTTTGTTTGTCTGTTTAACTTGCAATTTAATGACTCATTGCAACGCAGTGTTTTAACTTTCTAAAATATTTCTTATAACTATCACATTAATTAAGTTAGCTACAGAACAATACTCTACAGTTACCAAAAAATTAGTCATAACAACACTTTCTTACTACTCGTTGTTGTTTAGGGTTTCTGTCAGTCGAATTGTCAAACCACTGCTAGAAGCCGGAGTCAAACAGCCAGACCAGTTCTCACAGAAGGCAAGCAATGGAATACCTCTAGTACTTGTACTTATTGCTGCTTGTTATTAATTCGAGGCGAGCATGCACTAGGGTTACAGTAACACTGCAGCGACTCGATGGCCGGATGCAGGCGGGTTGATAGATGGATGTGCAGGGTTCTAGCCATACCAGGTATGCTAAGGCGTAACCATCAGAGCTGCCCGCCTTAGTCTCGCATAGCCAGCCCCTCCCCTTTTCTATTTTCGGTAGGCGGGGAGGGTCTGGTGCAGTTGCTTTGATGTCTTCATGTTGCCGCTTGTACGATAAACGGTCAACTAAAGACCGGATGTGCCTGGCACTGAGTGGGTACTTATCTCTTATGCAAACTGGCTGGAAGTTCCTTCTCTTCGTCTTCTTGCAAATTGTGTTGTCATGTGAGCGACGCAGTCATGTCTCTGCGAATGTGTAACTTCTATGTGTACTTACACAGCACTCAGGGCGTTGACGACAGCCTAGACGTAACTTACGAGTGTCGATCAGTCGCCCTGTCTCCGTTCAGTCGCCCTGTTTGCCCTGTCTGCCCAAGCTGTGTGTGTGTTCTTTTGCTCATGTTTTGTCGCCTCGTGCTAGCTAGAGGTCGACCAGACATGCAGAGCGCGCTCACTGCGTAGTCGGTGGCCATGGAAACAGTGGACGGTGCAGTGTGAAGACGTTTGATTCTTGCTGTCACTGTTACGTCAGTATTCAGGCACATATGCGTACATACAAAGGTTGGTGGCGGATACAGAGCAATTGAAAGCAATTGACGTTCCAACGTTACATACGTGAAGACTTGCCTGCGTCCATCACGCCCTGAGTGCTGTGTAAGTACACATAGAAGTTACACATTTGCAGAGACATGACTGCGTCGCTCACATGACAACACAATTCGCAAGAAGACGAAGAGAAGGAAATTCCAGCCAGTTTGCATAAGAGATAAGTACCCACTCAGTGCCAGGCACATCCGGTCTTTAGTTGACCATTTATCGTACAAGCGGCAACACAAAGACATCAAAGCAACTGCACCAGACCCTCCCCACCTACTGAAAATAGAAAAGGGGAGGGGCTGGCTACGCGAGACTATGCCCGCCTTGCCTTCAAAATATCCGCTACACATTCAGAGCTGACCGTTATGCCTCCAACATACTGGCTATGCATGTAGTAGGTACATACTGTATGCCACACACGTGCTGTCCCTTTCTAGAGGTTTTGACAAAGGGCTGGAATCCAGGATCTAGCTACTTGAAATGTTTGTAGACAGAGTGATAGTGAGGAAGAAATGAATGTGCCATTGCCTCTTTCTTAACAGCAGAGCATGAAGCGCATGCGTAAAAGGAAATTCTTGTGTATCAAGTAAAAGAACTATATTTGATAAAAAATAGGATTAGTAGGGTGTAGTAAAATTTCATTTAAATATATTAATTATTTATTTTATTATTTTATTTTATTTAATTTATTTAATTTATTTTATTTTATTTATTTTATTTTATTTATTTAATTCTATTTTTTAAAATTAATTAAATTATTTATTCAATTTTATTTATTTAAATTTATTTATTTAATTGAATTTATTTAATTTTATATTTACTTATTGATTTATTTAATTAATTAATTTATTTTATTTATTAATTTTATTTATTTATTTATTTTATTTATAAATTGTATTTATTTTATTAATTTATTTTATTTATTTATTTATTTTATTTATTTATTTTATTTATTTATTTTATTTTATTTATTTATTATTTATTTATATTTTATTTATTTGTTTATTTTATATATTTAATTTTATTTATTTAATTTTATTTATTTATTTTATTTATTTAATTTTATTTATTTATTTTATTTATTTATTTTATTTATTTATTTTATTTATTCAATTTTATTTATTTATTTTATTTATTTATTTTATTTATTTATTTCATTTATTTATTTTATTTATTTATTTATTTTATTTATTTATTTTATTTATTTATTTATTTTATTTATTTATTTTATTTATTTATTTTATTTATTTATTTTATTTATTTATTTTATTTATTTATTTATTTTATTTATTTATTTTATTTATTTAAATTTATTTATTTATTTATTTTATTTATTTAATTTTATTTAT
Source organism: Corticium candelabrum (assembly GCF_963422355.1). Lineage (NCBI taxonomy): Eukaryota > Metazoa > Porifera > Homoscleromorpha > Homosclerophorida > Plakinidae > Corticium > Corticium candelabrum. Next base: position 1,701,901 of record NC_085085.1, read on the forward strand.
TTAATTTTATGTATTCATTTTTATTTATTTACTTAATTAATTCTTTTTATTTAATTTTAATTTAATAATAAAATTATTTAATATTTAATTATTTAAATTTCTATTGATCATTAGAACTGTGCACTGGAGTATTCAGATATGCTAGAGAAGGTTGCTGCACTCAAGTATGTATTGTCTACCATACCATGTGTGTGTGAGTTGTGGTGTCCATTGTGAGATGATTGTTTGTTGTAGGAGGAAGCGTAGTACAGAAATTGGAACGGGAGGTAGGAGGTGGTTGTGCTGTTTATGGAAGTTGATTCTGACTTGTTTGTTTGTTTGTTTTTTGTATTTGTTTGTTTGTTTGTTTATTATTGTCAGTTGTTTGGTTGTTTGTCTGTCTGTTTGTCTGTCTGTGTATCCGTCCATTTGTCTCTGTTTGTCTGTCTGTCTGTCTGTGTCTCTGTTTGTGTGTTCCTCTTTTTCTGTCTGTCTGTTTGTCCATCCGTGTGTCTGTCTGTTTGTCTGTCTGTCTATCTGTCTATTTGTCTGTCTGTTTGTCTGTCCATCCGTCTGTTTTGTCTGTTTGTTTGTCTGTTCATCCGTCTGTTTTGTCTGTCTCTCTATCTGTCTGTTTGTACGTATGTATGTTTGTCTGTTCATCCACCTATTTGTCTGTCTCAGTCTGTCTGTCTGTATGTTTGTGTGTCTGTCTGTCTGTACGTTTGTGTGTCTGTTTGTTTGTTTGTGTGTTTGTTTGTCTCTGTCTAACTGACTGACCAATCGACAGCCTGCTTTTTGGTCACACTTTTCTTCTATCATCTTGTCTATAGAAACACCAGGAGAACGAATAGTCAGACGTTTGACATTTGAGCGGATCAAAAGAGCTAAAGAAGTCAATCAAGACGCAACATGCACTGTACAAGTGAGAATGAATGTGAGCTGGTTAGTAACTATATATAAAGCTCAATTTTTTACTTTTTTAAGGTTACTCGACCTGACACTAACTCAAACTTACCATCTAAGGCACATAGTAAACAGCAGCTCCGCCTCTTACTTACCATCACAACGATGTCACTCCACCCATGCATAGACAGATGCTTCATCTTCTCTCTGTATGCTCCTATCCAGTCCAGTACTCCAGTTCAGCGAATCCAGACACCCTGCTCTGAACGTATCACATCGGTATGATTTATGTATTTGTCTGCTTTTAGCTAAACCAGTACAGTCTGCTTGTCTACACACACCCTGATCTCCTAGCTAAATCAAGTTAACAAATCAGTTGCAGTAAATGCCAAAAACTCAGATTTGTTCAGACAAATCTTACTTTTGTCTGGCAGACAAAAACTTTTAATACCCCATTTACACTGGCACGTTCGAACGGGTCGGACTGTGCCAGTGTAAACGCAACCAGGCCAAGTTGGGAGCGGCCAGAGTGGGCTGACTCAGCTCGTTCGATTTGAGTGAGTTGGCTCGGTGCAACCCCAGGGATCGGCCCACGTGGGTTGGTGGGGGTCGGGTCCAACCCTCACTCGAGGTCTTACGACCCACACTCACCGTTCTTCGACCCTTAGTACACCATTTTGATTCCTTGCAGTGTACTTGCACTGTCGTTGCTTCTGCAATTAGTAGACAAGCAGCTGGACCATGTACGTGTTCAGTGTGGTTGTGTATGCACAGTTCAGGATCCAGCATCCAGCAGCACGATGACTGAGGAGTCAAGGTTAGGTACACGTACATACCCAGGCGTGCGTGTACACATCTGGGATCGACGTTCTTTTCGTGTAGATATTCGTACGCGTACAGCTGTCGCCTTCGCTAAACTTACAAGTAGGTATGTCGCTCTTCAAGTACATCATGCTCGAGTAGTGTAAAACTACAAGTAGGCTCCAGTAGATCGTGAAGACGGAGACAGTCACGGCGAAAATACTGCGGAAGACGTCTCCTTTGATTATAACAGTCTGTAGTGCCATGCCCAATTCAAACAAAACCTAGACCCCGACTTCTGAAATCCCAGGCCGGACACTGCAACCCGGTCCCGTCGTGTAGTGTAAATGCGAGTAGGTTAGATGGTTCGGTCAAATATCAATAAAGCATGCACAGCAGATGTATTATTCCTGGATATGGCATGGTCTGACGACGAAAGTCTGTATATCTGATTTCGTTGTGGGGAGACGAAGCCATCCAGAGTCAGCTCATCATCACAAGCAGTAGCCAGGGCCGGATCCAGATGAGATTTCAGGGGGTTGCAACCCCCTCTTTTCCAATAGGTGTGGTTCAATAGTTTTATATAATTGCATTAGAAAAGAGAAAAAATATAGTAATGCTATAAATAACTGCTAATGGTGAACCCCCTCTTTCAAAATTCCTGGATCCAGCACTGAGTAGCGCTGCTCATTTTCTACCAAAACACGACTCTTTTGCACAATAGCTGCAGTATCTTACACCATTTGACCCGCAACACTCTATCTTTTGGTTTTTTTAAACAAGCACACAGACAAAGCAACTCCTAGTGTCCATGTTGTATACGTATTAAGACATGTGACAGTCATGTGATTATATAACACGCCTATCTGGCTCGTTCGCAACCTTGCAGTGTAAACGTGTGCTGGCTCGGTCAACAATTCACATCCTGCTGGAATACTCGAACGGGCTGGCCGGTTCTCATTTGTCTTGTCAGTGTAAACGAGGTATAAGACACTTTGTCTGTCTGATGGCAAAATCTTATTTCCAGACCTGCATGTGTGAAACAAGGCTGAACTGTGTGGATCTCACTCGTGGTGTGTGAGTTGACGGGTCTGCAGTAAACTTATCAACGTGGCAATAATCTTTATGCTTACACATTAAGAATTAATCTACTAGTTGTATGGTATACGTAGGCGCCTCGCGTTCGTGAGTAACACGTCCAATGGAGTTTTCAGACCGTCTACTGAAACGCCGAGTCCTAGCTAGACAATACGTATTTGTCGAAACCCTAGCAGTCATGGAAGTAAACATGCAAACTTCCTAGTAGTTTAGATTACGTATATAGGCCTGGTATAGGTAGTCATCGTTTTGTAATTGTGATCAAGACAATTGAAATGTACAGTCTAGGTATGCACTCAGTTCCGTTGTAACGACAGTGGTATGTATTTACTGACATAGAAATTGATATCAGCAAACATTGAGTATCAACAGTGTTAGATGCAGCACAGTGTAGTAAAGGATTGATTGTAGGGGATGTGTGAATAGTTGACTGTAGGTGGCATTCAACTTCTGAAGGTGTTTCTTGGTACACACAGTCCCTAGCTACAATACAAAAGGATGGGGTGACGGAACATCATGAAGCGTTTTTATCACAGTTCGCTCACTTACACGAATCATCTTAGACTCATCTGTAGTTGGACACGGAAACGATTTCTAGGGTAGGTCCTATCATGAAACGTGGTCGTGGGGAGGAGAAATTTGAGATTTATGTGTACACACACACACACACACACACACACACACACACACACACACACACACACACCAAAAGCTCGATGGAGACCCATATAGGACCACGCCCCATTCTGTTGTGCGACCCAGATTAGAAGCCTCGCTACGCTCGGCAATTATATCATATATAATATTTTTTATTATTAGGCCGCATCGAAAATTCTTTGTTTCTGGTAACATACAGTAAAACATTAAATGTATTGCATGGTGACCGAACAATGTACTGCACATGTACTGGCCCTCACTGTCATAGACGCCAACCGGGAATATGGGGCGCAACCAGACAATCCACGCCAGACGGTAGCAGCCTTCGAGGTGAAAGTATACATGACGTCTACCAAACTCTCAATGCAATCTACCATCGTCATCTGGCACTACATCATAGCAAATTCGAGATCTGATGCTGTCTGTACAGACATCAGACAACGCAAGCTTGCATCGTCGTTAGACATTACCATGTGAAGAATGACATTATGGATTTCAGCAGAGACGAGTCTTCACCCTGCAGTATCCTAGAATTATTATGTAAATATATTAATTAATTTGGTAATTAATTATATGTAAATATATTAATTAATTAATTTGTAATGTGTAGTGTGTCTCTGTTAGATGCTTGGCTTTTAGTTAAAATGTCAATGTGCAATGTGTATTGTACTGTTTGTTTGCAATCGATTAGTGATTTGTGTGTTGCTTGCAGGGTTTGGTTTACAAGAAAGCCGATGTACAAGCTGATATTGATGCAAAGAAACGAGACAAGTTTTGGTCTGACCAAGAGGTTGAGTTGCTAGTGTGGGTGAGTTGTGTACGTGTATCTGTCTGTCTGTCTGGCTGTCTGTCTGTCTGTCTGTCTGTCTGTCTGTTTGTCACCACATTATTGATATCATTGTGATGTGTTTACCTTCTTGTAGGGAACTGCATTGGATAGTTTGCTCCAGTCATCACTATTCACGTGGCACTGGTCATTGCTATGAATTGATGTTCATGCATGTTGGTGTGGTTTGCATGCAACATGCTGCAAAGTAAGCTAAACGTCTTGCAAATGTATTATGGGAGACATCAAGTGTCAGTTCTGAAATGAATGTAAGGTAGATGAGTCTGTCTTAAATACAAAGGTTGGTTGTCTCTTAATGTTTCTAGTTACACAAAGCCAAAGCGGCAGTTGAATTATTATTGTGATTGTTTCTCTCTAGCAGCTGAAGATGATGAGAGAGGACACGAGCAGTAGGTTGTGAGTCTAGTCCATCATGGAGTCGTGCAGTGGATCAAGAGAAGCAAGCAGTCAGCAGCCCAGCCGTCAGTTTGAATAGTGGCAGAGTTTGCAAACGAGCAGACAGACTAGATGTGTAAGTTAGAGGAGAGATGGAGTGATAGTGAGGCGTCTAGATGACGTGAGAGTATGAGAGTGTCCAGTTGTAGGAGGTACACTGTAGTGTTGAATTGAGTTTTGTTGAATACATTACTGTACTCACAAGTGCACGTGTCATTCTATGACCACTACAATCTCTAGCAAATAAGCAAGCATGTCTGCGATCTCTACACGCCAGGTCGCTATCATCAGGACATCACCTAGGCATGCGCGAAGAGAAGCGGTGTTTTTGTGATGACGTGTCAACGCCCTTTAGGGCGGGATCAATTTACGTGGCAACACTCAATTCTGTCACCAGCGACGGCCAATGAGAAGATGCCAATAAGTCAAGCCTACATACTCTGCACGTGATCGTAAGGCAGCAGTTGTGTGAGCGGGTGGACCCAAAATGTAGCGACGAAAGTTCGTGTAGCGGAGCAGGTCTAGAGGTGAGTGAGACGCGCAACGTTTCTTTCTGCCAACTCGTCTATGTATCCCGGCAGAAGATCTCGTTGAATTTCTCGTTTGTGCGAAAGAGCTTTGCCGACCGCACAAGCACACAAGAAATTACTAAGACTGACAGTTTGATCTTGTATGAGAAGGTTAGGGAAAAGAGATGAGCGCGACACACAATCACGGTTTCTCTTATTTGCTTGTAAACCCGTCTACTGGATTTGTGTGACGTGATGGAGGAGAAACGCGCCAAGACTTTCACGTCTCGACGTGTTTGTGATGTTATCGCGCATTTGCAATATATTGCGGTTGTAGGGTGTATTGTAATAGACAGTAGACGGGTGTGGGGCGTGGTGCGAGGTGATAGATTAGAGCAAATGGATTGTTAGATTGTGATGTGAGTAAAGGGTTGATGTGGTTGTGTACTGATTGGATTGAGAGCACGTGTTGAGTGAATTGTCGTTTGTTAATGAAATTGGAAGGATTTATTGTTATTGATGTGTTACTGTGATGTTAGAATGAGTGAGAGAGACATCACAAGATTGAATAGCCAACTAGTGGTTGCTGTATTGAATAATGAAGGTGACAAGGTTGACAGATTGTTGAGTCTAGGAGCTTCACCGAATGCTTGTAATGAATATGTATGTTAATGATTGAGTGACTCGTTTTATTGTTGTTTACAACAACTCACTCTAATGTAGAGATTGCCTGTACTGGTGGATGCTTGTGATAGACGCTACCATTCTGTATGTAAGCTGCTAGTGAAGAGAGGGGCAGATTTGAACAAAACTGATTCTTCGGTAAGTGTTGAGAGTGAATGAATGAATGAAGAGAATGAGATTTAAATGATGTGATGAGATTTGTGATAGGATGGATATTACAGTAGAGACAAACAATTAAACACAATTATTGTCATTGCAGGGTATGACTGCTGTAATGATGGTAGCATGGAATGGTGATGATGAAATGGTCGACTTCCTTTTATCATCAAATGCTGATGCTGGACAGAAGGATGTGGTGAGTGTATGTGATGCAGTTTGATGTGGTGATGTGTGAGTATGAGAAGTTATGTTTTAAAATGAATGTATTAATAACGTAAACTAGCAGAGTCCTTCAGCATTGCCCATGTAATACAGATGTATGTATATAAAGGTGTAGTGTGTTTGCTTACTTGACCATAACCTGGAAAAGGGGCTCGATGAAACACATGCAGCCAACAGCCGATTAGACTGTTCTTCTAGCTGAGCAGCCTGTTTTTCATCCAGGAAAGATTAGTAAGTATCAAGTTTTTAAGCAAGTTACTAAGTTTCCATATTAAGGTAATGTCCTTGAAAAGGTTGCATTTTCATTTCCTTTCATACAATCATGCACTGCATACGTTTGTATTTTTGTATTTGCTGCAAACTGTCATCTTAGGCAATCATTGTGATGCTTTGATGGAAAGAAGCGGCCTGCACACACTCAAATGGCAATAAGGCAAAAGAGGAGGCAATGAAAGCCATGCAGCTAACAAATGATTGGACTGACACAGTTCTTCTTAAAAGGTTGAACTTGGACTGTGTGCAGAGTCTCTATGCCAATTGAGTTAGTAGTTTTAGCACAGACACGCACACACACACACACACACACACACACACACACACACACACACACACACACACACACACACACAAAATGGACAAATGTCAATCCCTCCATGTCATTCGATGTCGACCTTAAGAGACAGGACTTTCATGTGCTACGTCGAGGCTTAGGGCTAGCGCTACAATCCACCTGGAGCTTTGCCGAGTGCACTGACAATGGTGCAGCTGTTGGACTGGACATCGAGTCCCACAAGTACCCGTCTGCTGCTCGGTGTTGTACAGTAGTCATGTCCACCCCAGTCAATGACCAGGTACTCATTTATACTCCTGAGTCAAGAGAAGCAATTGTGTGTAAGTTTCTTGCTTAATTAAGGAAATTATGCCATAGATTGCGTCACTGACTTGAACCTGCAACCCTGCAAGGTCCTGGATGTTATCATTCTCCAAATGCACTCTCTAACAAATTGAGCTGCGGCAACACACACACACACACACACACACACACACACACACACACACACACACACACACACACACACACACACACACACACACACACACACACACACACAAATAATGCCTTTTTATCATATTGTCATATATAAAACTGTGCTTGTTTTTGTCTAAGCTGAGTTGACCAGCTCTGGAATATCAAAGCCTTTCCATCAGTAATTAGCCAGGTCACCTGACTGCTATAAACAATCTCTTAACTTACCTCAGTATTCATCGTTTATTGGTGAAGTGACAACACGACAACATTAAAGGAACTGTACCAGACCCTCTCCCACCGTCTGGATGTTGAAAAAGGGGAGGGGCTGGCTAAGCGAGACTAACCTGGATGGCCATACAGCTATTACACTTACACTTGCATTGAGACAACACAAACCATCATGTTTGAGATTGGCTCAAAATCAACGTCATTTCCATTCGCATGGCTAACACACACATCTCAACACTAGCCTTGACATTAAGCCTCCCTTTGCTTTCGGTGGTCCGACCGCGCGAGGATAGCAACGAGACTGTATCACGTGATGTTCTCTCCGAAAGCAAAGGAACATCATGTGATACAGTCCCGTTGCTATCCTCGCGCGGTCGGACCACCGAAAACAAAGTGAGGCCTAGTGTCGAGGCTATCTCAACACAGTACAGTACACATAGAAAGGATCTCACCCCAATTATGGTGGCTTAATAATGTGGTTGTGAATGATATTTGATATTGGAAAGTGTTGATTGTGTGTATGGTGGAGCAGGAGATGTAGATGAGTGTTTTACTAGCAGACATGGTGTTGTATTATGAGTAGTGATGGATAGTCTGCTGGTAGTTGTATTGCATTGATTGCTTGTTGGACAACACATTGCTAATATTCATTGTATATGGTCAGAATGGTAGGACTGCAGTTGATTGGGCTATGTATGAAGGTCACATGTCCACAGCTTGTCATTTGGTGTTGGCAACTCAAAGAGTTGAAGATGTTGCAGTTAAGGTGTGTGACAGTCAGTTGTGTTGAGAGAATGAAATGAATGTGTGTGAGTGTGTGGTGTGTGTAGCATCGACTTCCTGTGTTGCATTGGGCATGTAAGAACAAGAGAGATGATGTGATAAAAACAATTGTTAAACTGGGAACAGAAATGAAGGATGACGTGAGAAATAGAATTTGTGTATCATGTCTATGACATTTATTGTATTGTTGATGCAGTCGGGACAAACTTTACTTCACTATGCCGCTCGTTATGACAGTCGTGATGTGGTTGAGTTTCTCTTGGCCAACAAGGCAGATGCTGATGCTTCAGACAAGGTAGGTGTAGTGACAATCAAATATCAAATGTTAGGTAGGTGTAGCAACAATTAAGTTAAGTTGGATAAACTGATCAAGTATTTACTAAACTGTTTTGGCTGCTTAGAAATGAGGTAAAGCAATCTGTTTGTATTACAAAATATGCATATTATTTGCTGTCTTGGGTATTGTGCTATTTACCAACAATTGAGATTTAAATTGTTGTAAAGTCTTAAAATAGATGTATGGAAATGTCCATAAAATGTAAAGTGCATTTCGTGTAAGACTGCTGTGGGGCTGTCGTTCCAGCAGAGGCAGTTATTGTATAATTGTATTGGTCAAGACTATGAATTAGAAGCAACAAAGTTGAAGCACGTATCACTAAATCTTTTCTATTTTCAACACTCAACAAGAAAAGCAGCCACTGTAAGAGCATTGTAAAAGCACACAGTTGTCAGGAACAGATGCAATGTAACTGACTAGCTTGTGTTGGCTGTGAATGTATTGTGCTATTATTGTCAGGCATCAAGTGTGGTCTCAATATAAACGTGAGTGGGTACACAGTGACACAAGCATATGTGAGTATGACATCTACACGTTGCTTTTTGGGTGACACAAGGATGTACATTTTGTGATCTCGAGGCTAGCTGCTCTTTCACATAAGATTTTCTATTTGAAAATTTGATGTTTTCAAGAAGCATGTTTTGTTGAGTAATGGAAAGGGGGTCACTTGTTCGGCTAGGTACTTTTGTTTGGACATTTATAGTAAATGTAGGAATGTGGCTTTTGTGACGTTGATAGAAAGTGGTTAAGACTGGAATAGGCATTTCATTTTTCTCTATCTACCTTTTCTGGAAGACACTTCCAGCTCTACCTGTTTCAATGCTGGAAGAGGGATGTGCCTACACTTGCGCAGCAGGCAGTCTGTAACCTTGGTGGTGTTCCTGTTCTGTAATCTCATATAGGAGATGTTGGCATTTGGATGAGGGCATTCCCCTGAAGAGACCCCAGTATCTATGCACGTCACTGGTAATAAATGACACGCAGCTCTGTGTGTATCGTTCGAGGTCATGAAATGGGCATTTCAGATTCAGTGGAGATCTGCTCTGCGTTCTAGAGAAATTGAAGTCATTATTTATTTATTACATAAAATACTTATAAACCCATCCTGATCTTGTCTGAATTGTTCAATGCTTGCAAGACCAATCTGATAACTACAAGAATTTAACCTCATTTCCTAACTACATGTTTAAAAGACACCAAGATGTTATGCCGTTACTATAAAGTATGACATCATCAGATAACCACGTAACATTATTGCAGCTAGCAAAGTTTTCTAGTTAGAACAGTGACTTATTGCAAGGTACATCTGGTTGTTAATACCGTATTTCCGCGCATTTAGTTGCATGACAGTATAAGCGGAGATTACCAGAAAGTTGCTTGTCAGACTTTGGTAACGATACTGGCATGCTGGTTTAACGCGAGGGAGTGCTGGTAATGGCGAGGGAGCAACTACTAGTACACATGTGTTGTAATTGTACTGCAGACGCTCTGTCATTCGATTCGTTGGTCTAGAGAATGCAGCTTCCCCCAAAGCCCAGCTAGAAAAGAGAAAGTCGAACAGCTAGAAGGTATCTAGAATGGATGTTCGGAATGTGCATAGCAGAAGATCATACACAATCGAAAAAGCTAGCGGTACTACACAAGTATGACGAACTCAGTGTAAACACAACGAAAGTTGCCAGGAAATGTAGAGTGTCTCGTCAGTGCGTACAGTATGAGTTTTGAACAAGCAGAAGAACACACAGGGCTAACATATAAGGAAGAGAGGAAGACGATGAAGAAGAGGAGGATGAAGACAGAGAAAACCAAACATTATATGGTTGATTATATACTGCAGTTAGATGGGAAAGTATATGTCTTAGTGTTTATTTATGTTAGTTCAATCAATATCTAATAACGGATGCAGCATAGATCTATGGGTCCAGTTTACAAGGAGGTTGGTCAAATCACCTCGCTTAAACCGGCATGCAGCTAAATGCTCGGAAATACGATATACTAGAGAAACATTTGAATGTGAGACATCAGTATAGATACGTGTCCAGTGTCACACGATGTTGTTTGCTGTTGTAGTCACTTGTAAATAGGATAGACACTGAACAGTTTGAAGAAGAGCAAATGTAGATGTGTGTGTTTGAGATGTAAGTGTTAGACGTGATTTTTTATTTTTATGAGCTGTAGTAGCATTCCTCATCTTTATATTGTTCCTAAATTCTTGACATGGACGTTTGACACAGCAGGTTTTGTGTAGATCTACGTAGTGATTTCATTTGAGTTAAACAGACTTAGGAACGCTTGTTAAGTCATGTTGTGATATTTCTACTGACTCGTTGTTATTCTTTGTGTGATAGTATGGTGACAAGCCTTTTGATTTTGCCGTCAGTAATGGTCACATGTCAATGGCTGTTCGGTTGTTTTCATTAATGCAGTCAGTTGAACATCTTGTACTTGAGGTGAGTAACAGTTAATTGTTTACAGTTAGAGAGTAATTGTATTGGTTTGTATTGTCTTTATGGAATTGATTTGCTACATTGATTCTCTTTCTTTGATTGTTGGTAATAGGATGTGTGTAAGCTGCTGCAGTGGGCATGTAGCAATGAAGAAATGGATGTTGTAAGGAAGATTGCAGAGAAGTTTTTTCACGCAGTGGAGGAGGAGGTGAGAGTTTTCACAATACTGTTGATTATGTGTGAAAGATGTTTTTGTGTTGTGCATGCAGTCTGGTCGCACTTTACTTCACGTTGCTGCTCAACTTGGTCATCGTGATGCAGTCAACTATCTGTTGGAGAAGAAGGCAGATGCAGATGCTAAAGATAAGGTAAACAATATTATGAACATTTAATGTTTACTTTAACTTAACAGATGTGTGTTATTGAAATATTACATTGTATACCAATTGTGATGAACCTCCATTTTCAGTAATTTTAAAATCAACTTTCTAGTACATTATTCTTACATGTTTTGGTGCATTCCAGTATAGCTGAGGTGTACCAGTAGGTTGACCTTGTTTGCAAACTAAACCAATGTAGCATGCTGAGATTGTATTTTACAGTCTGCACATGCTCAGCGACTGTTTGCGTGCCTAAGTCAACATCTGGCGTACTGAGATTGTTCAAACTTTCAGGTATCACTAAATTGACCGTATTTAGTATCTTGCATATGTGGTAGGTGTGTGCACTCAAATTTCTTATTTTGTGATGCCGATGCATGATTTCAAGCAAAGTTCTTGAATTACAGCTATGGAAGCGAGAATATCTGACAGAGCAATTTCAGCACACTTGCATGGCACACTGAGACTGCAAGTTCTAATTTGCACACGTGTGAACAATCTGAGCACTGTTACAATCTGAGCACGGGACCAGCATGCAGTACAGCGAGGTATACGAGGATAATGAGGATGCAAGAACACTTGTGTGCTTCTGTAATCTAAAGGAGAGCTGTCTGCTTCTCTGCCTGTCGGTATACCCCCTGGTAATCTCCGGCTTAAATCGGCATGCAGTTAAATGCTCAGAAATACGATATACTAGAGAAACATTCGAATGTGAGACTTCAGTACAGATACGTGTCCAGTGTCACACGATGTTGTTTGCTGTTGTAGTCACTTGTAAATAGGATAGACACTGAACAGTTTGAGGAAGAGCAAATGTAGATGTGTGTGTTTGAGATGTAAGTGGTAGACGTGTTTTTCTATTTTTATGAGCTGTGGTAGCATTCCTCATCTTTATATTGTTTCTATATTCTTGACATGGACGTTTGACACAGCAGGTTTTGTGTAGATCTACGTAGTGATTTCATTTGAGTTAAACAGACTTAGGAACACTTGTTAATTAAGTCATGTTGTGAGTGATATTTCTACTGAGTAGTTGTTATTTTTTGTGTGATAGTATGGTGTCAAGCCTTTTGATTTTGCCTTCAATAATGGTCACATGTCAATTGCTGGTCATTTGTTTTCATTAATGCAGTCAGTTGAACATCTTGTACTTGAGGTGAGTAACAGTTAATTGTTTACAGTTAGAGAGTAATTGTATTGGTTTGTATTGTCTTTATGGAATTGATTTGCTACATTGATTCTCTTTCTTTGATTGTTGGTAATAGGATGTGTGTAAGCTGCTGCAGTGGGCATGTAGGAATAGAAAAATGGATGTTGTAAGGAAGATTGCAGAGAAGTTTTTTCACGCAGTGGAGGAGGAGGTGAGAGTCTTCACAATACTGTTGATTATGTGTGAAAGATGTTTTTGTGTTGTGCATGCAGTCTGGTCGCACTTTACTTCACGTTGCTGCTCAACTTGGTCATCGTGATGCAGTCAACTATCTGTTGGAGAAGAAGGCAGATGCAGATGCTAAAGATAAGGTAAACAATATTATGAACATTTAATGTTTACTTTAACTTAACAGATGTGTGTTATTGAAATATTACATTGTATACCAATTGTGATGAACCTCCATTTTCAGTAATTTTAAAATCAACTTTCTAGTACATTATTCTTACATGTTTTGGTGCATTCCAGTATAGCTGAGGTGTATCAGTAGGTTGACCTTGTTTGCAAACTAAACCAATGTAGCATGCTGAGATTGTATTTTACAGTCTGCACATGCTCAGCGACTGTTTGCGTGCCTAAGTCAACATCTGGCGTACTGAGATTGCTCAAACTTTCAGGTATCACTAAATTGACCGTATTTAGTATCTTGCATATGTGGTAGGTGTGTGCACTCAAATTTCTTATTTGTGATGCCGATGCATGATTTCAAGCAAAGTTCTTGAATTACAGCTATGGAAGCGAGAATATCTGACAGAGCAATTTCAGCACACTTGCATGGCACACTGAGACTGCAAGTTCTAATTTGCACACGCGTGAACAATCTGAGCACTGTTACAATCTGAGCACGGAACCAGCATGCAGTACAGCGAGGTATACGAGGATAATGAGGATGCAAGAACACTTGTGTGCTTCTGTAATCTAAAGGAGAGCTGTCTGCTTCTCTGCCTGTCGGTATATCCCCTGGTAATCTTTGGCTTAAATCGGCATGCAGTTAAATGCTCAGAAATACGATATACTAGAGAAACATTTGAATGTGAGACTTTAGTACAGATACGTGTCCAGTGTCACACAATGTTGTTTGCTGTTGTAGTCACTTGTAAATAGGATAGACACTGAACAGTTTGAGGAAGAGCAAATGTAGATGTGTGTGTTTGAGATGTAAGTGTTAGACGTGTTTTTCTATTTTTATGAGCTGTGGTAGCATTCCTCATCTTTATATTGTTTCTATATTCTTGACATGGACGTTTGACACAGCAGGTTTTGTGTAGATCTACGTAGTGATTTCATTTGAGTTAAACAGACTTAGGAACACTTGTTAATTAAGTCATGTTGTGAGTGATATTTCTACTGAGTAGTTGTTATTTTTTGTGTGATAGTATGGTGTCAAGCCTTTTGATTTTGCCTTCAATAATGGTCACATGTCAATTGCTGGTCATTTGTTTTCATTAATGCAGTCAGTTGAACATCTTGTACTTGAGGTGAGTAACAGTTAATTGTTTACAGTTAGAGAGTAATTGTATTGGTTTGTATTGTCTTTATGGAATTGATTTGCTACATTGATTCTCTTTCTTTGATTGTTGGTAATAGGATGTGTGTAAGCTGCTGCAGTGGGCATGTAGGAATGAAGAAATGGATGTTGCAAGGAAGATTGCAGAGAAGTTTTTTCACGCAGTGGAGGAGGAGGTGAGAGTCTTCACAATACTGTTGATTATGTGTGAAAGATGTTTTTGTGTTGTGCATGCAGTCTGGTCGCACTTTACTTCACGTTGCTGCTCAACTTGGTCATCGTGATGCAGTCAACTATCTGTTGGAGAAGAAGGCAGATGCAGATGCTAAAGATAAGGTAAACAATGTTATGAACACTTAATGTTTACTTTAACTTAACAGATGTGTGTTATTGAAATATTACATTGTATACCAATTGTGATGAACCTCCATTTTCAGTAATTTTAAAATCAACTTTCTAGTACATTATTCTTACATGTTTTGGTGCATTCCAGTATAGCTGAGGTGTACCAGTAGGTTGACCTTGTTTGCAAACTAAACCAATGTAGCATGCTGAGATTGTATTTTACAGTCTGCACATGCTCAGCGACTGTTTGCATGCCTAAGTCAACATCTGGCGTACTGAGATTGTTCAAACCTTCAGGTATCACTAAATTGAACGTATTTAGTATCTTGCATATGTGGTAGGTGTGTGCACTCAAATTTCTTATTTGTGATGCCGATGCATGATTTCAAGCAAAGTTCTTGAATTACAGCTATGGAAGCGAGAATATCTGACAGAGCAATTTCAGCACACTTGCATGGCACACTGAGACTGCAAGTTCTAATTTGCACACGTGTGAACAATCTGAGCACTGTTACAATCTGAGCACGGGACCAGCATGCAGTACAGCGAGGTATACGAGGATAATGAGGATGCAAGAACACTTGTGTGCTTCTGTAATCTAAAGGAGAGCTGTCTGCTTCTCTGCCTGTCGGTATACCCCCTGGTAATCTCCGGCTTAAATCGGCATGCAGTTAAATGCTCAGAAATACGATATACTAGAGAAACATTTGAATGTGAGACTTCAGTACAGATACGTGTCCAGTGTCACACGATGTTGTTTGCTGTTGTAGTCACGTGTAAATAGGATAGACACTGAACAGTTTGAGGAAGAGCAAATGTAGATGTGTGTGTTTGAGATGTAAGTGTTAGACGTGATTTTCTATTTTTATGAGCTGTGGTAGCATTCCTCATCTTTATATTGTTCCTAAAGTCTTGACATGGACGTTTGACACAGCAGGTTTTGTGTAGATCTACGTAGTGATTTCATTTGAGTTAAACAGACTTAGGGACGCTTGTTAATTAAGTCATGTTGTGATATTTCTACTGACTAGTTGTTATTTTTTGTGTGATAGAATGGTGACAATCCTTTTGATTTTGCCTTCAATAATGGTCACATGTCAATTGCTGGTCATTTGTTTTCATTAATGCAGTCAGTTGAACATCTTGTAGTTGAGGTGAGTAACAGTTAATTGTTTACAGTTAGAGAGTAATTGTATTGGTTTGTATTGTCTTTATGGAATTGATTTGCTACATTGATTCTCTTTTTTTGATTGTTGATAATAGGATGTGTGTAAGCTGCTGCAGTGGGCATGTAGGAATAGAAAAATGGATGTTGTAAGGAAGATTGCAGAGAAGTTTTTTCACGCAGTGGAGGAGGAGGTGAGAGTCTTCACAATACTGTTGATTATGTGTGAAAGATGTTTTTGTGTTGTGCATGCAGTCTGGTCGCACTTTACTTCACGTTGCTGCTCAACTTGGTCATCGTGATGCAGTCAACTATCTGTTGGAGAAGAAGGCAGATGCAGATGCTAAAGATAAGGTAAACAATATTATGAACATTTAATGTTTACTTTAACTTAACAGATGTGTGTTATTGAAATATTACATTGTATACCAATTGTGATGAACCTCCATTTTCAGTAATTTTAAAATCAACTTTCTAGTACATTATTCTTACATGTTTTGGTGCATTCCAGTATAGCTGAGGTGTACCAGTAGGTTGACCTTGTTTGCAAACTAAACCAATGTAGCATGCTGAGATTGTATTTTACAGTCTGCACATGCTCAGCGACTGTTTGCGTGCCTAAGTCAACATCTGGCGTACTGAGATTGTTCAAACTTTCAGGTATCACTAAATTGACCGTATTTAGTATCTTGCATATGTGGTAGGTGTGTGCACTCAAATTTCTTATTTTGTGATGCCGATGCATGATTTCAAGCAAAGTTCTTGAATTACAGCTATGGAAGCGAGAATATCTGACAGAGCAATTTCAGCACACTTGCATGGCACACTGAGACTGCAAGTTCTAATTTGCACACGCGTAAACAATCTGAGCACTGTTACAATCTGAGCACGGGACCAGCATGCAGTACAGCGAGGTATACGAGGATAATGAGGATGCAAGAACACTTGTGTGCTTCTGTAATCTAAAGGAGAGCTGTCTGCGTGTCTGCCTGTCGAACTGTATGTGCAACTACTCGTATCTCCATCGCCCCGCGTCAGACCTCTGCTGAATTCGGCTCATGCATGCCGAAACGACAGGTAGAAGTGCCTGTCGTTGTCTTCTGGACTTTTGACTGCCAGTTGAGTTAGTAGTTTTAGCACTTTCAGGGTTTAACACACACGCATGCACACACGCACACACACACACACACACACACACACACACACACACACACACACACACACAGCAATGGCAAATGGAGAAGGAGCTGCCGTTAAACTGTAATGCCTTTCTGTACACTAAGTAGGAGCTATGGGCCGCGCTAAGCAATCTCCTGGAGCCTGGCCAGGTGCACACACACACACACACACACACACACACACACACACACACACACACACACACACACACACACGTGTGAATATCTCGAACGGTGTGTCAGATCTCCACCGAATTTAAACTGCCCGTTCCTGACCTCAGACGGTACCCACAGAGAGTGCCGTTTATTGTTGGCGACGTCGAAGAAGGAAAGATATGTTTAGTATATCCAGGTCTGGCTCAGGTCAGGTACAACGTGTATACACATGGTGTGCTGGAATACGATTCGTGCATGCTTATGTGGTACAAAATGGCGTGGAGCAAGATGGAGACTCTGTCTTATTTGCCTTATCCAATTGTGGAGTGATCAAGATGAGCAAAACAAATATCTTGAACTCCATTGCTGCAACAATCGCCTGGTGATAGACCTACGTATTCTATGAATAGTATGACGTCTCGTATATGTTCTATGCATTTCTCCATATGACTGTTGTAAAGGCATAGAGAGAAAACGAGCAGCTTGGCTTCTGTCCATTGCAAACGTGAGCTATGATGATCTCGAGTAACTAAGGCACGTTAATGACACGCATTGGTTCACTTCTACACACCCATTAAGATTATTGGCTCGTGTCTACAGTGTGTTGTGTGGAATGCTGAGCTGGAACGGCTCGGCTCGGATTGGCTCAGTATGCGTGCTTGTGTAAACGGAGCATCAGTACATATTGTCTAGGTTAGATTACCATGGCTATTTGCCAACCTGTTTGTTCGAAAACTTTGTGCTAAATGTGGAGTTTACTGTAGTTGTGGCAGCATTCTCCATCATTGTATACAAACTTTAGGTATAAATTGTTACATCTGATATGTGTGTTTCATGTTTAGGATGGTAAGAGACCATACCAACTGGCTGATGGTGCACTGAGAAGACGACTAAGGAAAGCAATAGTGAGACGTTTATGTAGTGAGATATGGTGGTATGTGTAGAATGGATGGGTTGTATTGTCAGGATGAACAGAAGTATGCTGTTCTGTTTGCTGAGGGCACAGTGAGACCAGAAATCATCAAGTTGTGTTTCATCGGTTCAGAAGGAGCAGGAAAGACGACACTGATGGAGGCTCTCAAACGAGGATGGTTGAAACGAATTTTCACAAACGAGAATCAAGCAGACGACCCGTATTGTGAAGAGGAACGCACGATCGGTATCAACGTGGTGACAGCCAATATTCCAAGAGTGGGTCTTGTTTCACTGTGGGACCACGCAGGTCAAAAGCAGTTCCACAAAACCCACGGCCTCTTCTTCTCTCCATCCAACTCGTTGTTCATCTTGCTAGTGAGTCTAGTGAGAGGAAAGGAGAGACGCAGGTGCAGTGATGAGGAGTTGCGAGATGAGCTTCAGTACTGGCTCTCATTTCTCAGATCCAGTTTGGATGGAGAGTTTATACCCACAGTGTTGATAATGGCCAGTCGAGGAGATTATTATCGTGATAGTCAGCGTGTGTTGCAGCACGTGGTCGACTACATTCGTGAGCTGTTCAAAGGCAAGATCAACATCATTCAAGAATGTTTGGTTATCGACTGCAGGAGTAGTTCATCTCCTGAAATGAGAGAACTGAAGAGAGTGTTGCGTGGTGTGAAGCAGCAGCTACAGCAAGTGATCATAAGACTAATTTTATTAGACTTCATAAATTTGCTTTCTAATTCAGATATTTATGTTACAGTCTGCTCCTCTGTATCCTCGTCTCTGTCAGCCAGTCATGTCCAAGTTGCTTCCTTCTCTTCGTAAGAAACAAGAAGATCCATTCATGGAGACGGCAACACTCATGGAGAAGATCGAGCAGGAAGCATGTCCAGGACAAGAGAAGAAGGTTGTAGAGAAGGTTGTAGAGAAGGTAGTTGGTTTTCTGGATGAATCAGGAGAGGTGAGACGACTAGCAGCCGTTTAGTCCCTGCGTATGTGCATGCATGCACGTGTGTGTGTGTGTGTGTGTGTGTGTGTGTGTGTGTGTGTGTGTGTGTGTGTGTGTGTGTGTAGGCAGAAGTGGAAGAACGTCTGTGCTAGCAAAATTTACTCAATCGTCACTTCAAGAGTAAAATTAGAAAATGCCCAAAGTAGTCAGAAGGCTCGTGATAGAGCCGATCCCAGCAGATGTCATGACCAACAGCCTCTGCTGTGCACTACCTGCAAGCGACTGTTTAAGTCACAACAGGGAAGAAAGACACAATTGCAACAGAGGACAAAATCGCCTAAATCCCCGGGAAGGAGCAAAGGCCGGAATCAAGTGCGACAGATGCGGTCGTTTATTCACATGAGAAAGTGACAAGAAAAGACATAAATGTTATCAATGTATTTTAGATTTGTGACGTATTTACTAGATAGTGACTTCCTTTCTTACACTTTATATGTTTCACCATCATCCATGTGGATGGGCAGTTGAAGGTGGAAGGTGTTTGTGTGTGTGCGTGTGTGTGTGTGTGTGTGTGTGTGTGTGTGTGTGTGTGTGTGTGTGTGAGTGTGTGTGTGTGTGTGAGTGTGTGTGTGTGTGTGTGTGTGTGTGTGTGTGTGTGTGTGTGTGTGTGTGTGTGTGTGTGGATGTAGCATAGCAGCCTTCTAAATGTGTCGGCGCTGAGGTATTTGACCCTCTTTGGCTTACCATCTGGCGTCTGCGATACCTTCAAATGCCATCATCACGATAAACCATCTCAGGTCGACAGGAGTGCCGCACCCATCACTTGGGAGTGAGCCTACGTCAACATGTTGTTTTTTGGAGAACAACTGTCGTGCTACTCCCACATTATAAAGTTCTCTGATCGCTTGTAAGGTTGAAGTACTCATTTTCATAATCTTACGTCTATTTCTGTTCATTGCCAATGGAAGAGGAGGCCATGTGCATGGAGTACAATAGCGGTAATGACTGAGCGGCATGAATGAAAGAAGTTGGTCTTCAGGGTGGAAAGTAGAACGATGGTCTATGGTTTGTGCGAGTGATCTGTATGCTGGGTAGCCTCGAAGTTCCAGACCGTTGCTCAAAAGAAATTGGGCAACGGTCTGGAACTTTGAGGCTGCTGCCGGGTTAGCAAGATGCAGCAGTTTGACTTCTTGCTGTATAGAGAATTGAAAGATTCAGGACGCTGTACATTAGATTACCTGTTTTCAAACTGGTAGATAGAGATTTGTGATTTTTCCTGCTGTTTATGCCATCATCTTTTGAGATGGGATGGTTTTTGGTTTTTCTGTTGTGTGTGTGTGTGTGTGTGTGTGTGTGTGTGTGTGTGTGTGTGTGTGTGTGTGTGTGTGTGTGTGTGTGTGTGCATGCCTGTGTGTGTGTGTGCATGCCTGTGTGTGCCATACGTGCGTGGGTGGGTAGGTGGTGGGTGCGTGAGTGTGGGTGTACGTACGTACGTGTGTGTGTGTGTGTTTGTCTGTCTGTTTGTCTGTCTGTTTGTTTGTCTGTCTGTTTGTCTGTCTGTCTATTTCTATCTGTTTGTTTGTGTTTGCTTGTTATTTTTGTTGTGTGCATGTGGATGGGTGTTACTGTTGTGATTTGTTTTTAGATTGCTGTTGTTGGTGATGTGGCTGCTCTCAATCCTGCTTGTCTACATCAATATGCCATCGGTCCTATTGTTGCTTCCAAGGATTTCAAGTGGCATGTCAAGTCAGAGAGAAATGATGGCACAGTAACAAAAGAAGAAGCAAAAACGGCAATCGATCATTACTTGAGAGATCACAAGATTGCTGTTCAACTCAACACAGATAAAGTTCTCGCTATCAACAAATCTCTTGGTATCTGCTTCAAAGTGGAAGGCAGAGACGACACGTACATGTTTCCAGCTCTCTTGCCTCGTAAGGATCTGTCTGTCATGTGGGAGAAAGATGAGAGTAAGAAAGTGTACGTCGGTCGACGTCAAGTGTGCAGCAGTCAAACGACCATCTTCAGTCCATCTACATTCTGCATGTTTCAATCTACAGTTTGCATTACTTTGGATCAAAAGGCAAGGCTGTGGAGGGACGGACTGATCTTATCACAAGGCAGTACAATTCATAATCTCATTGAGTGTTTGGTGGCCATGATAGATCCTGTTCGTTCTGTCGACTTTGTGTGTCGTGGAGGCAAGCAAACAGAAGCAGAATGTGTTTCACTGCTGTACACTGTCATGTCTCTTTGGAGAGATATGTTAGACAGCTACAGTCCGTGCACTGAATATCAGACTGAATATCTGAGCAGAAAGCATTTAGAGGAACACAAAGAACTGAAACAAGTCGCTACCTACTCTCAGAAGGAGATCGACGAAGCAAAAGCAAAGGAAGAAGGCGCACATGCTGCTGTCAAACAAGTAGTTGGTGATGAGCTGATCGTAGAAAGTCTTGGCGACCTGCTGGTTGTTAAACCCATCAGTCAATCAGCTCCAGTTTCATCCAGTGCAGTTTTCAATGCTGTTATTGGGTGTGGTTCATGTCAATGGTATTCATTTGGACTAAAACTAGACTTTAATCATGATCAGATTGAAGCTTTGTGTCATGACAAAGTGACTCCTGCTGATAAATTGTCTGCAATCATCCAAGTAAAGACCAAACAAGTTGGTTATGTGAAGAAGACGGATGATCTGCTGTTAGAGGCATGTAGACATTTACCAGATCCGATTGATGGTGCAGTGAAGGAGAAGCTTGGAATTTATCATTAGTCACGTGACTGTAGAAACTAAGCTTGATATATCTATAGACAGAATTTATTAGCAAAATTACTGTTTTCAAGTGTCACATTCTGTTTAAAATAGCAGCATATTTGGGCATGTAATACCTAGTAATGATGGGACTAGCTAATGCACATGTACTTAAGGATTATTGGCACCCTTAAAACTGAAAACATTAAATTCAAGAAACATTGCCCAATTGATGGTTCAAATGTGTTACGTCTTGATGCCACATGATAACATCCGTTTCAGCCGGATGTCTAGCGCGCGTGCACTACTGAATCTTGCTTGTGGGCGTGTGTGCTGCGAGTTTGTAGTATGTCGGTGAATTTCTAAATCCTCGTACGAAGACGTCATCAGCGATTCGTCGGACACAAACTGGTGAGAGATCTGTGGCGCATGCGTCGGTCGAATGTGTTTTTTTCGTCATTTGCACGTTCGTCTTCAGGGTGCTGTTCGATTATGACAAACAGACGAACGACGTAAAAGTGATTGAGACTGGAGGTCAGCTTTTTACGCATGTAAACGTCGCAGGGAATCGAGTTGACAGGAAAACTGTGTACGCATGCGCAGTAAATAATATTGGATTGCAGATTGAATTATTATGTATGCGTTAAAATTTAGTCTAAAATTAAGTAACTATTGTATTAAAATTTATGATTGATATTAATTGGCATGTAACCCTTATGGTATTATTTATGAATGTTTGGTAACACCAGTAGCAATGTTTCTGCTGTAGACATGCAAGTATGGGCGTGGTTTAATTAATATGTATGAACGTTATATCCATTTCATTGCAGATGGGAGCATCGAGGAATTGGGCAAAGAGTTTAGCGACAGTAAAATACAATACGGATGGTGCAAAGTGACCGATCCAAACACCAACCTGCCGAAGCTTGTTCTTATCAACTGGGTGAGTTTTCTAAGATCAAAACTGAAAAATACGTCTACAAGAGGCATTTGTATTATATTGATATCAATGAATAGTTGCTGCCTTTTAGTCGTTTGTTGACTGGTTGTGTATTTACGTAATCGGTTTTTCTGTATAGTTTGGGGAGGCAGCACCAACATCACGGAAAGGCGTCTGTCAACGTCATGTCAACGATATTGCCGGATTTCTAAGGGTTTGTGTGTTACATGCATATTTATTGCATGTTGTTGTGTGATTGTTTTGTTCTTTCAGGGTGCTCACTTGATCATCAATGCTCGTCACGAAGGCGACGTGGAGGAGAAGGTCGTATTAGAGAAAGTGTCGAAATCGTCTGGAGCTCGTTATGGCTTTCACAAGGAAAAGGCCAGACCAGTGGAACCATCCGGTCCAGTGGTACGTATGCTGTATCTGTACTAAATGGGATGGGCTGTGGGTTGTGGTAGTTTGCAATACATTTTAAAGTCAAATATATTAATTAATGTTATAAATATATAATAATTTATTTTATTAATAATTTTGATAATTTATATAATATGTAAATATATTAGTTAAATGTAAATATATTAATTAATTAACTTTGTTCTCTGTAGTTTGTCTCTATTAGATGCTTGGCTTTTAGTTAAAATGTCAATGTGCAATGTGTATTGTACTATTTGTTTGCAATCGATTAGTGATCTGTGTGTTGCTTGCAGGGTTTGGTTTACAAGAAAGCCGACGTACGAGCTGATATTGATGCAAACAAACGAGACAAGTTTTGGTCTGACCAAGAGATTGAGTTGCTTTTGGTGTAGTTTGTCTCTGTCTGTCTGTCTGTCTGTCTGTCTGTCTGTCTGTCTGTCTGTCTGTCTGTCTGTCTGTCTGTCTGTCTGTCTGTCCATCTGTCTGTTTGTCTGTGTGTAGTTTTCTTGTTTTGTTAATAGAAACTTGAGAAGCAGCGCGTTCAAGAGAAACGTAAGGTAAAAATGGAGGAAGCAAAGAAGCGGACAGTGAAATCAAAGAAAGGGAGGTCTGTGTGATGGGTGGGATTGTGGTAAATTTTGTGCAGTCAGTGATTGCTTGGTTTGGTAGGCAAGAGAGACAACTTCGTGGAGAGAGAAAGTTGAACGTAAACGATCAATTGATGCACAGAAGTAGGTTGTGTGTGTGTGTGCACGCGCGCGCGCATGTGCACGCACACACTACGTGTTGCTTATCTGTGACATTTCACGTGTCTAGAGCTCACGAAAGGGAAGGCTATCGTAGACGTGAAGAAGAAGACAGAGCACATTACGTTAGCTCTTTGTATGCTTCAATACAGACATTTAGTAACCAGCAGGAATGTGACAGACAGGCAGGTTGTGTATGCAGAAGTGTGCATCAATACTGGCAAGTGTTGTGTGATGCATCTGTGATGGAAACGTCATGTGACATCACGGATTGAAAGTCAGATGCACAAATAGAAATTGCAAGGGCAAACTCATCTTGTATTGGTCTACTGCAGTGTAATATATTGCTGGCATTTTAGAAAGCTTGCGTGGAGCAGTTAGATGCTGAAACTGAGAGGGAGAAGCGGCAAGCACACGACAGACGAAGGTTTAATCAGCAGGTAAATCGCAAGAGTAACTAAAGTCCGTTTCAGAATTAAAGTCACCTCACCAGTTACAGTCAAAAGTGGGCTGTTGACGCGTAACCCTAGACTAGTAAGTAGAAACAGCTTGAGAATGTAATGTGCATGCTAGGTACAGCCACTACGACTCTCTATCGCTTTCTACAGCATCGTTGGCTTTGTTCTGTGTAGTTTACTGGCAAGGTATTGGAAAAGCGGTAATGAGACACCACTACAACAATAGGCCATCCGGTACATTATATGGTGTTAGGTATCCTAAGCCTCTTCTCAAAGGCAGAGGTGACTTTAATTGTGAAACGGACTTTAGTTTATGATTTATTGGAAGTTATGATTGTGCCAATTAGTCGTCTATTTGTGTGTATGTGTGTGTGTGTGTGTGTGTGTGTGTGTGTGTGTGTGTGTGTGCACGTGCATGTGTGTCTGTCTGTTTGTCTGTCTGTCTGTCTGTCTGTCCAATACATATATTTTCAACATTAAAATCTACAATCAACACAACTAAGCAACTCTACTGTCCCAATCGCACAAAATCTCTACCAAATTAAAACTCTACAGAGACCAGCCCTATATAGGGCTGTATAGTAAAGCACATCAATAATTGTGTGTATTGTTCATTCTCTTCACTTTTCTTGTATGTTCCAGTAAGCGAGATGTCTTCCTGGAAATCACTCTAGCGTTACATTGTTGTAACTGAACTGATAAACATTGTCTCCAATATGTTGTAAAATTGGATGCATTCTGATGACTGTCCTCATCGTAAGACATGAGAGAAAGAGTCTTTAAAAACTGTTGAACCTCATCACCCCATCTGCCATAATGTTCAAATACCAAAGGGATTGCTGTTGGTGCATACCCTCCTGGTAGCAGTTGGGAGTCATACTTTGTATGTTTGATCTTTTCTCTTCTGGATGCGGCAGCATCATCAGCATAAGCAGCTCTAGATAGCATGTCTTTGCTGAATGGATGTGATAGAGCAATGTCTAATTCTGCTGCTGGCATGCAGAATGATTCCGCGACATAGATATATGGCCTTCCACTGGAGGTGGTGTAGCGATCTTTAGGCTCAATGTAGTATGGTACATGTAACTGGCTGAGACAATCTTCCCACACAGAAACCATACGAGCTCACGAGGACACAAAAATCAAGTTTGATATTTGTTGTAATGATGTCAAGTCGAAACCACCATATCTGATAGGCAAGGTTGCTTGCTTCCACTTTTCATCAGTAAGGGCAGAAATTTGTAACAAATTCGAAAATGTAGAGCGAGATAGATGATCATGAAGAACTGCAGCAGCTTGTAAGATAACACAATAGATTATGTAGTTTTGTTCACTTATTTTGTTACCTCTGCTTGCAAATCTTAATCTGTCTGTCTGTCTGTTTGTCTGTCTATTTGTGTGTCTGTCTGTCTGTCAATCACATATATTTCAACTTTCATCTATGATACATTTTACAATGCAGGGGACTATATACTGTCCAACTACTAGTAGTGTTCATCAACTAAACTAAGCTAAAATTGAAACTCGTGTAAAACAAAATGAGGACTACACTTAAAAGCTACAGTGTACAAGCAAAGCTTGTGTGTCTGTCTGTCTGTCTGTCTGTTTGTGTGTTTGTCTGTCATGATATCATCAATATATTTATGAAATTCTGCTAACTAACTTGTATGGTTTTTGTCTTAGGAATGTGAGACAGTCGATGCTGCAGTGAGGCACACAAAGGAAAGTGTTGCTGAGCGAGAAGCCGCAGACTCTCAGCATGCAGTAGAAGAAGCAAGATGTGCAGTGGAAGAGGCAAGGGCCATGCGAGATGCAGAGGCACAAGCAGAGGTAAGAAAATAAGTGAACAAAACTACATAATCTATCGTATTATCTTACATACAGAAGGGCATGCATTAATAAGTGAGGGTTAGAATGATGTGTGAACAAGACGTCTTGTACTTCATTGAGCATGCCTTTTGCCTGGTAGCCTTGAACATCCAGACCGTAACACGTTAGTGGGTGTGCAGTCAGCAAGTTAGATGTGGTGTTGTCTTCGAAAGAGTCGTATTCTCTAGAATAACTTGAGGACCAAGACGTCAATCAGGAATTGTGCTACTGTGAGGTAGTGGTGTAGTGTCACTCTCATGGCACATCGAAATCGCTGAGAAGACAATGTGTAACATACGTCAACACAGAATTGGAGTAAGTGTAGCCTCCTGTGTGCAAAGCTTGGGTATTGTGATGTCTAAGGTTCTTTAAATTACTGGAAGTCTTCGAAATAGTTTGAGGCCCAGATGACGCTATGCAGTTTACTAAGGGGGTGATTTACTAAGTGGCAAAATACTAAAGGCTGCATCACTATAGGGGTGAGGGGCTGAATTAGTGAGAAGGCGATTTAGTTAGTGAGGGGAGATTTAGAGAGGAGGTGAATCAGTGAGGGGTGAATATGTGAGGGGTGAGAGAATCAGTGAGGGACGACGGATGGTCGAGGGTGCAACGGATTGCCAAGGGTGCAGCAGATCACAGAGGGTCAAAGAGGGCGAGATTTGCTGAGGGGCATATTGCTCAGGTTGTGGGTGGATTGCCGGGGGGGGGGGGCATATTGCTGTATATCTCTGAGGGTTGAGTTACCGAGGGACAAAAATTTACTGAGGGGCGAATTACTGAGGAGGTGAATTACTAAAGAGCACATTAAATAGGTACTTTACGGCACGTTTGCCTTACGTGTTCCATGACATAACAATGTCTAACAGCCACTATCTTATTAAAATATTTTTATATACTAAAAATTATTTGTTATTAATAGTTTGTTTGTAGTTATCGTTGCATGTTACATTAGGTATGGTGCATGTCTGTGATGTGTGTGTGTGCATGCGTGTGTGTGTGTGTGTGTGTGTGTGTGTGTGTGTGTGTGTGTGTGTGTCTGTGTGTCTGTGTGTCTGTGTGTCTGTGTCTGTGTCTGTGTCTGTGTCTGTGTCTGTGTGTGTGTGTGTGTGTGTGTGTGTGTGTGTGTGTGTGTGTGTGTGTGTGTGTGTGTGTACATGTACACATTGTTGATCTGGTGTGTTATGTTGGCTGTTGTAGACAGAAGCCGAGGCCGCTGCTGCAGACGAAGCCGTTCGACAGGCACAGGAAGCAGCCGAGCAAGCACTAGCTGAACAGAGAGTAAGCCGAGATGTACATACATTTACCAGCCACATCTTTGTATATCATATCACCTCAAAATGCCACAATGTTTACCCTTATGTGTTTGAAAGACCTTCAGCTTGTGTATAAGGCCATCCTTCATCCAGTGCCACACTAGCATATGATTTCAGTGTTTTGTATTGCTCGTCTGTGTGGCGCTCAGCATTTATCTGCATGGTATTCGCATCTCGTTTGTCTGTTGACGACACGTCAAGCAAAAAAGATTTTGACATTCTTTCAAATTGTTTCTGTTCACAAATTTGGTTTGTTGGACACGTTTTCGTTGTGTATCGAGCATGTGTAGGGTATACCAAGTATGTGATGTCTCACATGTGTAAGGGGGGCATTTATTCTAGGGTAATGGTTTTATGTGGCTTTTTAACTAAAGGAAATATTTTGTACAGCAATGATGTTGATTTTTGTTGATTTTTGTTGATTTTCTGAGTTAGTGAACTGTAGAATGCTGTTGGATGTTGTGTTTGTGGTGTTGTTTGTTTTTATTGTTTCTGTTTATTTGTTTGTCTGTCTGTTTGTCTGCCTTTGTGTGTTTGTATGTGTTTGTCTGTCTGTCTGTCTGTTTCTCTGTCTGCCTGCTTGTCTGCCTGTGTGTGTGTGTGTGTGTGTGTTTGTGTGTGTGTGTGTGTTTGTATATCTATCTTTCTTTCTGCTTGTCTGTCTATGTGTCTGTCTGTCTGTCTGTCTGTCTGTCTGTCTGTCTGTCTGTCTGTCTGTCTGTCTGTCTGTCTGTCTGTCTGTTTGTTTGTGTGTATAGTTTTCTTGCTTTGTTAATAGAAACTTGAGAAGCAGTGCGTTCAAGACGAACGTAAGGCAAGAGGAGGAAGCAAAGAAGCAAGACAGTGAAGTCGAAGAGAGGGAAGTCTGTGTTATGGGTGAGATTGTGGAGTTTTTGTGCAGTCAGTGATTGCTTGGTTTGGCAGGCAAGAGAGAGACAACTTTGTGGAGAGAGGGAAGCTGAACGTGCACAAGCAATTGATGCACAGAAGTGGTGTGTGTGTGTGTGTGTGTGTGTGTGTGTGTGTGTGTGTGTGTGCATGTGTGTGTGTGTGTGTGTGTGTGTGTGTGTGCATGTGTGTGTGTGTGTGTGTGTGTGTGTGTGTGTGTGTGTGTGTGTGTGTGTGTGTGTGTGTGTGTGTGTGTGTGTGTGTGTGTGTGTGTGTGTGTGTGTGTGTGTGCTCTATGTGTTGCTTGTCTGTGACATTTGACATGTCTAGAGCTCGTGAAAGGGAAGAATATTGTAGACGTGAAGAAGAAGACAGAGCACATTGCGTTAGTTCTTTGTATGCTTCATCATCTTCAGTACAGACATTTAGTAAACAGC
This sequence comes from Corticium candelabrum, assembly GCF_963422355.1. Lineage (NCBI taxonomy): Eukaryota > Metazoa > Porifera > Homoscleromorpha > Homosclerophorida > Plakinidae > Corticium > Corticium candelabrum. The sequence goes on from NC_085085.1 coordinate 1,730,654, forward strand.
AGCAATGTGACAGACAGGCAGGTTGCGTATGCAGGAGTGTGCATGAACACTGGCAAGTGTTGTGTGATTCATGTGTGGTGGAAACGTTATGTGACATCACGGATTTGTGTTGTTGTTGTTGTTTTGTATGTATTGTGTGGTGATTGGTGATTGTGGCATTGACAACATGTGGAGATAGAGACAGGTAGAAGGCTGGTGGACAGACAGTTGCACAGGGAGATGGACAGAGAGACAGACGGACAAAGAAATAGACACACAAAGATAGAAAGATGGACAAACAAACAGACAGACAGAGACAGGAAGACAGACAGATGATAGGCAGACAGACAGACAGACAGACAAAGTGCAGTGTTGCTCATCTGACATAGTCACACACATTGATAAGGTCATCTTGTGAGAACCGTTCCTCCATATAAATTCCAACCTCCAGCAAATATACACAATCTACAGACACACACTCGACATTCAGCAACTTTCTATACCTAGATGACATCACTGCTAGGTCATGGGCACAAGCTATACTTCGTATCAGGCATGGTGGTTTTTGGCTCACTTCTATTCAAAACCTCTCACCAATTGCATTTGTTGTCGGTTGGATTCAATATTTGTACGTATTACCAAGTTGGTTTTCAGGGTTAAGATGACTGGTAGACACAGTGCTTAGTCAAGCAATCTCACTGAATGCCCAAATAGACACTATCAGTTACAAGTTGCAAAGTCACTGAATCCAGGCCAGACACTGACAGATCTACTACCTGACACTGAAAACTCACAACATCAACTGTCAGGAAAACTGGACAGAGCACAAGTGTTGCACATGATTGAGAACTCGTCAATGAAAGATGCCACTTGTTTGAAGTCTCATCAAGGAAAAGGTTGAGGAGTCTGGCTGGACTGCATTCCTAGTTCACAGAAGCTTGCACTTTCTCTGATTTGTTCTGTTTGACAGCTTTGTTAGGCTGGGTCTCCCAATGCCACTGCCTCCTTCAGTTGATACATGTGAATGTGGGAAACGACTGGATGATGAAGGTTACCATCTGATGACATGCAAAATGAGTGGAGGAGTGGACCAGTTTGGACCCATAATTCCATCAGTTTGATGAGACTGTCTAAATCACCTCCATCTCAACCATATCATAGACCGAGACAAAGTATAGCAGCTTCCAAGCCAGACCTGATATCATCGTTCAAAATGCATTTGAATTGAATATTGAGCTGGATGTATCCATAGCTCACCCCTGGTGTCCTGACATCAGTCTAATTGCCAGCACAAAGCAGCGGATGAGCGGCTCTGAGAAGAGAGGAAAAGAAGAAAGAAACGTCCAGCTCAGAAAAACATCCACGTGGCTCTAACCCTAATGTGGTCTTCCTTGTGTTTGACCACTTTGAACATATGGGGTAAAGATGGACAGCAGTTTCTGCATCAGATATTCCAATGATCAAAAGAGACGACAATGGAAAAATCAACAGCATGGATTTCAAACTTACTGGCGATGGCAACTGGCAATGACATTGCAGAGATGCAATGAAAGTGATATCAAAGGAAATTAGACAGGATGACATGCTCAAGATACTCATTAGATGATTTATACAAAAGTCAATTGTACAGTAGATAAGTTAGCACTGGAGAGATGGGCCTAGTGGTCGTAGATAATTTTGAGGTGAAGAGACAGTATAGTTTAGAGACGGACAGACAGGCAGACAGACAGTAGGCCTGCACATATTATGCAGACATTATATTGAGCATAATTGGTACTGACAAGCATCGAGCATAATTGCAAGGTTTACGAGCAATACATCATCGTATACTCATGTAATTGCTAGTCTGCTAAAGCAATATTAATATGGTAGAACTTGGAGATTGCATGGGGCATTGATGTTACAATAGAACAAACATTAATTAAAAACCAGTTAAGCATATTTTTGCTGGAATGTCAAGCCAGTTTGTTGGCATTTCAAAACTTGTAGTTTGGTTTTGTTGTAAGTTTACTTTGTTTTACTTTGCAACAAATCACTTGAGCCAAGTTGTGTCAAATTGTGTGAGCATAATGTGAGCAAACTTGTACAATTGAGTGAGCACTGCAGCATAGCATAATGCAAGATAAAATGAGCATAATATGTGCAGGTCTAGCAGACAGAGAGACAGACAGGAAAGTGACATGTAGGCAAGTAGATTGAAAGTCAGATGCACAAATAGAAATTGCAAAGGCAAATTCGTCTTGTATTGGTCTACTGCAGTGTAATATATTGCTGGCATTTTAGAAAGATCGCATGGAGCAGTTGGATGCTTGAAACTGAGAGCAAGAAGTGGCTAGCACACGAGGAAAGACGAAGGTTTAAGCAGCAGGTAAATCGCAAGTGTAACTAGCTTATGATTTATTGAAATATACGATTGTGGTGCAGGATTGTAGCAATTAGGCGTTTATTTGTGTAGTACACACACACACACACACACACACACACACACACACACACACACACACACACACACACACACACACACACACACACACACAAACCACATTATTGAGATCATTGTGATGTGTTTCTTGTAGGGAAGTGCATTGGATAGTTTGCTCCAGTCATCACTATTCACGTGGCACTGGTCATTGCTATGAATTGATGTTCATGCATGTTGGTGTGGTTTGCATGCAACATGCTGCAAAGTAAGTTAAATGTATTGCAAATGTATTATGGGAGACATCAAGTGTCAGTTCTCAAATGAATGTAAGGTAGATGAGTCTGTCTTAAATACAAAGGTTGGTTGTCTCTTAATGTTTCTAGTTACAGAAGCCGCAGTTGAATTATTATTGTGATTGTTTCTCTCTAGCAAGTGAAGATGATGAGAGAGGACAGGAGCAGTAGGTTGTGAGTCTAGTCCATCATGGAGTCGTGCAGTGGATCAAGAGAAGCAAGCAGTCAGCAGCCCAGCCGTCAGTTTGAATAGTGGCAGAGTTTGCAAACGAGCAGACAGACTAGATGTGTAAGTTAGAGGAGAGATGGAGTGATAGTGAGGCGTCTAGATGAGGTGAGAGTATGAGAGTGTCCAGTTGTAGGAGGTACACTGTAGTGTTGAATTGAGTTTTGTTGAATACATTACTGTACTCACAAGTGCACGTGTCATCTAGTTGCAGAGCAAATAAGCAAGCATGTCTGCTATCTTTTCACTTCAAGTCGCTATCAAACGTCGTTCTATCAGGGCATCGTACATGCATGCGTGAGGCGAAGCGATGACGTGCCAAATTCCTTTAGGGCGGGATCAATTTACGTGTCAACACTCAAGTGGTCAATTCTGACGGCCAATGAGAAGATGCCAATCAGTCACGCCTACATCAGACCACATACCTTGCACGCGACGGCAACGCTGGCAGGAGGTTTGTCAATGAAATTCGGCGCGCGCAAAGCAACAAGCTCATTGGTTGGAGCTGAGAGCAAATCTAGAGGTGAGTGAGACGTGCAACGTTTCTTTCTGCCAACTCGTCGATGTATCCCGGCAGAAGATCTCGTTGAATTTCTCGTTTGTGCAAAGAGCTCTGCCCCCCGCGCACAAGCACACAAGAAATTACTAAGACTGACAGTTTGATCTTGTATGAGAAGGTTAGGGAAAAGAGATGAGCGCGACACACAATCACGGTTTCTCTTATTTGCTTGTAAACCCGGTTGTTGCGAAGGTGCATGCAGGTGGTCCTCCATTGCATGCAGGTGGTCGTCATGGAGGAGGAGATATACCGGACGTGCTTGTGGTCGCTGGCGTAGAGACGATGAATGTATACATGTGCAAGAGACTAGAGGTTTGTCAATGAAATTCTGCGCATGCATTGAGCAACAAGCTCATTGACGGGCGGACACAAACATATGTAGCGGCCACGAAAGTGCTTATAGCGGAGAGCGGGTGTAGAGGTGAGTGAGACGCGCAACGTTTCTTTCTGCCAACTCGTCGATGTATCCCGGCAGAAGATCTCGTCGAATTTCTCGTTTGTGCGAAAGAGCTCTGCCCCCCGCGCACAAGCACACAAGAAATTACTAAGACTGACAGTTTGATGTTGTATGAGAAGGTTAGGGAAAAGAGATGAGCGCGACACACAATCACGGTTTCTCTTATTTGCTTGTAAACCCGTCTACTGGATTTGTGTGACGTGATGGAGGAGAAACGCGCCAAGACTTTGACGTCTCGACGTGTTTGTGATGTTAGCGCGCATTTGCAATATATTGCGGTTGTAGTGTGTATTGTAATAGACAGTAGACGGGTGTGGGGCGTGGTGCGAGGTGATAGATTAGAGCAAATGGATTGTTAGATTGTGATGTGAGTAAAGGGTTGATGTGGTTGTGTACTGATTGGATTGAGAGCACGTGTTGAGTGAATTGTCGTTTGTTAATGAAATTGGAAGGATTTATTGTTATTGATGTGTTACTGTGATGTTAGAATGAGTAAGAGAGACATCACAACATTGAATAGGCAACTAGTGTTTGCTGTTGGGATTATCAAAGGTGATGAGGTTGAGAGATTGTTGAGTCTAGGATCTTCACCGAATGCGTGTAGTGAATATGTATGTTATTGATTGAGTGACTCGTTTTATTGTTGTTTACAACAACTCACTGTAATGTAGGGGCGGCCTGTACTGTTGGATGCTTGTTCACTTGGCTCCTATTCTGTATGTAAGCTGCTAGTGAAGAGAGGGGCACATGTGAACAAAACTAATCTTATGGTAAGTGTTGAGAGTGAATGAATGAATGAAGAGAATGAGATTTAAATGATGTGATGAGATTTGTGATAGGATGGATATTACAGTAGAGACAAACAATTAAACACAATTATTGTCATTGCAGGGTAGGACTGCTCTAATGAGGGTAGCAATGAATGGTGATGATGAAATGGTCGACTTCCTTTTATCATCAAATGCTGATGCTGGAATGAAGGATATGGTGAGTGTATGTGATGCAGTTTGATGTGGTGATGTGTGAGTATGAGAAGTTATGTTTTAAAATGAATGTATTAATAATGTAAACTAGCAGAGTCCTTCAGCATTGCCCATGTAATCCAGATGTATGTATATAAAGGTGTAGTGTGTTTGCTTACTTGACCATAACCTGGAAAAGGGGCTCGATGAAACACATGCAGCCAACAGCCGATTAGACTGTTCTTCTAGGTGAGCAGCCTGTTTTTCATCCAGGAAAGATGAGTAAGTATCTAAAATTTATAGTTTGTAAGCAAGTTACTAAGTTTTCATATTAAGGTAATGTCCTTGAAAAGGTTGCATTTTCTTTTCCTTTCATACAATCCTGCACTGCATACGTTTGTATTTTTGTATTTGCTGCAAACTGTCATTTTAAGGCAATCATTGTGATGCTTTGATAGAAAGAAGCGGCCTGCACACACTCAAATGGCAATAAGCCAACAGAGGAGGCAATGAAAGCCATGCAGCTAACAAATGATTGGACTGACACTGTTCTTGTTAAAAGGTTGAACTTGGACTGTGTGGAGAGTCTCTATGCCAATTAAGTTAGTAGTTTTATCACTTACACACACACACACACACACACACACACACACACACACACACACACACACACACACACACACACACACACACACACAAATGGACAAATATCAATCCCGCCATGTCTTTTGACGTCGACCTTAAGAGACAGGGCTTTCATGCGCTACGTCAAGGCTTAGGGCTAGCGCTACAATCCACCTGGAGCTTGGCCGTGTGCACTGACAATGGCGCAGCTGTGGGACTGGACATCGAGTCCCACAAGTACCCGTCTGCTGCTCGGTGTTGTACAGTAGTCATGTCCACCCCAGTCAATGACCAGGTACTCATTTATACTCCCGAGTCGATAGAAGCAATTGTGTGTTAGTTTCTTGCTTAATTAAGGAAATTATGCCATAGATGGCCATCACTGTGACTTGAACCTGCAACCCTGCAAGGTCCTGGCTGTTTTTATGCTCCAAATGCACTCTCTAACAAATTGAGCTACAGAACCACACACACACACACACACACACACACACACACACACACACACACACACACACACACACACACACACACACACACACACACACACACACACACACACACACACACACACACACACACACAAATAATGCCTTTTTATCATATTGTCATATATAAAACTGTGCTTGTTTTTGTCTAAGCTGAGTTGACCAGCTCTGGAAATCAAAGCCTTTCCATTAGTAATTAGCCAAGGTCACCTGACTGTTATAAACAATCTCTTAACATACCTCAGTATTCATCGTTTATTGGTGAAGTGACAACACGACAACATTAAAGGAACTGTACCAGACCCTCTCCCACCATCTGGATGTTGAAAAGGGGAGGGGCTGGCTAAGCGAGACTAACCTGGATGGCCATACAGCTATTACACTTACACTTGCATTGAGACATCACAAACCATCATGTTTGTGATTAGCTCAAAATCAACGTCATTTCCATTCACTTGTCCAACATACACATCTCAACACTAGCCTCGACACTAGGCCTTCCTTTGCTTTTGGTGGTCCGACCGTGCGAGGATAGCAACGGAACTGTATCACGTGATGTTCTCTCCGAAAAGCAAAGGAACATCACGTGATACAGTCCCATTGCTATCCTCGCATGGTCAGACCACCGAAAGCAAAGGGAGGCCTAGTGTCGAGGTTATCTCAACACAGTACAGTACACATAGAAAGGGTCTCACCCCAATTATGGTGGCTTAATAATGTGGTTGTGAATGATATTTGATATTGGAAAGTGTTGATTGTGTGTATGGTGGAGCAGGAGATGTAGATGAGTGTTTTACTAGCAGACATGGTGTTGTATTATGAGTAGTGATGGATAGTCTGCTGGTAGTTGTATTGCATTGATTGCTTGTTGGACAACACATTGCTAATATGCATTGTATATGGTCAGGATGGTAGCACTGCAGTTGATTATGCTATGCACATAGAGGTCACATGTCAACAGCTGGTCGTTTGGTGTTGGCAACTCAAAGAGTTGAAGATGTTACAGTTAAGGTGTGTGACAGTCAGTTGTGTTGAGAGAATGAAATGAATGTGTTTGAGTGTGTGGTGTGTGTAGCATCGGCTTCCTGTGTTGCATTGGGCATGTAAGAACAAGAGAGATGATGTGATAAAAACAATTGTTAAGCTGGGAACAGAAATGAAGGATGACGTGAGAAATAGAATTTGTGAATCATTTCTATGACATTTATTGTATTGTTGATGCAGTGGGGACGAACTTTACTTCACTATGCTGCTCAGTTTGACAGTCGTGATGTGGTTGAGCTTCTCTTGGCCAACAAGGCAGATGCTGATGCTTCAGACAAGGTAGGTGTAGTGACAATCAAATATCAAATGTTAGGTAGGTGTAGCAACAATTAAGTTAAGTTGGATAAACTGATCAAGTATTTACTAAACTGTTTTGTCTGCTCAGAAATGAGGTAAAGCAATTTGTTTGTATTACAAAATCTGCATATTATTTGCTGTCTTGGGTATTGTGCTATTGACCAACAATTGAGATTTAAATTGTTGTTAAGTCTTAAAATAGATGTATGGAAATGTGAATAAAATGTAAAGTGCATTTTGTATAAGACTGCTCTTGGGCTGTCGTTCCAGCAGAGGCAGTTATTGTATAATTGTATTGGTCAAGACTATGAATTAGAAGCAACAAAGTTGAAGCACGTATCACTAAATCTTTTCTATTTTCAACACTCAACAACAAAAGCAGCCACTCTAAGAGCATTGTAAAAGCACACAGTTGTCAGGAACAGATGCAATGTAACTCACTAGCTTGTGTTGGCTGTGAATGTATTGTGCTATTATTGTCAGGCATCAAGTGTAGTCTCAATATAGACGTGAGTGGGTACACAGTGACACAAGCATATGTGAGTATGACATCTACACGTTGCTTTTTGGGTGACACAAGGACGTAGATTTTGTGATCTCGAGGCTAGCTGCTCTTTCACATAAGATTTTCTATTTGAAAATTTGATGTTTTCAAGAAGCATGTTTTGTTGAGTAATGGAAAGGGGTCACTTGTTCGGCTAGGTACTTTTGTTTGGACATTTACAGTAAATGTAGGAATGTGGCTTTTGTGACGTTGATAGAAAGTGGTTAAGACTGGAGTAGGCATTTCATTTTTGTCTAGCTAGCTTTTCTGGAAGACACTTCCAGCTCTACCTGTTTCAATGCTGGAAGAGGGATGTGCCTACACTTGCGCAGCAGGCAGTCTGAAACCTTGGTGGTGTTCCTGTTCTGTAATCTCGTATAATAGATGTTGGCGTAGGAGATGGTGGCATTTGGATGAGGGCATGCCCCTGAAGAGACCCCAGTATCTATCCACGTCACTGGTAATAAATGACACGCAGCTCTGTGTGTACCGTTCGAGGTTGTGAAATGGGCATTTCAGATTCAGTGGAGATCTGCTCCTCATTCTAGAGAAATTCAAGTCATTATTTATTTAATACATAAAATACTTATAAACCCATCCTGACCTTGTCTGAGTTGTTCAATACTTACAAGACCAATCTGATAACTACAAGAATTTAACCTCATTTCCTAACTACATGTTTAAAAGACACCGAGATGTTATGCCGTTACTATAAAGTATGACATCATCAGATATGGGATTTTATCAACCACGTAACATTATTGCAGCTAACAAAATTTTCTAGTTAGAACAGTGACTTATTGCAAGGTACATCTGGTTGTTAATACCGTATTTCTGCACATTTAGTTGCATGCCAGTATAAGCAGAGATTACCAGAAACTTGCTTGTCAGACTTTGGTAACAATACTGGCATGCTGGTATAATGCGAGGGAGTGCTGGTAATGGTGAGGGAGCAACTACTAGTACACATGTGTTGTAATTCTACTGCAGATGCTCTGTCATTTGATTCGTTGGTCTAGAGAATGCAGCTTCCCCCAAAGCCCAGCTAGAAAAGAGAAAAGTCGAACAGCTAGAAGGTATCTAGAATGGATGTTCGGAATGTGCATAGCAGAAGATCATACACAATCGAAAAAGCTAGCGGTACTACACAAGTATGACGAGCTCGGTGTAAACACAACGAAATTCGCCAGGAAATGTGGAGTGTCTCGTCAGTGCGTACAGGATGAGGTTTGAACAAGCAGAAGAACACACAGGGCTGACAGATAAGGAAGAGAGGAAGACGATGAAGAAGAGGAGGATGAAGACAGAGAAAAGCAAACATTATAGGGTTGACTATATACTACATCTAGATGGAAAAGTATATGTCTTAGTGTTTATTTGTGTTAGTTCAATCAATATCTAATAACGGATGCAGCATAGATGTATGGGTCCAGTTTACAGGGAGGTTGGTCAAATCACCTCTCTTTCTCTGGCATGCCGGTCTACCCGCTGGTAATCTCCGGCTTAAACCGGCATGCAGCTAAATGCTCGGAAATACGATATACTAGAGAAACATTTGAATGTGAGACTTCAGTATAGATACGTGTCCAGTGTCACACGATGTTGTTTGCTGTTGTAGTCACTTGTAAATAGGATAGACACTGAACAGTTTGAGGAAGAGCAATGTAGATGTGTGTGTTTGAGATGTAAGTGTTAGACGTGATTTTCTATTTTTATGAGCTGTGGTAGCATTCCTCATCTTTATATTGTTCCTAAATTCTTGACATGAACGTTTGACACAGCAGGTTTTGTGTAGATCTATGTAGTGATTTCATTTGAGTTAAACAGAGTTAGGAACGCTTGTTAAGTCATGTTGTGATATTTTTACTGACTAGTTGTTATTCTTTGTGTGATAGGATGGTGTCAAGCCTTTTGATTTTGCCTTCAATAATGGTCACATGTCAATTGTTGGTCAGTTGTTTTCATTAATGCAGTCAGTTGAACATCTTGTTCTTGAGGTGAGTAAGGTTAATTGTTTACAGTTAGAGAGTAATTTTATTGGTTTGTATTGTCTTTATGGAATTGATTTGCTACATTGATTCTCTTTTTTTGATTGTTGATAATAGGATGTGTGTAAGCTGCTGGAGTGGGCATGTAGGAATAAAGAAATGGATGTTGCAAGGAAGATTGCAGAGAAGTTTTGTCAATCAGTGGAGAAGGAGGTGAGAGTTTTCACAATACTGTTGATTATGTGTGAAAGATGTTTTTGTGTTGTGCATGCAGTCTGGTCGCACTTTACTTCACTTTGCTGCTCAACTTGGTCATCGTGATGCAGTCAACTATCTGTTGGAGAAGAAGGCAGATGCAGATGCTACAGATAAGGTAAACAATATTATGAACATTTAATGTTTACTTTAACTTAACAGATGTGTGTTATTGAAATATTACATTGTATACCAATTGTGGTGAACCTCCATTTTCAGTAATTTTAAAATCAACTTTCTAGTACATTATTCTTACATCTTTTGGTGCATTCCAGTATAGCTGAGGTGTATCAGTAGGTTGACCTTGTTTGCAAACTAAACCAAGGTAGCATGCTGAGATTGTATTTTACAGTCTGCACATGCTCAGCGACTGTTTGCGTGCCTAAGTCAACATCTGGCGTACTGAGATTGTTCAAACTTTCAGGTATCACTAAATTGACCGTAGTTAGTTTCTTGCATATGTGGTAGGTGTGTGCACTCAAATTTCTTATTTGTGATGCCGATGCATGATTTCAAGCAAAGTTCTTGAATTACAGCTATGGAAGCGAGAATATCTGACAGAGCAATTTCAGCACACTTGCATGGCACACTGAGACTGCAAGTTCTAATTTGCACACGCGTGAACAATCTCAGCACTGTTACAATCTGAGCACGGGACCAGCATGCAGTACAGCGAGGTATACGAGGATAATGAGGATGCAAGAACACTTGTGTGCTTCTGTAATCTAAAGGAGAGCTGTCTGCTTCTCTGCCTGTCAGTATACCCCCTGGTAATCTTCGGCTTAAATCGGCATGCAGTTAAATGCTCAGAAATACGATATACTAGAGAAACATTTGAATGTGAGACTTGAGTACAGATACGTGTCCAGTGTCACACGATGTTGTTTGCTGTTGTAGTCACTTGTAAATAGGATAGACACTGAACAGTTTGAGGAAGAGCAAATGTAGATGTGTGTGTTTGAGATGTAAGTGGTAGACGTGATTTTCTATTTTTATGAGCTGTCGTAGCATTCCTCATCTTTATATTTTTCCTAAATTCTTGACATGGACGTTTGACACAGCAGGTTTTGTGTAGATCTACATAGTGATTTTATTTGAGTTAAACAGACTTAGGAACGCTTGTTAAGTCATGTTGTGATATTTCTACTGACTCGTTGTTATTGTATGTGTGATAGTATGGTGTCAAGCCTTTTGATTTTGCCGTCAAAAATGGTCACAAGTCAATTGCTGTTCAGTTAGTTTCATTAATGCAGTCAGTTGAACATCTTGTACTTGAAGTGAGTAACAGTTAATTGTTTACAGTTAGAGAGTAATTGTATTGGTTTGTATTGTCTTTATGGAATTGATTTGCTACATTGATTCTCTTTCTTTGATTGTTGATAATAGAATGTGTGGAAGCTGCTGCATTGGGCATGTAGGGATGAAGAAGTGGATGTTGCAAGGAAGATTGCAGAGAAGTTTTGTCAATCAGTAGACGAGGAGGTGAGAGTTTTCACAATACTGTTGATTATGTGTGAAAGATGTTTTTGTGTTGTGCATGCAGTCTGGTCGCACTTTACTTCACTTTGCTGCTGAACTTGGTCATCGTGGTGCAGTCAACTATCTGTTGGAGAAGAAGGCAGATGCAGATGCTAAAGATAAGGTAAACAATATTATGAACATTTAATGTTTACTTTAACTTAACAGATGTGTGTTATTGAAATATTACATTGTATACCAATTGTGATGAACCTCCATTTTCAGTAATTTTAAATCAACTTTCTAGTACATTATTCTTACATCTTTTGGTGCATTCCAGTATAGCTGAGGTGTACCAGTAGGTTGACCTTGTTTGCAAACTAAACCAATGTAGCATGCTGAGATTGTATTTCACAGTCTGCACATGCTCAGCGACTGTTTGCGTGCCTAAGTCAACATCTGGCGTACTGAGATTGTTCAAACTTTCAGGTATCACTAAATTGACCGTATTTAGTATCTTGCATATGTGGTAGGTGTGTGCACTCAAATTTCTTATTTGTGATGCCGATGCATGATTTCAAGCAAAGTTCTTGAATTACAGCTATGGAAGCGAGAATATCTGACAGAGCAATTTCAGCACACTTGCATGGCACACTGAGACTGCAAGTTCTAATTTGCACACGCGTAAACAATCTCAGCACTGTTGCATTCTGAGCACGGGACCAGCATGCAGTACAGCGAGGTATACGAGGATAATGAGGATGCAAGAACACTTGTGTGCTTCTGTAATCTAAAGGAGAGCTGTGTGCTTGTCTGCCTGTCGAACTGTATGTGCAACTACCCGTATCTCCACCGCCCCGCATCAGAGTTTAACGGCAGCCCCTTCTCCATTTGCCATTGCTGTGTGTGTGTGTGTGTGTGTGTGTGTGTGTGTGTGTGTGTGTGCGTGCATGCGCGCGTGTGTGTTAAACCCTGAAAGTGCTAAAACTACTAACTCAACTGGCAGTCAAAAGTCCAGAAGACAACAACAGGCACTTCTACCTGTCGTTTCGACATGCATGAGCCGAATTCAGCAGAGGGCTGAGCTCTCTGAATTCCGACATGCTGAATTCGGCTCATGCATGTCGAAACGACAGGTAGAAGTGCCTGTTGTTGTCTTCTGGACTTTTGACTGCCAGTTGGACTTTTGACTGCCAGTTGAGTTAGTAGTTTTAGCACTTTCAGGGTTTAACACACACGCGCGCACGCACGCACACACACACACACACACACACACACACACACACACACACACACACAGCAATGGCAAATGGAGAAGGGGCTGCCGTTAAACTGTAATGCCTTACTGTACACTAAGTAGGAGCTATGGGCCGTGCTAAGCAATCTCCTGGAGCCTGGCCAGGTGCCCACACATACACACACACACACACACACACACACACACACACACACACACACACACACACACACACACACACACACACACGTGTGAATATCGCGAACGGTGTGTCAGATCTCCACCGAATTTAAACTGCCTGTTCCTGACCTCAGACGGTACCCGCAGAGAGTGCCGTTTATTGTTGGCGACGTCGAAGAAGGAAAGATATGTTTAGTATATCCAGGTCTGGCTCAGGTCAGGTACAACGTGTATACACATGGCGTGCTGGAATACGATCCGTGCATGCTTATGTGGTACAAAATGGCATGGAGCCAGATGGAGACTCTTGTCTTATTTGCGTTATCTGATTGTGGAGTGACCAAGATGTGCAAAACAAATATCTTGAACTCCGTTGCTGCAACAATCGCCTGGTGATAGACCTACGTATCGTATGAATAGTATGACGTCTCGTATATGTTCTATGCATTTCTCAATATGACTGTTGTAAAGCCATAGAGAGAAAACGAGCAGCTTGGCTTCTGTCCATTGGAAACGTGAGCTATGACGATCTCAAGTAACTAACGCACGTTAATGACACGCATTGGTTCACTTCTACACGCCCATTAAAATTATTGGCTCGTGTCTACAGTGTGTTGTGTGGAATGCTGGGCTGGAACGGCTCGGCTTGGATTGGCTCACTATGTGTGCTCGTGTAAACGGAGCATCAGTACATATTGTCTAGGTTAGATTACTATGGCTATTTGCCAACCTGTTTGTTCGAAAAGTTTGTGCTAAATGTGGAGTTTACTGTAGTTGTGGCAGCATTCTCCATCATTGTATACAAACTTTAGGTATAAATTGTTACATCTGATATGTGTGTTTCATGTTTAGGATGGTAAGAGACCATATCAACTGGCTGATGGTGAACTGAGAAGACGACTGAGGAAAGCAATAGTGAGACGTTTCTGTAGTGAGATATGGTGGTATGTGTAGAATGGATGGGTTGTATTGTCAGGATAAACAGAAGTATGCTGTTCTGTTTGCTGAGGGCACAGTGAGACCAGAAATCATCAAGTTGTGTTTCATCGGTTCAGAAGGAGCAGGAAAGACGACACTGATGGAGGCTCTCAAACGAGGATGGTTAGAGTGGGTTTTTACAAGTGAGAATCAAGCAGACGACCCGGATTGTGAAGAGGAACGCACGATTGGTATCAACGTGATGACAGCCTATATTTCAGGAGTGGGTCGTGTTTCACTGTGGGACCATGCAGGTCAAAAGCAGTTCCACAAAACCCACGGCCTCTTCTTCTCTCCATCCAACTCGTTGTTCATCTTGCTAGTGAGTCTAGTGAGAGGAAAGGAGAGACGACTGTGCAGTGTTGAGGAGTTGCGAGATGAGCTTCAGTACTGGCTCTCATTTCTCAGATCCAGTTTGGATGGAGAGTTTATACCCACAGTGTTGATAATGGCCAGTCGAGGAGATTATTATCGTGATAGTCAGCGTGTGTTGCAGTACGTGGTCGATTACATTCGTGAGCTGTTCAAAGGCAAGATCAACATCATTCAAGAATGTTTGGTTATCGACTGCAGGAGGAGTTCATCTCCTGAAATGAGAAAACTGAGGAGAGTGTTGCGTGGTGTGAAGCAGCAGCTACAGCAAGTGATCATAAGACTAATTTTGTTAGACTTCATAAATTTGCTTTCTAATTCAGATATTTATGTTACAGTCTGCTCTTCTGTATCCTCGTCTTTGTCAGCCAGTCGTGTCCAAGTTGCTTCCTTCTCTTCGTAAGAAACAAGAAGATCCATTCATGGAGACGGCAACACTCATGGAGAAGATCGAGCAGGAAGCATGTCCAGGACAAGAGAAGAAGGTTGTAGAGAAGGTAGTTGGTTTTCTGGATGAATCAGGAGAGGTGAGACGACTAGCAGCTGTTTAGTCATTGCGTATGTGCATGCACGCACGTGTGTGTGTGTGTGTGTGTGTGTGTGTGTGTGTGTGTGTGTGTGTGTGTCTGTCTGTCTGTCTCTGTCTTTGTCTCTGTGTGTGTGTCTGTCTGTGTGTCTGTCTGTCTGTGTGTCTGTCTGTCTGTGTGTCTGTCTGTGTGTCTGTCTGTCTGTTTGTCTGTCTGTCTCTGTCTTTGTCTCTGTGTGTGTGTCTGTCTGTGTGTCTGTGTCTGTGTCTGTGTGTGTGTGTCTGTGTCTGTGTCTGTGTCTGTGTCTGTGTCTGTGTCTGTGTCTGTGTCTGTCTGTGTGTAGGCAGAAGTGGAAGAACGTCTGTGCTAGCAAAAATTTACTCAATCGTCACTTCAAGAGTAAAATTAGAAAATGCCCAAAGTAGTCAGAAGGCTCGTGATAACTGCGCGGCATGAACGAAAGAAGTTGGTCTTCAGGGTGGAAAGTAGAATGATGGTCTATGGTTTGTGCGAGTGATCTGTATGCTGGGTAGCCTCGAAGTTCCAGACCGTTGCTCAAAAGAAATTGGGCAACAGTCTGGAACTTTGAGGCTGCTGCCGGGTTAGCAAGATGCAGCAGTTTGACATCTTGCTGTATAGAGAATTGAAACTTTCAGGACACTGTACATTAGATTACCTGTTTTCAAACTGGTAGATGGAGATTTGTGCTTTTTCTGCTGTTTATGCCATCATCTTTTGAGATGGGATGGGTTTTGGTTTTTCTGTTGTGTGTGTGTGTGTGTGTGTGTGTGTGTGTGCACGTGTGTGTGTGTGTGTGTGTGTGTGTGTGTGTGTGTGTGTGTGTGTGTGTGTGCTCATGCGTATGTGTGCATGCCTGTGTGTGCCATACGTGCGTGGGTGGGTAGGTGGTGGGTGCGTGAGTGTGGGTGTACATACGTACGTGTGTGTGTGTGTGTGTGTGTGTGTGTGTGTCTGTCTGTTTGTCCGTCTGTCTGTTTGTTTGTCTGTTTGTCTGTCTGTCTATTTCTATCTGTTTGTTTGTGTTTGCTTGTTATTTTTGTTGTGTGCATGTGGATGGGTGTTACTGTTGTGATGTGTGTTTAGATTGCTGTTGTTGGTGATGTGGCTGCTCTCAATCCTGCTTGTCTACATCAATATGCCATCGGTCCTATTGTTGCTTCCAAGGATTTCAAGTGGCATGTCAAGTCAGAGAGAAATGATGGCACAGTAACAAAAGAAGAAGCAAAAACGGCAATCGATCATTACTTGAGAGATCACAAGATTGCTGTTCAACTCAACACAGATAAAGTTCTCGCTATCAACAAATCTCTTGGTATCTGCTTCAAAGTGGAAGGCAGCAACGACACGTACATGTTTCCAGCTCTCTTGCCTCCTAAGGATCTGTCTGTCATGTGGAAGAAAGATGAGAGTAAGAAAGTGTATGTCGGTCGACGTCAAGTGTGCAGAAGTCAGACGACCATCTTCAGTCCATCTACATTCTGCATGTTTCAATCTACAGTTTGCATTACTTTGGATCGAAAGGCAAGGCTGTGGAGGGATGGACTGATCTTATCACAAGGCAATACAGTTCATAATCTCATTGAGTGTTTGGTGGCCATGATAGATCCTGTTCGTTCTGTCGACTTTGTGTGTCGTGGAGGCAATCAAACAGAAGCAGAATGTGTTTCACTGCTGGACACTGTCATGTCTCTTTGGAGAGATACGTTAGACAGGTATAGTCCGGGCACTGAATATCAGACTGAATATCTGAGCAGAAAGCATTTAGAGGAACACAAAGAACTGAAACAAGTCCCTACCTACTCTCAGAAGGAGATCGATGAAGCAAAAGCAAAGGAAGAAGGAGCACATGCTGCTGTCAAACAAGTAGTTGGTGATGAGCTGATGGTAGAAAGTCTTGGCGACCTGCTGGTTGTTCAACCCATCAGTCAATCAGCTCCAGTTTCATCCAGTGCAGTCTTCAATGCTGTTATTGGGTGTGGTTCATGTCAATGGTATTCATTTGGACTAAAACTAGACTTTAATCATGATCAGATTGAAGCTTTGTGTCATGACAAAGTGACTCCTGCTGATAAATTGTCTGCAATCATCCAAGTAAAGACCAAACAAGTTGGTGATGTGAAGAAGACGGATGATCTGCTGCTGGAGGCATGTAGACATTTACCAGATCCAATTGATGGTGCAGTGAAGGAGAAGCTTGGAATTTATCATTAGTCACGTGACTGTAGAAACTAAGCTTGATATATCTATAGACAGAATTTATTAGCAAAATTACTGTTTTCAAGTGTCACATTCTGTTTAAAATAGCAGCATATTTGGGCATGTAGTACCTAGTAATGATGGGACTAGCTAATGCACATGTACTTAAGGATTATTGGCACCCTTAAAACTGAAAACATTAAATTCAAGAAACATTGCCCAATTCATGGTTCAAATGTGTTACGTCTTGATGCCACATCCGTTTCAGCCGGATGTCTAGCGCGCGTGCACTACTGAATCTTGCTTGTGGGCGTGTGTGCTGCGAGTTTGTAGTATGTCGGTGAATTTCTAAATCCTCGTACGAAGACGTCATCAGCGATTCGTCGGACACAAGCTGGTGAGAGATCTGTGACGCATGCGTCGGTCGAATGTGT
This sequence comes from Corticium candelabrum, assembly GCF_963422355.1. NCBI lineage: Eukaryota > Metazoa > Porifera > Homoscleromorpha > Homosclerophorida > Plakinidae > Corticium > Corticium candelabrum. The sequence continues at coordinate 1,748,195 of NC_085085.1, forward strand.
TTTTTTCGTCATTTGCACGTTCGTCTTCAGGGCGCTGTTCGATTATGACAAACAGACGAACGACGTAAAAGTGATTGAGACTGGAGGTCAGCTTTTTACGCATGTAAACGTCGCAGGGAATCGAGTTGACAGGACAACTGTGTACGCATGCGCAGTGGATAATATTGGATTGCAGATTGAATTATTATGTATGCGTTAAAATTTAGTCTAAAATTAAGTAACTATTGTATTAAAATTTATGATTGATATTAATTGGCATGTAACCCTTATGGTATTATTCTTGAATGTTTAGTAAAACCAGTAGCAATGTATGGGCGTGGTTTAATTAATATGTATGAACGTTATATCCATTTAATTGCAGATGGGAGCATCGAGGAGTTGGGCGAAGAGTTTAGCGGCAGTAAAATACAATACGGATGGTGCAAAGTGACCGATCCGAACACCAACCTGCCGTAGCTTGTTCTTATCAACTGGGTGAGTTTTCTAAGATCAAAACTGAAAAACACGTCCACAAGAGGCATTCATATTATATTGATATCAATGAATAGTTGCTACCTTTTAGTCGTTTGTTGACTGGTTGTGTATTTACGTAATCGGTTTTTTTCTATATAGTTTGGGGAGGCAGCACCGACATCACGGAAAGGCGTCTGTCAATGTCATGTCAACGATATTGCCGGATTTCTAAGGGTTTGTGTGTTACATGGATATTTATTGCATGTTGTTGTGTGATTGTTTTGTTCTCTCAGGGTGATCACGTGACCATCAATGCTTGTCACGAAGGCGACGTGGAGGAGAAGGTCGTATTGGAGAAAGTGTCGAAATCATCTGGAACTCGTTATGGCTTCCACAAGGAAAAGGCCAGACCAGTGGAACGATCCGGTCCAGTGGTATGTATGCTGTATTTGTACTAAATGGGATGGGCTGTGGGTTGTGGTAGTTTGCAATACATTTTAAGAAGTCAGATATATTAATTAATGTAATAAATATATAATAATTTATTTTATTAATAATTTTGATAATTTATATAATATGTAAATATATTAGTTAAATGTAAATATATTAATTAATCAATTTTGTGATTGGTAGTGTGTCTCTGGTAGATGCTTGGCTTTTAGTTAAAATGTCAATGTGCAATGTGTATTGTACTGTTTGTTTGCAATCGATTAGTGATTTGTGTGTTGCTTACAAGAAAGCCAACGTACGAGCTGATATTGATGCAAACAAACGAGACAAGTTTTGGTCTGACCAAGAGGTTGAGTTGCATTTTGGTGTAGTTTGTCTCTGTCTGTCTGTCTGTCTGTCTGTCTGTCTGTCTGTCTGCCTGTCTGTCTGCCTGTCTGTCTGTCAATTTCATTTATTGAAACACAAACTCTACGTTACATTTCTAACACTAAATACAAGCAATCTACTGAGTTCAGCTTTAGTTCAATGCAAACTACTTTGATAGTCTCTATTGTGTATGTTCTCTTCTTCTTCTTCAGTCTGTCTGTCTGTTTGTTTGTCTGTCTGTCTATCTGTCTGTCCGTGCATTCGTTTGTCTGTCTGTCTGTCTGTCTGTCTATTTGTCTGTGTGTAATTTTCTTGCTTTGTTAATAGAAACTTGAGAAGCAGCTCGTTCAAGAGGAACGTAAGGTAAAGTGAGGAAGCAAAGAAACGAGGCAGTGAAATCAAAGAGAGGGAGGTCTGTGTTATGGGTGGGATTGTGGTGTTTGTGCAGTCAGTGATTGCTTGGTTTGACAGGCAAGAGAGAGATGACTTCATGGAAAGAGGGAAGCTGAATGTGCATGAGCAATTGATGCACAGAAGTGAGTTGTGTGTGTGTGTGTGTGTGTGTGTGTGTGTGTGTGTGTGTGTGTGTGTGTGTGTGTGTGTGTGTGTGTGTGTGTGTGTGTGTGTGTGTGTGTGTGTGTGTGTGTCAGTGTGTCAGTGTAATACAGACATTTGGTAAACAGCAGGAATGTGACAGACAGGTGGGTTGCATATGCGGGAGTGTGCAAGTGTTTTGTGATGTATCTGTGATGGAAACGTTATGTGACAACACGGATTTGTGTTGTTGTTGTAGTTGTTTTGTATGTATTGTGTGGTGATTGGTGATTGTGGCATTAACAACATGTGGAGATAGAGACAGTTAGAAAGGATGATGGGCAGATAATTGCATAGGCAGAAGGACAGAGAGACAGACAGACAAAGAAATAGACACACAAAGATAAAATGATGGACAAACAAACAGACAGACAGAGACAGGAAGACAGACAGATGAAAGATAGACAGACAGACAGACAGACAAAGTGTATTGCTGCTCATCTGACATAGCCACACACATTGACAAGGTCATCTAGTGAGAACCATTCCTCCATATAAATTCCAACCTCCAGCAAATATACACGAGCTACAGACACACTCGACATTCAGCAACTTTCTATACCTAGATGATATCACTGCTAGGTCATGGGCACAAGCTATACTTCCTATCAGGTATGGTGGTTTTGGGCTCACTTCTATTCAAAACCTCTCACCAATTGCATTTATTGCCAGTTGGGTTCAATATTTGCACGTATTACCAAGTTGGTTTTCAGGGTTACGGCGACTGGTAGACACTATCAGTTACAAGTTGCAAAAGTCACTGAATCCAGGCCAGACACTGACGGATCTACTACCTGACACTGAAAACTTACAACATCGACTGTCAGGAAAACTGGACAGAGCGCAAGTGTTGCACATGCTTGAGAACTAGTCAATGAAAGATGCTGCTCGTTTGAAGTCTCTCCAAGGAAAAGGTTGAGGAGTCTGGCTGGACTGCATTCCTAGTTCACAGAAGCTTGCCCTTTCTCTGATTTGTTCTGTTTGGCAGCTTTTGTTAGGCTGGGTCTCCCAATTCCACTGCCTCCTTCAGTTGATACATGTGAATGTGGGAAACCACTGGATGATGGTGGAAGAGTGGACCAGTTTGGACCCATAATTCCATCAGCTTGGTCAGACTGTCTAAACCATATCATAGAACCGAGGCGTACGTATAGCAGCTCCCAAGCTAGACCTGATATTATTGTTCAAAATGTATTTGAATTCAATGTTGAGCTGGATGTATCCATAGCTCACCCCTGGTGTCCTGACATCATGCTAAATGTAGCACAAAGCAGTGGATCAGCGGCTCTGAGAAGAGAGGAAAAGAAGAAGGAAACGTACAGCTCAGAAACACATCCAATTGGCTCTAACCCTAATGTGGTCCTCCTTGTGTTTGAATACTTTGGACATTTAGGATAAAGATGGACAGCAATTTCTGCATCAGATATTCCAATGATCAAAAGAGACGACAATGGAAAAATCAACAACATGGATTTCAAAACTTACTGGCTATGGCAACTGGCAGTGACATTGCATGCAGAAACGCAGTGAAAGTGATATTAAGGAAATTAGACAGGATGACATGCTCAAGAGACTCATTAGGTGATTGATACAGAAGTCCATTGTACAGTAGATAAGTTAGCACTGGAGGGATGGGCCTAGTGGTCATAGATAATTTTGAACTGAAGAGACAGTATAGTATACAGACAGACAAACAAACAGACAGACAAACAGGCAGGCAGACAGACAGACAGACAGGAAAGTGACATGTAGGCAAGTAGATTGAAAGTCATATGCACAACGAGAAATCGCAAAGGCAAATTTGTCTTGTATTGGTCTACTGCAGTGTAATATATTGCTGGCATTTTAGAATTAAAGCTCGCATGGAGCAGTTGGATGGTGAAACTGAGAGGAAGAAGGAAGCGGCAAGCACACGAGGAAAGACAAAGGTTTAAGCAGCAGGTAAATCGCAAGTGTAACTAGTTTATGATTTATTGGAAGTTACGATTGTGAGGCAGGATTGTGGCAATTAGTAGTCTATTGATGTCGCACACATACACACACACACACCACATTATTGTGATGTGTGCACCTTATTGCAGGGAACTGCATCCAGTCATCACTGTTCACGTGGCACTGGTCATTGCTATGAATTGATGTTCATGCATGTTGGTGTGGTTTGCATGCAACATGCTGCAGAGTAAGCTAAAACGTCTTGCAAATGTATTATGGGAGACATCAAGTGTCAGTTCTCAAATGAATCTAATGTAGATGAGTCTGTCTTAAATACAAAGGTTGGTTGTCTCTTAATGTTTCTAGTTACACAAAGCGGCAGTTGAATTATTATTGTGATTGTTTCTCTCTAGCAACTGAAGATGATAAGAGAGGACACGAGCAGTAGGTTGTAAGTCTAGTCCATCATCGAGTCGTGCAGTGGATCAAGAGAAGCAACCAGTCAGCAGCCCAGCCATCAGTTTGAATAGTGGCAGAGTTTGCAAACGCAAACTGAAACACTTGTGCACAACGACATATAACTCTTTCCGCTAGATTATCAATGGTCACTTAACTTAATTCAACTATTAATGGTCACCACTGATTACCTGCAGAGACAGCAAAGATAAACGATGTGAATCACACAAATGGACAGACAGACTGATGAGTGGGCATACAGACGAATGGAATCAATATTAGTCAACAGACCAACAAACCCTGCAAACCCATCTTTCAGCTACTACCTGCTCATGCTTCAAGTCATCCGTTTCTGTCTGTAGTATCATATTAATCCTTCAGTTGTCGTTACTTCGACAGACAAGACAGTAAATTAAGTATCAATATGCAATAGTCCATACAAGACATGTAGCTACATTGAAAACAACCTTCTAAGAATAGTGTAGTGAAGAGATGATTGATGAATATAATAATATATTTACTACAGTTCATGCACTCCATTTCAGCAGTCATTTTGTGCACAACTGATTGCAACCCAACCCAACTGGCTGTTGGATGACGTGTAAATAACATTTGTCTATCACAAGTTATGTATCTGATGGGGTAGTTAGATGGTCTGTAGGTGCTCACTGTTTGTTGCTGTGCAAGCACAATTAATAGTGTGCGCCACACACACACACACACACACACACACACACACACACACACACACACACACACACACCACACACACACACCACACACACACAAACACACACACACACAGACACATCACAGACACACACACACACACACACACACACACACACACACACACACACACACACACACACACACACACACACACACACACACACTGGTAGTGGTGATGGAAGCGCATCCGGGGCTGCAATCCACACTGCGTCTGGGGCGAGGCTATTGTCCACCCCAGTCAATGACCAGGTACTCATTCATAATCCTGATTCGAGAGAAGCAAGTGTGGGTGAGTTTCTTGCTCAAGGAAACTGGGACAGTGTCACCTCCACCAAGATCAAACCTTCAACCCTCATCACAGAATACAAGATCCCCGATGTCATCACCAACACTTTACCATCTGCTCCACCACGCCACACACACACACACACACACACACACACACACACACATCACACACACACACACACACACACACACACACACACACACACACACACACAGACAAACAGACAGACAGACACACAGACAGACAGACAGACAGACAGACAGACAGACACACACACAGACAGACAGACAGACAGACAGACAGACAGACACACACACACACACACACACACACACACACACACACACACGACAGGCACACACAACACACACACGACACAGGCACACACACACACAAACAAACAAACAAACAACCAAACACAAACAAACTTAATATTTGAATTTAAGATTAATACTATTTATAATCTACTTACCAGAAGCATCTGGGCCCCACAAGGGTCTTCTGTTACACAGTTTTGTGATGGCGAACCTATATCTGCACTTGAGTGTGACTCTCCCTCAGACTCTGTAGTAAAGGGAATAGTCAGTAAATGGTAATCCATTGAATTTTGTCAAACACTATTATATATAGTAGAGATGCAAATTTGTCATCTGCATTTACCTTCTCTGCTCCTTTTGGAGAAGAATGAAGTGATAGGTGTAGCAGCATGTCTCTTCATTTTGAAGTATTTGTTGACTTCACGGAATCAGTAGATGCGTGGGATTGTAGAATGAAGTTCTCTGAGCATGAGCAGATCTTATGGCCTCGATCTACCGTCCTTTTTGCGCGCTTACAACAAGCCTACAGTAACACGATCTTGGCAACCCAGCAAAAGGACTGGACTGTGGACCTGGTAGTTTTGAAACTTAGCTAGCTGTCTTTAATTAAATATACTGTTGAGTAACTCAGTTCATACAGTAACACAGTACCAAAGAACAGGTATTTTTGTATTAGAATGAAAAATCGAATCTGAAACAGTAATGCTCAGCTCAAAGGGGGGTCTATAGACCCCATAGACCCAGCCTGAATCCGCCACTGCAAAGATGGCGGAGTCAGGTTTGTTTGTTTGTTTTTACAGACCTCTACCGCTATCAAAGATGCCAATTGTAGTGTATGCGTTTCGCTTTTTGACTATTGGCCGATACTGTGTGACCTGTGGCATGACCATCTCTACTGTAGTGATGCTATTGGTGGGCTCTTGATGTGCTTCTTGTATAGCTGCTGGCACTGGGAACAGTCATACAAGGGAGACTGATGCAAATGTTGAATGGCACACTTCTTGCACATTAAATGGTTGCATTGGAGTTCAACTGGGATGTTGACAACTTTTTCACACACAGCTAGGGCACTTGAACGAGTCAAACATGTACAGAAGTGACTCAAATTGGATGAAATTGGATAGTTGGATTGCTTGAATAAAGTCTTCTGAACATATATGACTTCTGGTGCTACTGTTTCTATTTGTTGGATTAGGTCAGTCAATTTGATTGCTGACTGACCTGTGGGAACAAGCTGATTCTTTTTCAATTTTTGGGTGGTCTTCCTCCTCTCTTCTGTTGCTGACAACTGGAGCAGGAGTTGCAGTTTTCTGAGTGTACCATCCACTCTCTGCAGAGAGGTACAAGATAGAGGTTCCTTGCCTCTTTGTAAATCAATGCATCACTAAATGGCAGCGGACACAGAAATTGGTAGGATGCACAGAAACATCATCTGCTCCAACATCTATCTTGTACAACTGGAGAATCCTGTTTTTGTGGTCTAGACATTTGTACTGACGTCCTCTCGATTGAACCTGGGGGCACATAACCTGCGAAGCTCTCGTACGGAAAGGATGTGATGCACCATATCTATAGACTAGACTGACAACACTTGTATACTCGTTAACTGTTTCTGTATACGTCTTATGTAGTGTATGGAGTAAGGAAAGGGCATGAGAGAGTGATGAGGTAAAGAACTGCTACACGTGTACCATTCAAATTCAAGGAACCAGTGTTGGTAAACCAGTGTCGGTACACCATTAGCAAGTTTTTCTGGCAAAGTCTATTTTACCATAGATATGATTTTACTTACATCCCAAGTTGCTAGGCATAATTTCTCTAGGCACGTGACCTAGGCCATCTTGTCATATTTTAGTGCTCTAGCTACAGTAGTATAAAATGACCATGCTTCCGTTCTTGTGTCACCATAGCCTAGTCGTCCGCGTTCCCTGTCTCTGACGTTGATTAGGTCGTCGCTCGTACAAATCTGCAGTCGATCCTTGCAAAGTTCTCCAGGAGACCATCTAGTCTTGTGTACATGCATGTGTACGCTGGCCTGTCCTCGCGTTCGATTCCTTCATATATCTTGCAGACGTGAGTGGCAGCATGTGTCTGTGTTTGCAATCGTCGGCTGTATAACGTGTTTCATACTGTTGTTCTCCAGCAGAGATCTAGAGAGGTTCGTGCGTACTAGAGCGCCTGTCGACGACGATGTCTCATGCATGATCTCCGTTCTTCTGGTTTTCTCATCCGTTGGCCGTTGCCCTGCTTTTGGAAAAAGTAACTGCACCTTTTGCATCGAGAAACAAGGTGGAAGCACCTTGTAGACGAGTTCAGTCTCAGCTTACATTTTCAGTCAGCTAGGAGCCAAGTCACGTGTCAAAAGACTCGAATCTGTATGGTTATTTCTACGAGGCGTACACAAAAGCCGAGCGACGGTGGCTGTGGTGTCTCACATGAGTCTTGTTTGCGATCATTGTTATATCTGCAAAAACACGGAGATGTGAGATAACAGTGAAAACGACCTCTGTAGTTATCATGGAAGTGTGACTCATTTAGAAACGTGCTATGAGACTTACAATGTATAGAGTTATGGTATGAACGTCTGCATTTACTTTCTTGCACGTTGTTCGCTTATTGTCATTCAGACATAGTTGGCGATCGCGCAAATCCACGTGACTGAGCACGTGCAAACTAAGTTGCGCAGGCGTATTGGCCGTGGCAGAAGGTTCGTCAGTGACATTCGGCGAGCGCAAAGCAACAAGCTCATTGGTTGGAGCGGAGAGCGGGTCAAGAGGTGAGTGAGACGCGCAACGTTTCTTTCTGCCAACTCGTCGATGTATCCCGGCAGAAGATCTCGTTGAATTTCTCGTTTGTGCGAAAGAGCTCTGCCCCCCGCGCACAAGCACACAAGAAATTACTAAGACTGACAGTTTGATCTTGTATGAGAAGGTTAGGGAAAAGAGATGAGCGCGACACACAATCACGGTTTCTCTTATTTGCTTGTAAACCCGTCTACTGGATTTGTGTGACGTGATGGAGGAGAAACGCGCCAAGACTTTCACGTCTCGACGTGTTTGTGATGTTAGCGCGCATTTGCAATCTATTGCGGTTGTATTGTGTATTGTAATAGACAGTAGACGGGTGTGGGGCGTGGTGCGAGGTGATAGATTAGAGCAAATGGATTGTTAGATTGTGATGTGAGTAAAGGGTTGATGTGGTTGTGTACTGATTGGATTGAGAGCACGTGTTGAGTGAATTGTCGTTTGTTAGTGAAATTGGAAGGATTTATTGTTATTGATGTGTTACTGTGATGTTAGAATGAGTGAGAGAGACATCACAACATTGAATAGCCAACTAGTGGTTGCTGTAAGGAATAACGAAGGTGATGAGGTTGACAGATTGTTGATTCTAGGAGCTTCACCAAATGCGTGTGATGATGTATGTTATTGATTGAGTGACTCGTTTTATTGTTGTTTACATCAACTCACTCTAATGTAGGGATGGCCTGTATTGTTGGATGCTTGTAATAGACGCTCCTATTCTGTATGTAAGCTGCTAGTGGAGAGAGGTGCAGATGTGAACAAAAGTACTTTGGTAAGTGTTGAGAGTGAATGAATGAATGAAGAGAATGAGATTTAAATGATGTGATGAGATTTGTGATAGGATGGATATTACAGTAGAGACAAACAATTAAACACAATTATTGTCATTGCAGGGTAGGACTGTTCTAATGTGGGTAGCAAAGTATGGTAATGATGAAATGGTCGACTTCCTTTTATCATCAAATGCTGATGCTGGAATGAAGGAGAAGGTGAGTGTATGTGATGCAGTTTGATGTGGTGATGTGTGAGTATGAGAAGTTATGTTTTAAAATGAATGTATTAATAATGTAAACTAGCAGAGTCCTTCAGCATTGCCCATGTAATACAGATGTATGTATATAAAGGTGTAGTGTGTTTGCTTACTTGACCATAACCTGGAAAAGGGGCTCGATGAAACACATGCAGCCAACAGCCGATTAGACTGTTCTTCTAGGTGAGCAGCCTGTTTTTCATCCAGGAAAGATGAGTAAGTATCTAGTTTTTAAGCAAGTTACTAAGTTTCCATATTAAGGTAATGTCCTTGAAAAGGTTGCATTTTCTTTTCCTTTCATACAATCATGCACTGCATACGTTTGTATTTTTGTATTTGCTGCAAACTGTCATCTTAAGGCAAACATTCTGATGCTTTGATAGAAAGAAGCGGCCTGCACACACTCAAATGGCAATAAGCCAACAGATGAGGCAATGAAAGCCATGCAGCTAACAAATGATTGGACTGACACTGTTCTTCTTAAAAGGTTGAACTTGGACTGTGTGCAGAGTCTCTATGCCAATTGAGTTAGTAGTTTTAGCACTCACACACACACACACACACACACACACACACACACACACACACACACACACACACACACACACACACACACACACAAATGGACAAATGTCAATTCCTCCATGTCATTTGACGTCGACCTTAAGAGACAGGGCTTCCATGCGCTACGTAGGGTTAGCGCTACGATCCACCTGGAGCTTGGCCGGATGCACTGACAATGGCGCAGCTGTGGGACTGGACATCGAGTCCCACAAGTACCCGTCTGCTGCTCGGTGTTGTACAGTAGTCATGTCCACCCCAGTCAATGACCAGGTACTCATTTATACTCCTGAGTCAAGAGAAGCAATTGTGTGTAAGTTTCTTGCTTAATTAAGGAAATTATGCCATAGAATCGCCATCACTGTGACTTGAACCTGCAACCCTGCAAGGTCCTGGCTGTTTTCATTCTCCAAATGCACTCTCTAACAAATTGAGCTGCGGCACCACACAGACACACACACACACACACACACACACACACACACGCACAAATAATGCCTTTTTATCATATTGTCATATATAAAACTGTGCTTGTTTTTGTCTAAGCTGAGTTGACCAGCTCTGGAATATCAAAGCCTTTCCATCAGTAATTCGCCAAGGTCACCTGACTGCTATAAACAATCTCTTAACTTACTTCAGTATTCATCGTTTATTGGTGAAGTGACAACACGACAACATTAAAGGAACTGTACCAGACCCTCTCCCACTGTCTGGATGTTGAAAAGGGGAGGTGCTGGCTAAGTGAGACTAACCTGGATGGCCATACAGCTATTACACTTACACTTGCATTGAGACATCACAAACCATCATGTTTGAGATTGGTTCAAAATCAACGTCATTTCCATTTGCTTGGCCAACACACACATCTCAACACTAGCCTCGACACTAAGCCTCCCTTTGCTTTCGGTGGTCCAACCACGCGAGGATAGCAACAGGACTGTATCACGTGATGTTATCTTCGAAAAGCAAAGGAACATCACGTGATACAGTCCCATTGCTATCCTCGCACGGTCGGACCATCGAAAGCAAAGGGAGGTCTAGTGTCAAGGCTATCTCAACACAGTAGAGTACACATAGAAAGGGTCTCACCCCAATTATGGTGGCTTAATAATGTGGTTGTGAATGATATTTGATATTGGAAAGTGTTGATTGTGTGTATGGTGGAGCAGGAGATGTAGACGAGTGTTTTACTAGCAGACATGGTGTTGTATTATGAGTAGTAATGGATAGTCTGCTGGTAGTTGTATTGCACTGATTGCTTGTTGGACAACACATTGCTAATATGCATTGTATATGGTCAGGATGGTAGGACTGCAGTTGATTGGGCTATGTTAGGAGGTCACATGTCAACAGCTGGTCGTTTGGTGTTAGCAACTCAAAGAGTTGAAAATGTTACAGTTGAGGTGTGTGACAGTCAGTTGTGTTGAGAGAATGAAATGAATGTGTGTGAGTGTGTGGTATGTGTAGCATCGTTTTCTTGTGTTGCATTGGGCATGTAAGAACAAGAGAGATGATGTGATAAAAACAATTGTTAAACTGGGAACAGAAGTGAAGGATGACGTGAGAAATAGAATTTTTGTATCATTTCTATGACATTTATTGTATTGTTGATGCAGTCGGGACGAACTTTACTTCACTATGCTGCTCAGTATGACAGTCGTGATGTGGTTGAGCTTCTCTTGGCCAACAAGGCAGATGCTGATGCTTCAGACAAGGTAGGTGTAGTGACAATCAAATATCAAATGTTAGGTAGGTGTAGCAACAATTAAGTTAAGTTGGATAAACTGATCAAGTATTTACTAAACTGTTTTGTCTGCTTAGAAATGAGGTAAAGCAATTTGTTTGTATTACAAAATATGCATATTATTTGCTGTCTTGGGTATTGTGCTATTTACCAACAATTGAGATTTAAATTGTTGTAAAGTCTTAAAATAGATGTATGGAAATGTGAATAAAATGTAAAGTGTATTTTGTGTAAGACTGCTGTGGGGCTGTCGTTGCAGCAGAGGCAGTTATTGTATAATTGTATTGGTCAAGACTATGAATTAGAAGCAACAAAGTTGAAGCACGTATCACTAAATCTTTTCTATTTTCAACACTCAACAAGAAAAGCAGCCACTGTAAGAGCATTGTAAAAGCACACAGTTGTCAGGAACAGATGCAATGTAACTGACTAGCTTGTGTTGGCTGTGAATGTATTGTGCTATTATTGTCAGGCATCAAGTGTGGTCTCAATATAAACGTGAGTGGGTACACAGTGACACAAGCATTTGTGAGTATGACATCTACACGTTGCTTTTTGGGTGACACAAGGATGTACATTTTGTGATCTCGAGGCTAGCTGCTCTTTCACATAAGATTTTCTATTTGAAAATTTGATGTTTTCAAGAAGCATGTTTTGTTGAGTAATGGAAAGGGGGTCACTTGTTCGGCTAGGTACTTTTGTTTGGACATTTATAGTAAATGTAGGAATGTGGCTTTTGTGACGTTGATAGAAAGTGGTTAAGACTGGAATAGGCATTTCATTTTTGTCTAGCTACCTTTTCTGGAAGACACTTCCAGCTCTACCTGTTTCAATGCTGGAAGAGGGATGTGCCTACACTTGCGCAGCAGGCAGTCTGAAACCTTGGTGGTGTTCCTGTTCCGTAATCTCGTATAATAGATGTTGGCATAGGAGATGGTGGCATTTGGATGAGGGCATGCCCTTGAAGAGACCCCAGTATCTATCCACGTCACTGGTAATAAATGACACGCAGCTCTGTGTGTACTGTTCGAGGTCATGAAATGGGCATTTCAGATTCAGTGGAGATCTGCTCCGCGTTCTAGAGAAATTCAAGTCATTGTTTATTTATTACATAAAATACTTATAAACCCATCCTGATCTTGTTTGAGTTGTTCAATGCTTGCAAGACCAATCTGATAACTACAAGAATTTAACCTCATTTCCTAACTACATGTTTAAAAGACACCGAGATGTTATGCCGTTACTATAAAGTATGACATCATCAGATATGGGATTTTATCAACCACGCAACATTATTGCAGCTAGCAAATTTTTGTAGTTAGAACAGTGACTTATTGCAAGGTACATCTGGTTGTTAATACCGTATTTCTGCACATTTAGTTGCATGCCAGTATAAGCGGAGATTACCAGAAACTTGCTTGTCAGACTTTGGTAACGATACTGGCATGCTGGTATAACGCGAGGGAGTGCTGGTAATGGCGAGGGAGCAACTACTAGTACACATGTGTTGTAATTCTACTGCAGACACTCTGTCATTCGATTCGTTGATCTAGAGAATGCAGCTTCCCCCAAAGCCCAGCTAGAAAAGAGAAAAGTCGAACAGCTAGAAGGTATCTAGAATGGATGTTCGCAGTGTGCATAGCAGAAGATCATACACAATCGAAAAAGCTAGCGGTACTACACAAGTATGACGAACTCGGTGTAAACAGAACGAAAGTGGCCAGGAAATGTGGAGTGTCTCGTCTGTGCGTACAGGATGAGGTTTGAACAAGCAGAAGAACACAGAGGGCGGACAGATAAGGAAGAGAGGAAGACGATGAAGAAGAGGAGGATGAAGACAGAGAAAAGCAAACATTATAGGGTTGACTATATACTACATCTAGATGGAAAGTATATGTTTTAGTGTTTATTTATGTTAGTTCAATCAATATCTAATAACGGATGCAGCATAGATCTATGGGTCCAGTTTACAGGGAGGTTGGTCAAATCACCTCTCTTTCTCTGGCATGCCCGTGTACCCCCTGGTAATCTCCGGCTTAAACCGGCATGCAGCTAAATGCTCGGAAATACGATATACTAGAGAAACATTTGAATGTGAGACTTCAGTATAGATACGTGTCCAGTGTCACATGATGTTGTTTGCTGTTGTAGTCACTTGTAAATAGGATAGACACTGAACAGTTTGAGGAAGAGCAAATGTAGATGTGTGTGTTTGAGATGTAAGTGTTAGATGTGATTTTCTATTTTTATGAGCTGTGGTAGCATTCCTCATCTTTATATTGTTCCTAAATTCTTGACATGAACGTTTGACACAGCAGGTTTTGTGTAGATCTACGTAGTGATTTCATTTGAGTTAAACAGACTTAGGAACGCTTGTTATGATATTTTTACTGACTCGTTATTCTATGTGATAGTATGGTGTCAAGCCTTTTGATTTTGCCTTCAATAATGGTCACATGTCAATTGCTGTTCGGTTGTTTTCATTAATGCAGTCAGTTGAAGATCTTGTATTTAAGGTGAGTAACAGTTAATTGTTTACAGTTAGAGAGTAATTGTATTGGTTTGTATTGTCTTTATGGAATTGATTTGCTACATTGATTCTCTTTCTTTGATTGTTGATAATAGAATGTGTGTAAGCTGCTGGAGTGGACATGTAGGAATGAAGAAATGGATTTTGTAAGGAAGATTCCAGAGAAGTTTTTTCACGCAGTGGAGGAGGAGGTGAGAGTTTTGACAATACTGTTGATTATGTGTGAAAGATGTTTTTGTGTTGTGCATGCAGTCTGGTCGCACTTTACTTCACTTTGCTGCTGAACTTGGTCATCATGGTGTAGTCAACTATCTGTTGGAGAAGAAGGCAGATGCAGATGCTACAGATAAGGTAAACAATATTATGAACATTTAATGTTTGCTTTAGCTTAACAGATGTGTGTTATTGAAATATTACATTGTATACCAATTGTGGTGAACCTCCATTTTCAGTAATTTTAAAATCAACTTTCTAGTACATTATTCTTACATCTTTTGGTGCATTCCAGTATAGCTGAGGTGTACCAGTAGGTTGACCTTGTTTGCAAACTAAACCAATGTAGCATGCTGAGATTGTACTTTACAGTCTGCACATGCTCAGCGACTGTTTGCGTGCCTAAGTCAACATCTGGCGTACTGAGATTGTTTAAACTTTCAGGTATCACTAAATTGAACGTAGTTAGTTTCTTGCATATGTGGTAGGTGTGTGCACTCAAATTTCTTATTTGTGATGCCGATGCATGATTTCAAGCAAAGTTCTTGAATTGCAGCTATGGAAGCGAGAATATCTGACAGAGCAATTTCAGCACACTTGCATGGCACACTGAGACTGCAAGTTCTAATTTGCACACGCGTGAACAATCTCAGCACTGTTACAATCTGAGCACGGGACCAGCATGCAGTACAGCAAGGTATACGAGGATAATGAGGATGCAAGAACACTTGTGTGCTTCTGTAATCTAAAGGAGAGCTGTCTGCTTGTCTGCCTGTGTGTCTGTATGTGCAACTACCCGTATCTCCACCACCCCGCGTCAGACGTCTGCTGAATTCGGCTCATGCATGCCGAAACGACAGGTAGAAGTGTCTCGTTGTCTTCTGGACTTTTTGACTGCCAGTTGAATTAGTAGTTTAGCACTTTCTGGGTTTAACACACACGTGCACATGCACGCATGCACACACACACACACACACACACACACACACACACACACACACACACACACACACACACACAGTAATGGCAAATGGAGAAGGAGCTGCAAATATCTTGAACTTCGTTGCTGCAACAATCGCCTGGTGATAGACCTACCTATCGTATGAATAGTATGACGTCTCGTATATGTT
>NC_085085.1:1768795-1771295 GCF_963422355.1 Corticium candelabrum
GGAGAGTCCAAAGTTGCAACATTTGTGCACAACTACATATAACTGTTTCTTGCTAGATTATCAATGGCCACTTAACTTAATTTGCAGTATTTTAAGCATACGGGACATTGAAACAAGATATACGGGAAATTAGCTAAATCAAGTTGTCGCACGTTTGTATTAGATTTTGGATCGTTTCGCTCCAGGAGTGATCGGATACACGTTCTCGTGCTATAACAAGTTGATATGCATCGTAATAAAAATGGGGGCCTTAATGGGGGTTACGTGATTTTGTGTGATTTTCTGATGTTTTTTGGTGTTTGTTTGCATGGCAGGCACGAGTGGTGGCGGTCACGGTCAGACTGGGCAGGCCGGTCAAGCGAGTAGTCAGTCGGATTGGACGATCAGGGAAAGGCTTGTGTTGTCGTCTTCTGTGCTCAACAGCGGAGATCAGAATTGGTGAGCCTGAGGAGAGTTTGCATTGTGTTTGTGTTGTTTTGCGTTGCAGTAGAATGTCGTTGTTTTTGATTGACTTTGTCTGTTTGATTGTCTGTCTGTTCGTCTGTCTGTCTGTTTGTTTGTTTGTTTGTCTGTTTGTTTGTCTGTTTGTTTGTCTGCCTGTTTGTTTGTTTTTGTTTGTTTGTCTGTTTGTTTGTTTGTTTGTCTGTTTGTTTGTTTGTCTGTTTGTTTGTTTGTCTGTTTGTTTGTTTGTCTGTCTGTCTGTTTGTCTGTTTGTTTGTCTGTTTGTTTGTCTGTCTGTTTGTCTGTCTGTTTGTTTGTGTGTTTGTCGGTTTGTGTGTTTGTTTGTCTGTTTGTTTGTCTGTCTGTCTGTTTGTCTGTTTAACTTGCAATTTAATGACTCATTGCAACGCAGTATTTTAACTTTCTAATATATTTCTTATAACTATCACATTAAGTTAACTACAGAACAATACTCTACAGTTACCAAAAAATTAGTCATAACAACACTTTCTTACTACTTGTTGTTGTTTAGGGTTTCTGTCAGTCGAACCGTGAAACCACTGCTAGAAGCCGGAGTCAAACAGCCAGACAAGTTCTCACAGAAGGCAAGCAATGGAATACCTCTAGTACTTGTACTTATTGCTGTTTGTTATTAATTCGAGGCGAGCATGCACTAGGGTTACAGTAACACTGCAACGACTCGATGGCCGGATGTAGGCGGGTTGATAGATGGATGTGCAGGGTTCTAGCCGTACCAGGTATGTTAAAGCGTAACCATCAGAACTGCCTGTTTTGCCTTCAATATACCCGCTACACATTCAGAGCTGACCGTTATGCCTCCAACATACTGGCTATGCATGTAGTAGGTACATACTGTATGCCACACACGTGCACTCTCTCTCTAGAGGTTTCGACAAAGGGCTGGAATGCAGGATCTAGCTACTTGAAATGTTTGTAGACAGAGTGATAGTGAGGAAGAAACGAATGTGCCATTGCCTCTTGCTTAACAGCAGAGCATGAAGCGCATGCGTAAAAAGAAATTCTTGTGTATCAAGTAAAAGAACTATATTTGATAAAAAATAGGATTAGTAGGGTGTAGTAAAATTTCGTTTAAATATATTAATTATTTCTTTTATTTATTTTAATTAATTTATTTTACTTTATTTATTTATTTTATTTATTTTATTTTATTTATTTATTCTATTTATTTTATTTATTTTATTTTATTAAATTAATTTTATTTTATTTTATTTTATTTATTTTATTTTATTAAATTAATTTTATTTTATTTTTTTTTATTTATTTTATTTTATTAAATTAATTTTATTTTATTTTATTTTATTTATTTGAATTTATTTATTTAAATTTATTTATTTAATTTTATTTATTTAAATTTATTTAATTGAATTTATTAAATTTTATATTTACTTATTTATTGATTTATTTAATTTATTGGTTTATTTTATTTATTTTATTTATGAATTTTATTTATTTAATTTTATTTATTTATTTGTTTTATTTATTTGTTTTATTTATTTAATTTTATTTATTTATTTGTTTTATTTATTTGTTTTATTTATTTTAATTTATTTATTTAATTTATTTATTTAATTTATTTATTTAATTTTATTTATTTGTTTATTTTATTTATTTAATTTTGTTTATTTATTTTGTTTTATTTATTTTATTTTATTTATTTTATTTATTTATTTATTTATTTTATTTATTCAATTTTATTTATTTAATTTTATTTAATTAATTTTATTTATAATATTAATTAAATTAATTATTTAATTTTATTTATTTAAATTTGTTTATTTAATTGAATTTATTCAATTTTATATTTACTTATGTATTGATTTATTTAATTTATTTAATTATTTTATTTATTAATTTTGTTTATTTAAAGGGGAACTCCCATGAAAATAGAAGTAACGTTCTCATGATAGTACTAAGTGGCCTGATTCTATTGGTACCTTTCTTTCTTAATAGAACTCTTTCTGAACGGAGAAATTGAGCTTCCAACGTGGGGGCGTAACCCTATGGTAGTCGCCATTTT
>NC_085085.1:1791295-1793795 GCF_963422355.1 Corticium candelabrum
GCTGACAACGCAACGTTTTCGCCTTCCACCTCGAGGAGGCAGACGAAGAGTTGCTTTAGCAAAAGCAAATAAGCGGACAAATCCCCAAATACCGCCATATTGTGCATGTCTAGGCTCATTCATCAAGACTTCCGCTAACAAAGGTCTAACAGATTTGGAGATATGAGCAATAGTTTGTACCGGAAGACTGACAATATCGTCCATAACAGCTTCAAATACGCCATTTTTATCAATAACAGTTGAACCCGAAAGAAAATCTGAAGCAGCCTGCATACCTTTCCAGGCTAGATCATCGTCAGAGAAGATGACTCGCGGAATAGCAGACCCAGTAGAACTCTCGAAAGTTTCATTAGTACGATTCAGTTTGTCACGTGACGGCATTCTCATATTGCGATCGGTTGTTCCATCATTATGTATGTAATTAATTAAATTAGCTTAATGATTATTATTGCTTGTAGAGTCAGTTAGTTAATTAGCAATAGAATGGCGGGTGCATAAGAAATGGGGCGTCAGCTCGCAGCGATGGAAGCGCGAGAAAAATGAACGAAAACCTACGTTTATGCGTGCATTTCTTTGCGAATGTAATTTTACCCGTGCCTCCAAAGATTCTGTGACTAGATGTCCTCTCGGGACCTCTACAATCCAAAGAATGGCGCATGCACAGACGCAGACTACATGTCTACAATCGCTAGACTCGAGCCGGTCTCTCCACCTTCGTCATTCCCCGGATAGTCGATCCTCGCCGCGGAGAGACTGGTTTCAGACCGCCCTTAGGAATTTTACGTCATGTAGATACGGTTTCATGGTCACATAATGGCATGCAGATTATCTAGGTAGTTGTCGCTAATTGCCTATTTTGTTTCCCAGAGGTCTCGAGCCGGATGCCTCAGTCGTTGAGAAATCGTGAAAGAGCAGGTATGTTTCGTAGCTCCGACAGCCTGTACATGTAGGAAGTTTATAGAAATAATCTAGACGTCTCTAGCTATAGGTTATTAATTATAGCTAATTCACGAAGTTGTCTCTCCAGGTTCGGTCGCTGTTGCCTCTCACTTTCCGGCTCGTCCGTTTGCTGCTGTATTTTCTCCAAGAGGTCGACTACATTTATGTTTGTGCTAGGAAGGCCAGAAGAACACGGTCTCCTAGAAGAGTCGTGTGCTATGTCGTCGTTCACACGCTTCCTTTTCAGGCCGAAATATTTGTAGACACCGTTTCCTTGGTGCTTTGTCTTCTTTCTTTGTAGTCTCCGCCCAAAGACATCTCTGACCACCTTTCCGACGTCGGCTTCGAGTAGAGGAGGCTTCTGGTGTGATTGCAATAGTATACTTACTTCTGCTTAGACGTCGTTTGTCGACGAACCTTCAGACTGCGTGACGATCTCATAATGATTTTCGAACCCGCGTAAGTTGTACGTTTGAGATCTCGATGCCTAGTGACGGATTCCATCAGTGAGTCTAGAATAATAATTACCATTCGTGAAGAAAAGCTGTAGTGACACCAACGGACTGCTCTTTGGTCTGCATGGTCGATCGCACCCTACACTGGGAATGATCACCGACTGCATGAGCACTGTACATTAGAGTGGAGAGATCTCTAGGCTGCTCGATTGAACTAACAACTAGCATGCATGATCGTTAGCTACCTCGTAAAGAACGGAATGTTTTGACGCCCCGTTTCCTTGAAAACCTGTTGTTTTGCAGTAGACTAGACACTGTATGGCCTAGCAATAGGCACGGCATACGTATTTATACTGTAGAAGAATTGGATACCACTTACTAACAAATCACGATATTATGATACAAGCAGCGACCACTAAACGGATCCCGGGATCCGTTTATGTAACCCTGTCTGGTAGAAGGTATGACCTCTTGAAAGTTAATTGCACCGGAAGAAGGCGGTCTGAAACCAGTCTCTCCACGGCGAGGATTGACTATCCGGGGAATGACGAAGGCGGGGAGAGACCGGTTCGAGTCTATACGATCGCCGCTAGCGTGGCAAGTGTTTGTCAATTCTTCCACATCATCCTTGCAGTTCAATAATGTTCTGCTCATCTGCAGCCGGCTGTCGTTTGATCCGTAGCCTACGGCTGGAAACATTTCCCCCAGGTTGCTCGGTAGCAGAACAAACCAGAGCTCTATATATACGGGGAACAAACCTAGCCTCGAAGTTCCAGACCGTCTCCGAAAACACGGTCTGGATCGACTTCTGAGTTCGGAAGTGATCCGAGTCAGCCAATCGGCAAGCTGCCGCCACGGAAGTGGTGGCCAATGAACGTCGAGAATTCTGTAATGACATGCACGGCTTCTGGCAAAGGCGTGTTCAACAATGCCAGCTCGTACTGTACTACATGTACGTATATACACGTGTGTCTTCCGTGATGTAAAACTGCACTGGACTGTGCCTTTGAAACAGCGCCCAAGGCTGATTCAATGCATCCCGAACAGCGGACCAGGACCGCTGCAGATTCGCAGCCATTGCAGTTGACTAGCACCCTCCTTGTTTG
>NC_085085.1:1798795-1801295 GCF_963422355.1 Corticium candelabrum
ATGAACGATGTTGATTCTGTCATCCCCAGAACCGACAGTGTACAGCTCTCCATACGAAACGTTTTTCACGGAAATCGGCGGGCCGACGTAAATAGCGTTGTTGTTCGGTTTGGCTGTTGGTGAAGGCTGAAAATACGATTTCTCTCTGAAGCAAACAACATCTAAGTCATAAAACGTTTTTTCCTACCTTTCCATGACATTCGGCTGCTTGCGAGAGAGAAAGGTAAAAGATGAGCAAAACAAATGCGATGCAACTTGCAGCCATTGCAATATCGTCACGTGACGAAGGGTAAACACACGTGAGCTTGGCAGTGTTTAGTTCCCGTATGCCACTTTCAACTTCTCCGCTAGCCTCGTACCCAGGCCCTCTTGCGCGCCCGGAGAAGAGGGCCTGGTACACGTTGTCTTCGCATGCGCGCATAAATTAGAAGGAAATCGTTGTAATGTCAGCACGCATGCGGACCCGACGTTGTTTAGAATCTCGAGCCGATAGTGTCGCGCGCAACTGTTGAACAGACAGCGAAACAGCTTCCATGCGTGGATGAAGCCGTAGATCTAGACCCAAGGTCAAGTGATCCAACTAGACGATTTTAGACCTTGTTTTGTGGCAGTGTTGAGTTCGATGTGTAGTCGTACTGCAGTAAGTCTGTTTACAGTGCTTGCTCTTAACGAGGGCTGCAGCAGAAGTTGCAGCTTATTTTAGGAATTTCTATTTGTACGACAGACGGCAGATCTTACTCCGTCCATTCGACCTGTAGCAGAAAATTGAGGGTGCAGGCACATGACAGCCAGGACTGGTATCTTAAGTCGAAAAAAGCAGACAAAGAACATCACCTGGTGCGCGTTCGATTGGGCTCTTCCAGAGAAGGCTCCGTGTGCACGCCGTACGTTCTTCCAACTTCTATAGTTCTGCCGTTAGAGTCGAAAGAGCCAACTCTACCAACTCTGCTGTTCGTTGGAAGAGACTCTTCTGGAAGAGGATGGGAGAGCCTAATCGAACGCGCCCCTATATCCGTACGTACGTATTCCATACGTATTTGCGCGCAACACTATCAGCTCGAGATTCTAAACAACGTCAGTTCCGCATGCGTGCATGCATTACGCCGATTTCCTTCTAATTTATGCGCGCATGCGAAGACAACGTGTACCAGGCCCTCTTCTCCGGGCGCGCAAGAGGGCCTGGGTACGAGGCTACTTCTCCGCTAGCCTCGAACTTCCAGACCAGAGTCGCAAGCAGCCGAATGTCATGGAAAGGTAGGAAATAACCGTTTCATGACTTAGATGTTGTTTGCTTCAGAGAGAAATCGTATTTTCAGCCTTCACCAGCAGCCAAACCGAACAACAACGCTATTTACGTCGGTCCGCCGATTTCCGTGAAAAAGCGTTTCGTATGGAGAGCTGTACACTGTCGGTTCTGGGGATGACAGAATCAACATCGTCCATGTGTGGGGTGCGTGTGGGCGTGGTCTGTCATATGATCACATTTAACTAGTTAATTAATATTAATTATTTTTGATTTATTATTTAATTATTTTGGGAGGGTCGCCTTATCAGATGGGATATGCACACGGACAACTGGTGAAAGATGTTGTTAATAGTTTTATTGATGAAGTGTGGGAGTATCTGGAAGATAAAATTGTTAGACTAATGAGAGATTCATTGATATACAAACAAATGGACGAGAAAAAGACAGACAGACAGAAAGGCAAACAGACAGACAGACAGACAGACAGACAGACAGACAAACAGACAGACAGACAGATAAACAGACGGACAGACAACAGACAGAAAGACAGACAGACAAGATAAACAGACAGACAGACAGACAGACAGATAAACAGACGGACAGACAGACAGATAAACAGACGGACAGACAGCAGACATAAAGACAGACAGACAGACAGACAGACAGACAAGATAAACAGACAGACAGACAGACAGACAGCAGACAGACAGACAGATGAGAACATATGCGGTAGAGACTATCAAAGTAGCTTGCATTAAACTAAAACTGAACTCAGTAGCTTGTGTTTCAATAAATGAAATTGACAGACAGATAAACAGACGGACAGACAGACAGACAGATGGACAGAAACTGAAAAAGGAAGCAGACATACAACAAAGTCACAGACAGAGAAAACACAAACTGCGATCCAACTAAATCACTACAAGTACCTAGGCTATCAGGGTATTACATGAATTCTATTTCAGGAAGAAGCAATCAACTCAACGGCGCCTATATTCCAACCATGGTTCTTAAAGGACGTTGCTGACTTGGGTATAGCATCACGCTCACACATATCTACAGTGTAGACATGCTGTTAGTCAAAGTTAACAACCGCACACAATAATTATCATTGAAAGACACTAATTTATTATACAAAGTCTGGCTATAGAATGTTTATTATGTTGCATGCTGCTTAGGCCCCATAGTGACATTGTTTATCAGTGGCAGATCCAGAAATTTGAAAATAGGGTTTCCTACATTCAAGAAGAGGGG
>NC_085085.1:1806295-1831295 GCF_963422355.1 Corticium candelabrum
GTTTTTGTCCATACGATTCATGCCATCATATCTAGTTATGAAGTCATTGATATCAAAATTGGTACAGGTCACCTGGTGTTTACACGTTTGGCTAGCATGAGGGATTAACAACATGCCAGGGATAGGATGTATGCCATGAAGGGTGTCACTGTATCATCACAAACTAAACAATGTTTTTGAGTGTATGGCATGCCAAGGGTGAAGACATTCTAATGTCACACATACAAGGAATTTGCATAAAATGCAGGATGCTTGGAGTTGTGATGAAATTCCTCAACAATGGAGGCCACTCATGCAACCTTTCGTTATGACTGTAAGACTACTTGATATCAATTTGTAGAAAGCAATGAAGCGAGGTTATTTGAAACGAATTAGTTTGATACTCCCTGGTCTGCCTCTGTCTTGCAAACTTGACAAACAATATCTTCTTGTATGGAAGTGAATTAATTAAAGATGCTGCATTAATATTAATTAGTAGTAAACTTACTTTATCTCTAGGCTTGCAAAGAGGTTTCTAACACCTCCTGAGACGGTTTAGCTAATTGGTTTTCAAAAGTTGTTGGGAATCCTCACTACAGCCTTTACTTGAAACCTGTTTGAAACCGTTTTAATGCTCTATTGTACACAATCCTATAGATCACCACAAGACTTGATCAGAACTTCTATATTTAACACAATTTCTATAGTTATAAGAAAAGACAAACAACGACATCAAACTACAGTATTAGTCTGTGAAGTTCATGATTGTCTCACATCATGTGTACCAGTATATGGTTGATTAGCTGGAACTACTTCACGTGGGTACTGGTTATGAGCTTGCAATGCTTCCATACGTTGAATATCTTGAAGGCGCTGCAGTGTTGATAGAACCGTCTCCATAATATACCGATCGTCGGGGTAAAACTTCAGCATTCGATCAATCAAGTGACGCTCTCCATCGGTAGCAATACTAAGTTGTAAAAGTGCACTAGGCGGCCACCTTTGAGACAAAAAATCAGAATGCAGTAAATGCCCATAACACATTAGACAGCCTTGCCAATCAGCATATGGAGCCAGAATATTTCCTGTGACTGGTGCCTTGATTATAGCTACAAACACTATCCCCAACGAGAAAACATCACATGCCTTGGTGTAATGACCACTGAGAACTTCAGGTGCAATATACATTGCAGTGCCCACTACTGATGACAAATATTGATTCAAATGCATTCCTGTTGCACATTGACCTGATAAGGCATTCTCCTGCATATCCCACGCAGCTTTTGCCACGCCAACGTCTGCTATCTTGAGGCAATTATCAGAATCAATTAGTATGTTGTCAGGCTTGAGATCACGATGTATAACGCCTTGGGAATGTACAAACTCCATCCCTTCAGCCAACTCTCTGCACCATTGAAGTCTTAGCTCCTCTCGTGGTCTGCCATTTCTCAACAGGTAACTGTTGAGATTACCGCCAGGACAATATTCCATCACGATTCCTACACCTACTAGCTCATCCGTCTGAAACTTATAGCTATCGAGGTACCCGATGACGTAAGGATGACGCAACTTTCCTAGTAGATTTGCCTCCTTTTCTGCATCAGCCAGACCTTTATTCAGTCTAGCTATAGCCATAGATCTCGAGTCGTCCGGTGGTTGCAGCTGAGCAGGAATGGTAATGGTAACAAGCTTTATAGCGACGTCAATATTACGAGTTTGGTCTCTTGCCAGGTAAACAACACCAAATGACCCACTTCCAAGTTTTTCCCTGAGAGCATAGCGATGACCACGTGCAGAATCAGTACCAATTTGAAGACCGAACTGTGAGGCGCCTGAGATTAGAGGAACAGCCATGGCTCACGGCCGTTACGCCTGCGCAACTTAGTTTGCACGTGCTCAGTCACGTGGAATTGCGCAATCGCCAACATACCATCACTTCCTGTAAAACGTTTTCCATTCTTTCTTCTATGTCTGAATGACAATAAACGAACAACGTGCAAGAAAGCAAGTGCAGACGTTCATACCATAACTTTATAGATTGTAAGTCTCATAGCACGTTTCTAAATGAGTCACACTTCCATGATAACTACAGAGGTCGTTTTCACTGTTATCTCACATCTCCGGGTTTTTGCAGATATAACAATGATCACAAATAAGACTCATGTGAGACACCACAGCCACCGTCGCTCGGCTTTGTGTACGCCTCGTAGAAATAACCATACAGATTCGAGTCTTTTGACACGTGACTTGGCTCCTAGCTGACTGAAAATGTAAGCCGAGACTGAACTCGTCTACAAGGTGCTTCCACCTTGTTTCTCGATGCAAAAGGTGCAGCTACTTTATCCAAACGCAGGGCAACGGCCAGCCGATGAGAAAACAAGAACAAAGATCATGAAACATCGTCGTCAACAGCATGAACCTCTCTAGATCTCTGCTGGAGAACAACAGTATGAAACACGTTATACAGCCGACGATTGCAAACACAGACACGTGCTGCCACTCACCTCTGCAAGATATACGAAGGAATTGACCGCGAGGACAGGCTAGCGTACACATGTGTAACAGGTTTCCCACAACACGTCTCTCGATTGGGTCCTGCTCCTTGACGGGATGGCCGTAACACTTACGGCTAACGTTATAAAACATCTGGACTAACAGCACGTCCAAATACTAGTAGAGCTCTCAACTCAACAGGAAGTACGTGCTCTACAACCAGCACGATACGACACATACACACACCAAGAGTCTATTGTCTTGGACTAACGTTTACATAATAGCGCAACGTGTCAACAAGTCTAGCTCCTCCCAACATTCTTATGTTACTAACACGCCCAACTATTACACATGTACACAAGAAATGGTTTCCTGGAGAACTTCTTTGCAAGGATCGACCGCAGATTTGTACGAGCGACGACCTAATCAACGTCAGAGACAGGGAACGCGGACAACTAGTGACACAAGAACGGAAGCATGGTCATTTTATACTACTGTAGTTATAGCACTAAAATATGACAAGATGGCCTAGGTCACGTGCCTAGAGAAATTATGCCTAGCAACTTGGGATGTAAGTAAAATCATATCTATGGTAAAATGCACTTTGCCACAAAAACTTGCTAATGGTGTACCAACACTGGTTTACAAAACACTGGTTCCTTGAATTTGAATGGTACACGTGTAGCAGTTCTTTACCTCATCACTCTCTCATGTCCTTTCCTTACTCCATACACTACTAAGACACACTACTTAAGACTATACAGAAACAGTTAACGAGTATACAAGTGTCGTCAGTCTAGTCTATGGATATGGTGCATCACGTCATTTCTGTAGGAGAGCTTCACAGGTAATGTGGCCCCAGATTCAATCAAGAGGACGTCAGTACAAATGTCTAGACCACAAAAACAGGATTCTCCAGTTGTACAAGATAGATGTTGAAGCAGATGATGTTTCTGTGCATCCTACCAATTTCTGTGT
Organism: Corticium candelabrum; assembly: GCF_963422355.1. Taxonomy (NCBI): domain Eukaryota; kingdom Metazoa; phylum Porifera; class Homoscleromorpha; order Homosclerophorida; family Plakinidae; genus Corticium; species Corticium candelabrum. The sequence continues at coordinate 1,809,746 of NC_085085.1, forward strand.
CTGCTGCCATCTAGTGATGCATTGATACACAAAGAGGCAAGGAGCCTCTATTCTTGTACCTCTCTGCAGAGAGTGGATGGTACACTCAGAAAACTGCAACACCTGCTCCAGTTGTCAGCAACTGAAGAAAGGAGGAAGACCATCCAAAGAGTGAAAAAGAATCAGCTTGTTCCCACAGGTCAGTCAGCAATCAAATTGACTGACCTAATCCAACAAATAGAAACAGTAGCACCAGAAGTCATATATGTTCAGAAGACTTTATTCAAACAATCCAACTATCTCATTTCATCCAATTTGAATCAGCTCTGTACCTGTTTGACTCGTTCAAGTGCACCCTGTGTGAAAAGTTGTCAACATCCCAGTTGAACTCCAATGCAACCATTTAATGTGCAAGAAGTGTGCCATTCAACATTTGCATCAGTCTCCCTTGTATGACAGTCCCCAGTGCCAGCAGCTATACAAGAAGAACATCAAGAGCCCACCATTAGTATCACTACAGTAGAGATGGTCATGCCACAGGTCACACGGCATCGGCCAATAGTCAAAAAGCGAAAGGCAGAAACTACAATTGGCATCTTTGATAGCGGTAGAGGTCTGTAGAATGCGCTGCGAGTAAGAATAAAAACAAACAAACCTGACTCCGCCATCTTTGGGTCTCGATTCTTCCATTACGGCGAGGCGTACATCGGTAGGATCTCCAACGAACTGAATTCTAGTGAGCCAAATAACTGGATTACAGCGAAAGTCCTCGCAAAACCCGGAATCCGGCAAAACAGGAGGACGAGAAATGTGTCGTTTCACATGCTACAAAGGCCTTCAAGATTTCCAGAGATCTTCGACAGATAGCGACACTACCCAATTGTGTGGTCATACCCTAAAAGACATGTACAGCCTAGGCTTTCTGCAGTGTCTGTGCGCAAACGCCGATCCACTCGAGCAAACCGGTCTTTTTTATTAACTGAGCATAGTTAATTAAAACGGCCGTGAGCTATACACACGCATGTAGCTTTAGAGGTGATTTGAGACTAGCTAATCAACACAAGATCTTTCGAAATTGAAGGTATACGCCCTTCTATAATGTGTGTGTGTGTGTGTGTGTGTGTGTGTGTGTGTGTGTGTGTGTGTGTGTGTGTGTGATTGCTGTATCTACTTGCACAGTAGATTTGTAATCATCAACAAAAAAGGGCTTTTATGGGTAAGAACCAATACTGTCGTGGATTTCTTGAATTTAGAAGTAATGTTGTCGTTCATGGATTTACAAGATAAAGCTTCATTTTGAGTTATGGTGATTTCTCAGTGCACACGTGTTACCTCTATCTACTGAGTATTTACAACTGGAAGTTGAGCCAAATCAAAATATTGGCCCGTAGTATTCCTATTTAATGTACAAGGCAGTGTTTCCACTGGACGACCGCCAAATAGCCAAATGCTACAAATAAATGTCGCTGGCGAGAAAATAGTAATACCTCCTTGCCAATTTGGCTAGCTGTTACAGTACCGTGTACGCCTTCCTCTGGATCAGATCTTGCAAGCACAGTCACTAGAGTGTGCTAACAATGGCAATTAGATATGGAGCTCCAGGGACTAAAGGGGCGATATCTCACACTTGCTCTGTTTATGTCATGCACATACTCTTTGTGTACGGCTTCCGTAAGTGTAGGACTAGAAATAACACAAGTGGAGATGACAGTCGTGGTTGTGAAGATGACTGCTGTAGTAAAACAAAAGCAGATCGATGGTATAGAAACCATGAGGAAGACGATGATGATGACAACTTTATCATTGAATCAATGATGCTGAACGTTGATGATGCTGAATATAGAAGGGCCAAAACTTCAAGACTTTGATTTTGACAGAACTTTTAAATTTTGGTATAAAAACTAGGAAGGATGGCAATGAACGCTTGAAGTCTGGTTTGTAGACTTTGTCTCTCCAAAGTCACATTCCATTGAGTACATCTCATGATCTGGTGACATAGATCACCAAAATCAATTTGCCAAAATTATTAGACATTTGGGACCATTTCGTCAAATATTAGTGTCACCAAATTTCCCAGTCTATGGTGTATTGAGAGACGCATACATCCAATACACTAGGTGATATCATATAAAGTATGCATTCCTTATGACTCAAGAGTTACCTTTGTAACAGACAACAACAAACAGTGGTAGTAAAAAGTGTCTGCTAAGGCAGCAGTAAAACAAGCATCCACGCTGTAATAACGTGCACCAGTCGGCACACTACGAACCACTCAGTATACAAGTGAAAGGTAGAACAATGACTATATTGACTTAAACAGACTGAGCAAGGAGGCAAATCGTTGCCACCTGTTATTTTGTGGGCATGCAAAATAAGATGTATGGCTATCCAAAGGCTTCTGACTGTCTCCAGGTAGTTGTGCGGTGTGTAAACACTTCTTTCTGCATAAACTGGCATTGCCGTCATGTAATATTCATACGAAAAGGTACACCATTATGGAGCAATTAATATTGCTACTCAGAGTTACACAAGTTGTATAGAGTTTTCATGTTGAACAATCTGCAAATCAATCAGAGACAGCGCTCGAGTGTATGGCCACTAAAACTTGCACACTCAACGGGATGTGTAACTTGGGTCATTTGCTGTATGATACAGCACATGTCATGCATAGTCATACCAACCAAGGGTATACAGTACACACCCTCAACTTCCAGAACGGCAGGTAAAGCACACTGAAACTCATATATAGTGTGCCACACATTCGGCCCAGTTGTTGTCGACTGCCATGCGCTTTACCCTCATAGACATACACTGTCTAACTGAATGAAGTCCCTATGTCTGTGTAGTGGTCACCGTGCATGCCCAATTCAGCTACAAGAAAGAGAAAGTCTCTACTGTAGCTCATCGGTTTAGAATAATGAAGGTTTGACTAGAGACGTTGACATGTGCAACTGCACTTTAAGAAAACAGGCATTTTGGCAAGAAATCTGATGAAAACCTTTGCCACTAAATAATCACTACGTCTCACAGTTGCTTGTGTTAGCTGCCAGGTCACTCTCATGCATACAATATTAGCAGCTTGTGTCTGTGTATTCAAGCTTTCGTTCTCGTCACCAAATGTCGGTTGTCATTGCAGATATATATTCGACTGAAATTCAACACGTTCAAGTCGTCTATACACGTAATAGTAAAAACTCCGAAAGTTAATGATCTGCTAAGATAACGATAGTAATGAAAGTTAATATCAATCAACTGTTCACGAATAAAATCAGTCATCGTCGTCTCCCATCAGGAGACTCCAGTCACTCATTGGAATGTTGACTTCCCAATCGATTTCTGACATTTCGTCATCTTCGTCTTTGATCGAGTTGCTTCCCGAAAAATCGACGTTTTCTTTGTCTTCTTCGCCGAGTTTTCTTATGCCGTCGTCCAACGACTCCCTAATTTATGAAGTTATTGATATCAAATTGATACAGGTGTTTGCACATTTTGGTAACATGCAGGATGGGTGGATCACATGACGGGATGTGTGGCCATGCGGGGTGTTAGTGTATCACATACGGAAATGTTGTTGAGTGTGTGGCATCATGCCAGGGGCGGAGGCATTGTGTACAAGCAATCAGCATATAATGTGTTTGGAGTTGTGGTGAAATTCATTGGCAACGGAGAGTCAGACCGCTCGTGCATTCTTTATATTCGACTATAGACTGGCACCGAGTTGGTCATTACCGTTACCGTATTTCCTCGAATAGTAACCCCTGCGTTACTATATTTTCAATGTCTGCTATCATAGTGCAAGTTGAAGTGTGTGTTGTGCGTGTGTGTGTGTGTGTGTGTGTGTGTGTGTGTGTGTGTGTGTGTCACAGTGTGTTAGCAACACACACCCCTAGATTAAAAACTCTGACATCCATGTCATGGTTACTAATCGAGGAAATACAGTATGTCAATGGTATGAGGGCACCCCAACAATATCAACCGATTCTCTCGCTCACATGTGCCAACACCCATTCCCATCCCAGGGAACGAACACCCAATCAGTCAGTCACCAGACTGACACCCATCACTCAGTACTACAGTACACCAACATGCACTAAACGGTGTGACATCATTGTATGCAATACGTCCACACGAGAGCACTCACCAGCCTGTGAGCGTCATACTCGCCGGATCAAACTCCTCCTCTTCGTCCTCGTCGTTTCCATCCTCCTTCGACTCCTCGCTACATGCAGAAATGAGTCGCGGTGGGTCCCAGTTGTGTAGCTTTACCCTCCACTGTCTGATTCGTCCGTCGAACGCTCGTTTGCTACACACGGCTTTCTTATCAGGAGTTAACGGATCCATCTTAGTCCTTGCGTCTCTACACACACATCGCAATGTTAACTAACCGAAACGTCAACCGACTGACGAGACAAGCGATCACTTTGGAACGGCTTTGATGTATCGGTCGTACGCGATCGTGTTCTTCCCGAAGTCGATCTGCTTCTGTCTCTTTTCGATCCGATGCTCGGTCAGATCGTCGATTGACTCTTTGTCGATTGACGTGTCGTGCACGTCTGGCTCTCGCTCGACAAACAACGGTTTTCTTCCCTTCGTTCTAACAATCAAGAAGTGGTGAGAAGATCGGTAATTAGGGAAATCAATTGGGTGGGTTTACGAGCGTTTTGTGCGCTGCTTAGTCGGCCAAGATCGTTTCTGTTTCCATTTCGGTTGTTTAGAGCCAATCGGTGATCTCAAGCTATGGTGACAGTCAGGCAGGAGTTGGTAGTGATTACACACATAGAGTTGTGCATCTTGTCAAGTACTAAATTATTTTAAATTTGATTTAATAAATTAGTTATTTAATCCGTTACATTATTTAATTAAATGTTTTTAATTTAATGTTTAGTAAAAAAATAATATTAAAAAAAAAACATTTATTTAATATTAATGATTAGTTATAACAAATTAATTTTTAAATGAAATCAATAAAGTTATAATGTAACTATGTTTATAGTTTGTCAATAGGCGTTTGTATTAGTCTTTCCATTGATATTGGTATTGGCATTTATTGATTAATAAAATAGAAAAAATAAAGCTCAAACTGTGTGTGTGTGTGTGTGTGTGTGTGTGTGTGTTCACGTTTGGTGACCACGTCTTTTGTCCGTTCGCAACCAAAATCGGCACACACATTCAGCACGCACAGGGGAAGGTATACGTAAAAAATTAAAAAAATTATGTACCGAGTCGCCTCTCGAGGGGTTGACCCCCGTGTAAAGTTTCTCGATGACGCACACGCTACACATTCCAGTTCATTCGAACACACGCCCACACCGGTCCTGTGTAGACTGTATGCATCGTCGTCCTTCGCAAAGCTTCAAGTGATCGAATATCTCTTGCCGACGAAACTTACTCTTCTAGTGCTTTCGTTTCTCTCCAAATTCTGATTGCATTTGCAACGAATCCAACCTACACGTTTTCTGCAGCAAGCACTACACGGGGAGTGTGTCGATTTCTATCGAAACAAGCGCGAAGAGCAAGATTCGAATTCATTCAGCATATCCGGGACCTAGCAACAAAGATTGCTCGTGACGTGTCCACAGACCTATCTTTACACTACAGGATCTTGCCCGTATGAAGGACGGGCCATGTATACTAGTAAAAAATAAAATAAAAACAAAAAAATAAAATAAAAATAAAATAAAAATAAAAGTAAATTAATATAAAATAAAATAAAAATAAAATTAATATAAAATAAAATAAAATAAAAAAAAATAAATAGAAAAATATAACATAAAATAAAATAGAAAATAGAAAATAAAACAAAAAATAAAAATTAAATTAATATTAAATAAAATAAAATAGAAAACAGAAAATAAAATAAATATAAAGAATAAAATAAATAAAAACAAAATACAAAATAAAATAAGTAAAATTTAATATTTGTAAAAATTGTATCAATATTTAATATTAAATTTAACATTTTAGGTTGTCATTAATATTAATATTTATTTATTAAAAACATAAAAAATTTATAATATAAAAAATTATGTTTATATTAATTACAAAATATCAACATACTTTAATATATTAATTAAATACTAATTAATATAAATAAATTTAATTTTAAAAATTGTAAATTTAATATTCCAAACAGCCTAGTCTTCCCAATGTTTCCAAACATTACACTTCACCTGTCAAAGTCTTCACTGCCTGTCCTCCCAGACGGCAACTCAACACAACAACCCCGTCTCTCCACCTCATCTCTCTGTCCTCTTCTCTCTCTTCTTCTCTCACCGTTTCCCGCCTTGTCGTTCTCCAAATACGTCAGCGGCCTCCTAGCTTTTCCCGCCACCAGGATAGCTCCCGGTGTCCCGAGTTTTGGCCAATCTTCGCCCTTCAGCTGCAGACGACTAGAATCGGAACTCGGCGAAACATCGCTCCACGGTTTGCGTTGTCCGATCATCAGCGACCTGGAGTAGACACGGCTAAGCTTAGAATCACGTTCATAAACGAGACATGCTTACATGAGAGAACCTTCTGGCGAGCGCGGGAATTGACAGTATTGAATGGCGCGCGTCAACTTCTCGTCAGCCAATCAAATTGTTGCATTACTCATCCGGGAGTTGTTTGTCAAATTATCCGGGCTATTGTTTATCCGGGCGTTTGAAAGTGTTAATCGATTGTTTGGTGTCTGGGATGTCGCGCTCGGCGGTAGACCGCTCTGCGAACACGTCTCTCTATGTACGCAATCTCAGCTACAGCTGTAGGTAAGAGGCAGTCGCACACGATTTGGCCTTAAAGGTAGAAACCCGTTTTTTTCGGACTGCACAAGCGCTACATGAAGCTGCAGGCGTGTTGCAGCACTCTCTGTAAAGTACTAAACGTATGTTATAAACAGCGGGGAGAGGTCTAGCGTTCTGAGAAGGTGTTTATCTCTTATCAGTGAAGCGGCTATGTGGCGTGGTGGCTGACTGGCCATTGCGCATGCGCAGTTGCGATAAATTGGCGTTACGCTATGTACATGTCATAGCCTATTGTGGCTATTAATTAACTTAAATCTGTGGCTTAGCAAGTGCGTGTACAGTTTACATATTTTATATATTGGAAGCAGCAATGGTTGTGTGAAGTGTCACTCAAGGATGCCTTGTTTGAGCATGCGCAACTAGATGCCTCTGCCTGAATAGGCACTTGAGGCTATTAATAAGGCATAAATCAGTTTATAATTTTTTTGAATTTTTTGGCGCCTATTTGGATATTTACGGTAGTTACTATTGGTATTGCTGGCGATGCTGTTGAAAATTGTGATTGATTGGGAAGATGCTACATACACAAAAGGGCAAAAATGTTACATACTGTTATACAGACAGGCTACATTCAACAACTTTACACTGGATGGACACTACATTGAGGGAGCCCTTGCATCGCAATTCCAGTGACTGGTTGAACTGATCAGCGTAGCCAGAAATTTACTACTTGATATTAACACAATTTTAATGTCTTTATGGATTAGTTAGTTAATTAATTAATTTTTGTATTAATTATTATTTGAATCTGTACCCAGAAATCGACGATCAAACAGTCAGGATGGCATGAGTTGCACCTACCCAGTTGACGCACAAACCCAGGGGTGTACCCAGGCATGTTTCCAGGTTGCTCGGAAATTCCACCAAGAGGTGGGCGTCACCCTTACTTATTCCTTCTCTAGATCCTTTTTAGAGACGGTAATGTAGATTATCTTAATTAAAAATCTATTTGTTAGATCCATGAATTGATGCCCTGCAGCTGTAGCAAACAGGATTTAGATGTGAAGAGTGGATGGGCCACTGACAGTCACACCCATTGATTTCTCTGGGTCTGGCCCGGGTGGGCCCATGCCTGGCTATGCCACTGAACCAATGGAACCTTATGTACATTGTATATTCGAGTTCAAATCATACTGTGTTGTGTGAAATTGGATTTTGAATCGCATCACAAGTTTATTAGTTTGTTGTATTTGTTTGTGCTTTGCAGACCTGAGGAGATACGTCGAATGTTTGGGAAGTATGGAGCGATCGTTGATGTCTACATACCACTGGATTACTACACCAGGCAGCCGAGAGGCTTTGCTTACGTTCAGTATCCTCTCGCTGACAGATCACATCATTGTTGTCTTCTCACCTTGGGATGGGATTTTTGGTGTATTTGGTTGCGGCATGAATGTTTGTGCCGTTGCAAGTTGTCAACACTACCCTCTATATTTCAATTAGGCCGGGAAAATATTTATTAAAGGGGCGTGGCATATGAGTAGCTATGGTGATGAAACATGTTTATTGAGACAAGATTAATTTTAAATTTTAATTGAAATTTAATTTAAATTGTGATGGGGAAGTGATGATGAGGAAATGTTGGGAAAAACTGGAGTGTTCGTGTTGTGTTGTGATCTTGGGTTAGTGTTATCTACTGATGTTGACGTCCTGCGTGTAAAAATTGTTATAAATGTTTATGTCACTAAGATGGATGGATGACTAGCATTGACTCCTAAAAACATTTTCGTGCCAGATTGAGTGCATGTTAATGTCACTTTTGTAACTTACCAACCAGTCGTGCCTTTGGTTGCTGTGTGTGTGTGTGTGTGTGTGTGTGTGTGTCTGTGTGTCTGTGTGTCTGTGTCTATGTCTGTGTCTGTCTGTCTGTCAGTCAGTGTGTGTGTCTGTCAGTGTGTGTGTCTGTCAGTGTGTGTGTGTGTGTGTGTGTGTGTGTGTGTGTGTGTGCCTGTCGGTCTGGCTGTCTGTCTGTCTGATATGATTGTCGACTTTGTTGTTGGGTCTGGTAACAGAAATGGCAAAGTTGGTGTGAGTGGTCAGGGCAGAGAGCTCAAAGCAAAAAAGAGCCAATGAGAAAAGCGCGAACAAGACAAGCAAGCATGCAAGCATAAGCGATCACTACATATTACAGTATAAAGCATGAAGCACAAGGTTTGCTAAAGACCGTCACGCAGCTAAAGTTGCAAAAGAGCGAAAAAGAAAAAAGCTCTCGAAAAAGTCTATGATAAAGATTTCATTTGAGGTTGGTGTGTGTGTGTTGTTTTTCCTTTACGTTTGCCGCAGATTTGAAGACGTTCGCGACGCACAGGACGCGTTGCATTATTTGAACGGCACAGCGCTGCATGGGCGTGAACTGGAGATACAATATGCTGAGGGGGACCGCAAAAGTGAGTGTGTGAGGCCCCTCGGTTCAGGGGTGACCTCCAGGGTGACCAACTGGCGCTATGGTGCCACATGTGGCACCAGAGGCTGGTCTTGGGCACCATGCAAGCAAACATTTGGCACCAAGGCTTGAACCCAGTCAAGCAGATGGTGCATGACGTCATGACTGTAACTGAAGCAGTGATTCTGTGAACACAAGGCATCACTTATGTCATGTGTCTGTGTGCCTGCCTATCAGTCTGTCTGTCTATGCACACATGCATACATGCATCATGATACATACATACATGAGCATGTACAGTACATGGTACATACATACGTACATGAGTCTGTCTGTATGTATGTATATGTATAAATGTGTGTATGTACTATGTAGGTAGCTTCAAACAAGGTGCATGTGTCCGCGTGGACGTGTCATTTCCTTGCGCACCATGCACCAGGATGCGTTCAGTTCCTGGTGCCACACCAACGCGCCGGCGTTATTCAAACTTGACCACCCCTGGAAATCCTTTTCTAGACATCTAGGCTTCTGTCGTGTACTCTACACATCTCATCTTGCATTCTTCACGTTTTGCGTTCGATTAGAGATTCTCTACGACTAATTTGCGACCTTTTTTTCAGCTCCGACGCAGATGAGAGGGCGCGAACGCGGAAGCGGAGGAGGAGGAGGAGGTTACTACGGGAGATCTCCGAGATAGTTGGTGGCATTTGAGAACGTGGTGGAGCGTTGTAGTAATTTGTGGCGTTTGTTTAGTCGTCGTTCAAGAAGCGGTAGCCAACGCAGACGCAGGTGAGCCGCCCGTGCATAAAAGGCGGCATGCGTGCATCTTGCGCATGCTCATGCCGTAAACTCGGGGTGTCCGACTGTGCAATGTCCGTCTCCATATTTGACGTCATCAGGCGACAGTTAGCATCTCGGCAACAGAGTAGGTCAGTATCGGACTTCGATTTCGGAAGGACTACTATGTAGTGCAGTACGTTGTGATGGGCAGATTCTCTACTGGTAGCATCTAGTCTGCATGTGAGTCTTTCCGCCCATATCCGGGTACTGCTGCTTTTGGCTCTTGCTGTTCACAGATGTCAGGGCACGTGGCTAGGATGAGGCAAGACTCATATGATTTTCTAGGTGTGCATAAACAGCCAGAGTGGATGGCTAGAGGACAGCGTAAAAAGTGGCTCCAAACACCAAAAGTCGCTCATTCCCAGGAGGTTGGTATCAACTACTAGTAAGCCTTTCCGGGTTGTAGCCCAAAATTGGAGGTCGAGAAAACGACTGGAAACAGAGTGGCGGCAAAGGGGCTCCATCACACTTTCAAATTTTGCCTCCTCTGATTAGGATGCCTGGCTACAGCCCTGGTTGTCTGGTCTCTCTTAGATCTCTGCCATAACAGTGGGCGTAGAGTAGGAAGATGTTTGAGATTAGAGGAGGAGGGGAGAAGGTGGAGGAGGTGACCCCGAGATCCCCCGTAGCCGTGTGGTTGGTGCTAATAGCCATTGATTCTTAGGCACTCTTAGGTTTGGCGACGGAATGTTTACAGTCGGACACTCCTGATTGTTCATTACGTTTGTACGTCTACATTTTGTGTTTGTTTGCGTACAAAGGCGTAGCCGCTCTCGCTCCGCCTCGCCGCGCTATCGACGGCGCCGTCACCGCTCTCCGTCTCGCAGCGGCGGCAGCAGCCGGTCCGTGTCCAGGTCTCCGGTCAGACGACGGAGCCGCAGCGGAGAAAGGCGTTCGCACTCTCGCGGCAGCAGCCGAAAGGCCAGTCGGAGCGGGTCACGTGATTGATGATTTGGATAGAACTGTTCCGTGAAGTGGACGAGGGAGTGTATGGATGAATGTGTAGATGTGTTTGTCTGTGTATTGCTGTGCTAGTCGTAGTACACATTGGTAGCCAATTAATGCCGTCGATTTTTTTGGTTTTCTCAGTGTGCACAGGCTGTACGTTCCGAAAGACGTTCACTAGCCTCGTACCCAGGCCCTCTTGCACGCCCGGAGAAGAGGGCCTGGGTATGAGGCTAAACGTTCACTAGCCTTCACTCCCAGACCTGTGTAACGCCAATTAAAATCGGCCTCTTTTTAATTGGCGCTTCACCGGTCTGAGAGGTCAAGGCTGACCTTTCGCTAGGCTGCATGCAGTTATGGTCGCGGTCTCAGAGAAAGTGGTGATAGTTTGAAAGCTCTATATTTACTAGGCGCGGAAGCTCTAAGGTACGTCGTACAAACGACTCACCACGCCTACTGTGCATGCGCTTATTGCTTAGTTACTAAGTAATCGAGGGTTTAGCACTATAGTGCTTCTTCATTGGCATGCCAGTAACTTAGAGTAGTCTCTTGCGCAGCCCCTCTCGCGCGCGTGAAGAGCGGAGAGCGGGCGGTGCTTGCACGCGAAATTAACAATCCAAAACCTCAAAGTGGATTACCGTCGTATTGCTTTGTTGATTACCTAATTAGGGAAAAATACCGGTGTTTTAAAAGGGTCGGGGGCCCCCGCAGTACATCTACACAAACATACATCCGGGAATGCAATGCAACCGTACCCGTCAGTGTATCCGTATTAACAACCGACGATAACTCCGAGGCAAACCCGACTGCGCTACTGCTAAATCGTGCTGTTCACGCGTTGTAAACGACACAACAGATAAGGATGCTGACAGTCTCCTCATCTCTCCTGCTACTGATTTCCATCGCAATCAGCTGGCCGCTGTCAGCAGCAAGTGAGCAACAAGACGCGCGATCGCCCTCGCGCGCGTACTCACTCATTCACTCATCTTCATTTTTCTAGGCCTTCCAATCGAGCTGCGCGTGCGTAAATACGACAGAGTGCAAGCTTATGTTGTTTCCGGACGTCTCAAACGCTCGATTCGGCATGCGGTAAGGCGCAAGTGTCTCATTCTGTGTCGACCGACCAGCCAGCTAAATTTCGGTTTTGTTGCAGACGGAGGGAAGCAAGAGAGCACTCAGTGTGAATGTTCACGGTGCTGCGCGTTCGTGGACCATCAGACTGCTGTCGAACAGGTGGAGTAAACGTTGTGCGACTACCAGTGTCGCGGAGGCGGCCTCGACCGCTTTGTGCCAATTGATATGTCGCAATTGTGATTAGCAAGTTACGTCTTGTCGTGTGTTGTTGTACGTGCACTGTTGTGGCGCGCTGTGTGGTTGGTTAAAGGTTGGGTGGTTAGTCGGCCTAATGACGGTTAGCAGAAAGTATGAGGTGGATTTAATGTGATATGTTGCTCAAGATAATGTGGCATGGAGATGCAGCTCCACCTTTTCCGTGTTTTGTATGGGAGGGGCTAGTACACTATAAATTAATTTAATAGTAAGGAGAATGTGGGATGATGACATTGCCAGTGTGATGATGGTATTGTGTAATGGCTGGTCACTTGGCTGTTTTGGTTGGAATAGGCATGGAAGTTGGTTGCCTTTACGAGGAAGTTTGGTTGCTGGTTGTGGTTTGGCTTGAGTTTGTGTTGATTATGAGTGCTTGTTGAGTTGGTGACAGGTTGATGTGTGATCATGGCTGCAGTTGCATTTAGTTCTTGTTTTCTTGGTGTGTGTTGTCTGTCTACTTTGTGGTGTGATGTTTATATGCCTGTGTGTGTGTGTGTGTGTGTGTGTGTGTGTGTGTGTGTGTGTGTGTGTGTGTGTGCATGCTATGTGTTTGTCTCTCTGTCTGTCTGTTTGTCTGTCTGTCTGTCTGTTTGTTTGTCTGTCTGCCTGTCTGTTGTTTGTGGATTCTACTGACACACTTTTTCTGCATATCTTTGTGTGTGTGTGTGTGTGTGTGTGTGTGTGTGTGTGTGTGTGTGTGTGTGTGTGTGTGTGTGCATGCTATGTGTTTGTCTGTCTGTCTGTCTGTCTGTTTGTCTGTCTGTCTGTTTGTTTGCCTGTCTGTTGTTTGTGGATTCTACTGACACACTCTTTCTGCATATCTGTGTGTGTGTGTGTGTGTGTGTGTGTGTGTGTGTGTGTGTGTGTGTGTGTGTGTGTGTGTGTGTGTGTGTGTGTGTGTCTATGTGTCTGTTTGTCTGTCTGTCTGTCTGTTGTCTGTGGATTCTATTGACACACTCTTTCTGTTTTGTATTTACAGAGGTCTCATATCCCCGACTTTTGCATTGACCTACTTTGATGATCATGGCAACGAAGTAGTGAAACAAGTCAGTAGGAAATATCTAACTCTCTGAATCATGTCAGTATGGCATCTGTAATACTTGAAATACGATTTTGTTTTGTGCAAAGGACTCAACGAATTGCTATTATCATGGCAGAGTTGAAGGTGTGAGAGACAGTCATGTTAGCATCAGTACATGCAGTGGATTGAGGTATTTATGCAATACAAAAACTATTATGTCATTACACTTATACCTATCCAACAATTGTAATTGAAATGTGCTGTTTGAGTGTGCATGATGATTTTCGTTTTCTACATCCTAGAATGTGTTGTTAATTGGAAGGTGTTTATGTCTTTGTTTTTTGTTTGATTATGAGCTTAGGCCACTTCAATATGATTCCTCCTTTCCTATTTCCTGCCCTCAAAATGACTATCCTGAACGTTTCAGTTACATGCTTGTTAACCAAAAGGACTTTCCTTTCATGGAATATTGTCATAATGGTGTCAAGGTTTTAAGGACTGTCGCCTAAGACTTGTCAGGTTGTGGCGACAGAATGGACATTGGCGCCATCAGGGCTTTGTTGAGGTCACGTCTATTCACTTTTATTTGGTCAATGGATATCTTCTACAGTAATAGCCACACAAAGTTTACAAAAGGAAACTTATAAACAGATATCTTCTTAAGACCAATGGCCATGCCTGCATTACTTTCATAGACATTCCAGTGCCATGCCTGCATTACTTTCATAGACATTCCAGTAGGAAGTTTATTTTGTCTAAATGTAGCTAGGGGCTAGTGTACTCAACCTCTCTCACATTCACTAATTTAGCTCAGCTGCTGTAGGGCATGCAGGTGCCAACACTTTACTTTTAGCACAAAACACATGCAGGGCCTTCACAAATAGAATAATAGCACCTAAAAGTCCATTGCACCAATAAGTACTAGGGATACTGGATTACATTTGCTGAGGCGGCCAGACCGTTCTCAGCAGGTATAGCCACGCCAAGACTACTACTGCAGTCAAGAGTCTGCTGGTGACAGATGCCTGCTGCCTGAAGGTGAGCTAGTCTGAGTCACTTCAGAGTTCTATACTTCTGTCCTAAAACTCGCGTCTTTATCTTAGACATCCCTGTTGTCAGTGCAAGTGAACACTTCTTTCGTTATTCTGCATTCGTAGCATGTCATATGGTGCATTAGCTAACAAGGAGAAAAAGGATAAGGTAGACTTGGACTTGGACTTGGCATCATTCCAGTCCCCTTTTTAAAAACATGCTGTGAACAGCTAATTGATTTGTCCTAATGAATAATGATAGTGAACCACTGCAAGGCTCCCTGTTGTTATGGGAAACAATGAATTATATTGGAATGGCCTTGTTGGGTGAGCCTGAAGATGTTTTGTCTAGCTTAGTATTGTGACTTTGTCAGTTGATGCATCTTCCACACAACCTTGCTATTACAGGTTGTTGACAAGTAGTACTACATGTAAATGGTTAACCATTCACACTGGCATACTCATTTCCTGGACATTTAGGTTTTCTAGTGCGTAAAAGATATAAGCCTAACACATTATGGTACAGGGTACTGACTTAACGGCAGAGTGCAGTTTTACTGTTTTGCTGGTTTGAACACAGAGACATAGAATGTCCAATTTCAGTTTGGAATGTTGTCATCTTTGCAAGGACTTGCAGACATTCTGTGATGTGGTGGTTACTCATAGAATATCTCCACTCTCTTGTCCTTCTGTGGGTAAGGGTAGGTTCTCAAATGTGTACCAAGGAGAATGATGTCAGTAACACTAGTTTTATCAATCTTGTGCAATGGGTATCAGGATGTTTGGCTGGCATAATGACAACCCACCTCTTCAGTGGCCATCAATGACACAAGCAAATGGGCACCTACATGTCTATCTACAGGTAGACAGGAGTGACATCATCGAGGTGCTGCATGGCATAATTGCATTGTTTGTCACTGTACAAAAGTGATGGAGTCTCAGTCAACCAAATTATCTTTGGTTGATCACCTTGGCTTCATACTGATAGTACTGTACATCTATAGAAGTCTTGCATTGCCACCTTATCACATCTCTTTTGATTTCTTGCTTCATGTATACTTGTAATGATGAGAATAAGGTTGCAGTTTCTCTACCCACTAATTGATGTTTTGTGACCACGAGTAATCATTAGGCTGCATAACTATTAGTGATCTCATAGCTTGTATATTAGTTGCTATGGTGACACTCAAACACTACAGCTCTTGTTTATTGATTGAGGTATTTTATTCCCTTATGGTTAACCACATTGTAGTCAGAACAAGAAGTCTTGTCTTAACCTAACATAATGAGATGATAGCAGCCACATAATCTTGTCTTGCCATGCTCTCACAGAAGATTAAACATTGGGTTAGGGCTGATAAAACTAGATTGGTTGGAGATAGTATTGGCTTTGGCTGCTTTGCTACACGGTTACACACACACACACACACACACACACACACACACACACACACACACACACACACACACACACACACACACACACACACACACACACACACACACACAAGACAGACAGATTCTATTAGTTATGAAACACTTTGGAGCATGGGGATTGATGCATGGAAATTCTTTAAAGAAAATAGCAAAGAAGTCATTGGATGAAGTTGGAAGACTAAATGCAGCGGAGGTTATTGACTTTTGGAGCAAACGCTTTTTAGTCCAACTCCAAAAGTGCAACGCGAACGTCATCTTCAAGCAGTCATCTTCATTGACTGGAGACAACAGATGTGACTTTTATGCCACTCAGTACTTTAGCCACTAGCTAATACTGAGGGCTTTGCATGTAGTATAGCTGCTTTTGTAGTTTTTTTAGTTTCTTCAAATTTGTTTTTGAGTTTGTTGAACACTGATAGTAATCGGATGGCATATAATAATTGCTTGCATTGTGGAAATGTATGATAGATAAACGTTTGAATAAATGTGACAGACAGACAGCAGACATACAGACAGACAGCAGACATACAGACAGACAGCAGACAGACAGACAGACAGATGACTTTGTCACACAATTTTACATACATTAGGTATAGATAGCAGTATAGTTGTAGTGGCCGCATAGAGCCTGCTTAAACTCACCTTCTCTTCATTAGCCTGTAGTAGTGTTCATGTTTGAAATATATGAGGATTGACAGACAGACAGACAGACAGACAGACAGACAGACAGACAAAGACAGACAGACAGACAGACAGACAGAGTCAGACAAACAGTTTATGTTTGTCAATGTCTAGATATCTGAATCGAGTGTATAAGGACTACTATTTAACCATTGTTTTTCTCTCGTCTTCTCACTATACTCTGTTGTGATGTGATTGCAGAGGATTAGTTTACGATGGCAACGAGACGTTCCACATTCATCCTGCAGAAACCAGTACGGTGAGTTCACTTTTGCCATTCTTAATTTCAAACAAGGAAAGTATGCAGGTCCATCTACATTTGTCTAGTGTGTTCACTTATGTGTGCTATCACTTGACTGTCTGTTAGAACATTTAAAAAAATTGAATTTAGTTTTATTGTTTTTATTATTTTTATAATTTTTATTAATTTTTGTTATTTTTATGTTGTCATCACCCTCTAAATAGGTAAATGGGTATTTACTCTCAACTGGCCACCCACCAACCCGGCAGGTAAGTCCCAGAGAGGTACATGTTACGTGTAATCCATATGGCGCTAGTAACTGGCTTATCGACATTGATAGCTTGTTCTACTAGGATTTCGCCAGCTCTGAACAGCATGCCCATTAGATATCAATGACTACCAGGAAAGCACTGATCCTCATAGACAAATAAACAGTGAGAAAGAGCCGACAGACTCGTTTTGTTATATTGCTGTCACCTCATAGCCCGAGATTAAACCCAGGCCATTATGGTCAGAAAACCAGAACTCTAACCACTAGGCTATAGTGGCTTTTGCTATTTTTTATTGTTTGGTATTTATTATTTTTACTTATTTTTATTTATATTTTTTTTATTTATTTTTAGTAATATTTATTATTTTTATTTATTTTTAGTAATATTTATTATTTTTATTTATTTTTAGTATTATTTATTATTTTTATTTATTTATTATTTTTATTTATTTTTATTCTTATACTTTTTTATTTTTTTTATTTTTAGTATTATTTATTATTTTTATTTATTTTTATTTATATTTATTTCTATTTCTATTTTTAATTGTTTTTAGTATTATTTATTATTTTATCTGTTATAGCATATAGCCTGCACATTTGTTATTTATGGTGTTCACTTCTGTATGATTTCTATTTAGGACGAGTTTGATCACATTCTTTTCAAAACGGATGATGTCAGGGATATGCCATCTCTAAGGACATGTGGTAGGCTGCTTATGTATTCGTGGATGCTTGAAGGTTTTTGTCTTTAGTTGCTACAAGATGGACAGACAGAGACAGACAGACAGACAGACAGACGGACGGACGGACGGACGGATGGACAGACAGACAGACAAATAGACAGACAGATGAATGGATTGACAACATACCAACAATCGGACAAACAAGTAGACAGACAACTAACATAGAGATGACCGTTTACAACAGACAATACCAACCAGTCAATCTGCACAGAATCCGGTTGCTATAAGACAGACAAGAATGCATCTACCGACTAAACTATCCAACACGCCGCTGTATGTTGGTAGGAAACAAAAACGACGTCGTTCCTTCTGTCAACGAGTTACTAACGAATCCTCCTCACGTTCATCACTCTCTCCACCATATGGTAAGCCATAAAGCCTTTACTGTGAAACCGAGCGTTCAACCGTCTTCATTCTGTTTGGACAGAAACGTCGTGCTACGAATCAATATGTTGTAGAGCTGGTCATCGTCGCTGACAACACCCTGGTAAGCAAGCAAGCAAGCGTCTATATTGTACATATAGACTGCATTACATCACAGCTGTCTAACGCACACGTTTTCTAGTATAAAGACCTGAATTCGAATGCGACTGCTGTGAGAGACTACTGCGGGCAAGTGGCCAACACAATGGACGGCGTATGCACATCGTTCAGTCACCGAATGTTACACGGGAGTAGCGACGTTTCCGTCATTGTGTAGGTATACAAGAGACTGGGTATGGGGTTTCGTGTTGCTCTCACTCGTGTGGAGGTTTGGTCGGCTGACGACAGAGTTACGATTCACGACAGTGCATTTGACATGCTCGAGGAGTTTACGTCGTATGTTGACAAGTTGAGCTACCATTACGACAACGTCCAGTTGATAACGTGAGCAGTGATTGTAGCTTATCGTTGATGATATATTGGTTGGTTGGTTGGTTTGTTTGTTTCTCTTTTGTGTGTTTTCTTTGTGTTTGCGTGGTTGCTTGTTTGTATGTCTTTCTGCCTTCCTCTATTTGTCTGTTGATTGCCTGTTTGTCTGTCTGTCTGTCTGTTTGTCTGTCTGTCTGTTTGTCTGTCTGTCTGTTTGTCTGTCTGTCTTGCTGTTTGTTTGTCTGTCTATCTACCTGTTTGTCAGTCTTTCTGTTTGTCTGTCTGTCTGTCTGTCTGTCTGTCTGTCTGTCTGTCTGTCTGTCTGTCTGCCTGCCTGCCTGCCTGCCTGCCTGTCTGTCTGTCTGTATGTACGTATGTATGTATGTATGTCTGTCTGTTTGTCTGTCTGTCTGTCTGTCTGTCTGTCTGTCTGTCTGTCTGTTTGTTTGTCTATCTGTCTGTCTGTTTGTCTGTCTGTTTGTTTGTCTGTTTGTTTGTTTGTCCAGTTGTCTGTTTGTCCGGTTGTCTGTCTGTCTGTCTGTCTGTCTGTCTGTCTGTCTGTCTGTCTGTTTGTTTGTCTATCTGTCTGTCTATTTGTCAGTCTTTCTGTTTGTCTGTCTGTCTGTCTGTTTGTCCTGTCTGTCTGTCTGTCTGTCTGTCTGTCCTTCTGTTTGTTTGTCTATCTCTCTGTCTGTTTGTCAGTCTTTCTGTTTGTATGTTTGTTTATTTGTCCGTCTGTCTGTCTTTCTGTCTGTCTGTTTGTCTGTCTGTCTTTCTGTTTGTCTGTTTGTTTGTTTGTCTGTCTGTCTGTCTGTCTGTCTGTCTGTCTGTTTGTTTGTCCATCTGTCTGTCTGTTTGTCAGTCTTTCTGTTTGTCTGTCTGTCTGTCTGTCTGTCTGTTTGTTTTGTCTGTCTGTCTGTCTGTCTGTCTGTCCTTCTGTTTGTTTGTCTATCTCTCTGTCTGTGTGTCAGTCTTTCTGTTTGTCTGTTTGTTTATTTGTCCGTCTGTCTTTCTGTCTGTCTGTCTGTCTGTCTATCTGTCTTTCTGTTTGTCTGTTTGTCTGTCTGTTTGTTCTTGTGTGTGTGTGTGTGTGTGTGTGTGTGTGTGCCTGTATGTGTGTCTGTCTGTGTGTTTGTCCATTGTCCGATTGTATGTTTATTTCTCTGTCTGTTGTCTGTATACTGTATCTGTATGTTTGCCTGTTTGCAGTTGCTTGCGTATTCATATTTCTCATAATATCTTTGCATCATTTTGCTTCAATGACTAATACACATTACTATGTTCATGTAGTGGCAACGACTTTGATGGCAGCACCGTCGGTATGGCTCATGTGAACTCCATCTGTAATAAAAAGTACTCGTCGGGTGTTAATCAGGCAAGCTAGCTAGGACGTCCCTCCTGCTTGTGATATCATTGTGAATCGTTCTGTAGCATCTGAGTGTTCCTGAAAGCGTGGCTGCTGTCATGTCTCATGAAATGGGACATAACTTTGGAATGAATCACGACGATGGACGTATGCATGCACACACACACACACACACACACACACACACACACACACACACACACACACACACACACACCTTGAACCTTGAGTTCTGCCCCATCCACAGTGGGTTTTGACATTGCAGAAGGACCACCCAGAAGAACAATCAAGTGCTAGCGACGGGTCAAATTTGAGAGATGAAGTGTCTTGCTGCATAGAATCAACTCATGTTTTGGTCCATGTACTGGACATTTTACAACATGCAGACAGACAGACAGATAGACAGACAGACCCTGCATTGCAAAATGTATCGTAGACAGAAGTTCAAATATATGTGATTGACAGACAGACAGACAGACAGACAGACAGACAGGCAGACAAGACAGACAGATTATTTTATTGTTACAGATCCTCTACTTGTACACATCCTAAACTTCTATGATGAACCAGTCCTTCACAGCGAAATACTTTAAAACATTAGTGGACTTGGATAATGTCGAAATCAGATACTAAACCATCTAGAGCAAACGTTGATACAAGAAAATGAGTTGATGAAGAATAGGCGACAAATGACAATCCAACTGTGAGACGAAGGCGGACGCCGAGCTCAGAGAGCAGAAAAAAGGTGCATACACAACCATGACTGATAGCAGACGCCAACTGAAGCCACAAGAAAACGACAGACAGACAGGCAGACAGACTGGCAGGCAGACAAGACAGACAGACAGGCAGACAAGACAGACAGACAGACAGACAGACAGACAGACCCTGCATTGCAAAATGTATCATAGATAAAAGTTCAAATGTATGTGATTGACAGACAGACAGACAGACAGACAGACAGACTGGCAGACAGACAGACAGACTGAGAGACAGGGCAGACAAGACAGACTGACAGACAGACAGACAGACTGAGAGACAGGGCAGACAAGACAGACAGACAGACTGACAGACAGACAGACAGACTGAGAGACAGACAGGCAGACGGGCAGACACAGATAGACAAACAAGCAAAGAAACAGAAAGATAGACAGACAAACAGACAGGCAAGCTTCAGAACAATAGTTTTTGATGTCATGTACTATCCATTCGAACCAAGTGGCCAAGCCATTGCAACATTTGTCTTTGAATTTGTTGTTCAATCAGAGTCTCATGAGCAGATTCTAAGTTAACAATATCTTTGTATGTTATGTAACACCAAGAAAGGAACGAATGCAGTGCAGGTGAAAGTATTCAACTTTCTTATGTCTTTTTGGGTTTCAGACAGCCCAAGTCTCACAAGTGTGTAATAGAACAGGGATAATGAGTGTATGAAACACTCAAACTTCACTCTCACTCAATGCACGATTTGCAAATACTCTTTTCCAGATTGCAAATGTCCTGCTGGCTTTTTGAATTCTCTCAAAACACACAGACACACACACACCACACATGCACACAGACACACACACACACACACACACACACACACACACACACACACACACACACACACACACACATGCACACACACACACACACACACACAC
>NC_085085.1:1838795-1856295 GCF_963422355.1 Corticium candelabrum
CAACACCTTCTCTACAGCCAACGACATCAGCACATCGAAAGCACTTCTCTCAAATCTGTCAGATGTTAGACTGGACATACATTCTGTTTCTGACCAATGCAGACCTGTCAACCTAGCAGTGTCAAAATGCGTGCGTGTGCAAGAAAAAATGCGGGAGTTTAATTTTTGGACACGCCTACAATAGCGTTTAATATCAATAAATATATATCGCAATAAGTAAATCTATATATATTAAGCTCAAATTGTGTGTGTGTGTGTGTGTGTGTGTGTGTGTGTGTGTGTGTGTGTGTGTGTGTTCGCGTTTGGCAGCCACGTCTTTTGTCCGTTCGCAACCGAAATCGGCACGCATACTCGGCACGCGAAGGGGAAGGTTTTCGTAACAAAATTAAAAAATTATGCACCGGGTCCCCTCTCGAGGGATCGACCCACGCGTAAAATTTCTCGATGACGCAAACGCTACACATTAAAGTTTATTCGAACACACCCCACACCAGTCCTGTGTAGACTGTACGTGTCGTCGTCCTTCGCAAAGCTTCGAGCAATCAAATATTTCTTGCCGATGGAACTTATTCTTCTAGCGCTTTCGTTTCTCTTCAAATTCTGATTGCATTTGCGCCAAATCCAACCTCGCAACTAAGATTGCACGTGACTTGTCCATTTCCGTCAGAACGCTACAGTATCTTGCCCCTACGAAGGACGGGGCATGGATGTAGTAATATATATAAATAATATATATAAATAATATATATAAATAATATATATAAATAATATATATAAATAATATATATAAATAATATATATAAATAATATATATAAATAATATATAAATAATATATAAATAATATATATAAATAATATCTAATCATCAAAATTTAAGTATTTGCATGCCCGGTTGGAGTAGAAGCCATTAATTAATTTTATTATTATGCAAGAAATGTATAACCGATTGATTAATGTGCCTAATTAGCGACACACAGTATCAACACCAATTACTAAACATAATTGTTAATTAATTAAACACAGAACTTGTACTGTACGTACTACTGCCTGTTGTAAAATCTAAGAACAAAGTACATGCACATTCTCGTGGCTAGTTGGGATGTTCTGGATTCTATTTTCTTGTGGCCTTTTTCGATGGTTTTTCTAGCAATACATATGGTAATCAGGTAGCCAGCCCCTCCCTCTTTTCCACTTCTGACCGACTCCTCCTTCTATGTCAGTATTTTGACTAAATATGTTATGAAAGAGCCGGATGAAGAGAGGGGCTGGCACATAGAAATTGATGTTGGGATATCAAGTATGTGCGTACACATGCATGTACTAAAACTGTAGGGTACAGCTACACAGAACAGGCACTCCCATCATTCTGGTTACACCCACCAATGGTCAGAATGCAGGAGATTTGATGCCAAATGAGGGTAGGCGGGAGAAGGGTCCCAAATGCGGGAGAGTTGGCAGCTCTGCCGATGCCTCGAAAGAAAGTACACGATCGACGCCTAGACTCGGCATGGAGCTGTACCTCATCATCTAACTCCGCGTCTTGTTTGGAAGAAGTGTCTGTGGTTGCAGTTCGCACGCTGTGTACATCGTCCACCCAATCACCTAATCCAACCTCCTGCAATACCTCACGAAGTCTACAGTTCCCAGATACACGAAGAATCTTGCCATCTCTCAAAACGCGTGCTCTCTCGGACATGGATACGCACAGAGCAATAGAAGACATTTATTTCTCGGTATGCGCATGCGCAAAAAACTACCAGTGGCCCTCCAAACACGGGTGGGTCTCGCGCAGCCAGCCCCTCCCCTTTTCTATTTTCGGTAGACGGGGACGTCTGGTGCAGTTGCTTTGATGTCTTCGTGTTGCGCTTGTACGATTAAAAGTAAGTATTGTCTAGGTGTGCAGCAGTGTGCTCAAATGCTATTGTGATGACAAGTGGGCGCCTCCCTTGTGTGATCAGCCGGGAAATGGAGGCATGGACAACAACTTCCCACCGTCTGAAAGCAGTACACAAGGCAATACAATATGTGGCAATACAATTGTTTGAAAAACGGTCGGTGATTGTTGTTTAGGTGGGGGAGATCAGTCGGGAAATGGAGGCATCGACGACAACATACCACCATCTGAAAGCGGTACACAAGACAATACAATATGTGTCAATACAATTGTTTGAAAACGGTCGGTGATTGTTGTTTAGGTGGGGGAGGCAACGGTGGTGCTATAGCTGGGGCTGTCATTGCCGTTGTTGTGGTAGTTGCCGTGGAATTGTGGTGAATGTACACATTGGTAGGCAATTAATGCCGTCGAATTTTTTGTTTTTTTCAATGTGCACAGGCTGTACGTTCCGAGAGACGTTCACTAGCTGTCTGTCTGTCTGTCTGTCCGTCTGTCTGTCTGTTTGTCTGTCTGTCTTTCTGTTTGTCCTCTCTGTGTTTGTCAGTTTGCCTGTCTGTTTGTCTATTAGTTTGTGTCTTTGTCAGTCTGTTTATCTGTCTGTTTATTTGTCTGTCTCTCTGTTTGTCTGTTTGTCTCTTTAATTGGCGCTCCACCGGTCTGAGAGGTCAAGGCTAACTCTTCTCCGGGCGCGCAAGAGGGTCTGGGTACGAGGCTAACCTTTCGCTAGGCTGCATGCAGTGATGGTCGCAGTCTCAGAGAAAGTGGTGATAGTCTGAAAGCTTTATTTACTAGGTGCGGAAGCGCTAGGGTACGTCGTACAAACGACTCAACGACTCACCACGCCTACTGCGCATGCGCTCATTGTCACAAGCGGACGTCGCCAATGAGTGTTGCAATGACGCACGGATGATGAGTGTTACTGCGTCACATCTACTACGATAGTTACTAAGTTAGCTAGCAACCGAGGGTTTAGCACTACAGTGCTTCTTCATTGGCATGCCAGTAACTTAGAGTAGTCGCCCCTCTTGCGGAGAGCGGGCGGTGCCTGCACGCGAAATTAACAATCCAAAATCTCAAAGTGGATTACCGTCGTATTGCTTTGTTGATTGCCGAGCGTAGCGAGGCTTCTAATCCGGGTCGCACAACAGAAAGTGGCGTGGTCCTATAGGGCTCTCCATCGACCTTTTGGTGTTTGTGTGTGTGTGTGTGTGTGTGTGTGTGTGTGTGTGTGTGTGTGTGTGTGTTTGTGTGTGTGTGTGTGTGTGTGTGTGTGTGTGTGTGTGTGTGTGTGTGTGTGTGTACACAAATCTCAAATTTCTCCCCACGACCACGTTTCATGATAGGACCTACCTTAAGAAATCGTTGCCGTGTCCAACTACAGATGAGTCTAAGAACGATTCGTTTAAGTGAGCAAACGGCGACGAAAAAGCTTCATGGACTTCCGTCGCCTCATCCTTTTGTGTTGTAGCTAGGGACTGTGTGTACGTGACAACCAAGAAACACCTTCAGGAGTTGAATGCCACCTACAGTCAACTGTTCACACGTTCCATACTTACAGTATGATCAATCTTTTACTACACCGTGCTGCATCTAACACTGTTGATAGTCAATGTTTGCTGATATCAATTTCTATGTCAGTAAATACCATACCACTGTCGTTACAACGGAACTGAGTGCATACCTAGATTGTACATTTCAATTGTCTTGATCACGATCGCAAAACGACGACTACCTATACCAGGTCTATATACGTAATCTAAACTAGTAGGAAGTTTGCATGTTTACTTCCATGACAGCTAGGGTTTCAACAAATACGTATTGTCTAGCCCTTTCACCAGCGGATCTCAAACCGGAAATATCGCGCGCAGTTCCGGAAGACGCGGGAAAACTCAAATTGTACTACTCTAATCTCTCAAACCACCTAGCAACCATATACTGGCAGAATCAGCAAGAGTTGGTGAATTAAGATATGGACGTATTTATCTCCATGGAAACACTTTCCAAAATTGTTAAATTCCAAACTTTTCAAGTACGATCTATAGCCGGCATTCAAAAAATTACCAAAATTCAGTAAAAATACATCTGACTTTGACACAAAAATCTTAGCAACATAACTGCCATGACAACAACTTCATTGCTATGGATACACTAAAAGCGAACAAACACCAGTATGTGACCATAAAAAACACTCAGTAAAATGTAATACTGTAACGTTCAAGTTCTTCACAGTGTGAAAATCGTAAAAACAATTCCTCTCACCACAAATACACAAAAAGACATTACAACTAACACATTTGACTCTACTCTCATGACGCTGACCCCTAGTTGAACACAACCTACATCTTCTACTTACACCTTCGGTACGAGCAGGATGACCCATCTCTGGATTTAGCCTATCTACACTAAAATCCCTCTTTGGACCTGGTGCCTTTCTTGTGCAGTGGCCACCAATTAGCTGCTCTGCAAGCTCAGAGCGAAGAGCGGAAGTCGCAGCACCTCTTGTCGACGAGGACGTTTTCGTCTTTCTTGATCTGAGTTGAGATCGTCGTCAGAACTGTGTTCAGGTACTGTGTGCACACTTGCATCGAAAAAGGGGTCAGCTATGTCAACGGAAAGACTCCTTTCCCACGCGCGAAGACCGACGGCCTACAAATTTGAAATCTCACCACGTCTACCTCTTGAAGGTCCTGCTACGTCGTCATCACCATCACTCTCACTTCCATCTAGCCGGGAAATTATTCTAGCACGCGCCAAGGATGCGCAATTCCTAGTTGACGCCACGACGCAACAAAATGGCGGCCTAGGTGCGGTCAACCTACATGCCTTAGGCGTTCATAGCAACGCAGGTACTACAGCCAATCAAAGAACAGCTATGACAAGCTCTACGTCTCCCGTATACAGTCTGTATCGTCTCTAGGGTGACCGGATAAGGTAGTACATCGGATATTGGAATAGGATGTTCAATATTCATAATCAAAACATTACTCACTCAATACATATTATTATTATATACAATAATTATCGGTTATTGTAATATACTGCTTATAATGGTGGATTTTCTATGCAAAAGGACCTTTTCCAGTACCTCTAAAGTATCCGATACAGTAATAGTGGAGTCACATTCTGCACACTTGCTTCTTTCAATGAAAAGAGCAATACAATACATGTACTGTACGTGTATGTACATTTTCTTCAGTCAAACATTACTGATTTGAGAAGAATTGAGTGAGCGGTGTTTTCTGTGCTCTCGGAGCCTTCTGAGACAAAGGAGGAAGTTCTCAATCTCCGCAACATGGTGGTGAAGATGATCGTCAGCTTTTCCAGCATACAGACAACAGCGCAATGCATCCAAAGCCTGGAACAATTCCAATGTGGATGGTTGGACGGCTGCAGTGGGACTGGCACCGCTCTCGTCATCGCCATCCTCAGGTTCAGCTTCAGCTTCAGCTTCGTTGCTGCTCAACTCCTCAGCAATGACCTGCACAATTTGCTCTGCGTTTTTAGATGGCTGCATGTAGACGGATGCATCCTTGTCAAGTTCCGAAAGCTCTCAGATGTCCTGGGCAAGCTGAGACTGGACTTCGGGGACAGTGTTGTCCTCAGTGGCTTGCATCTCACAGGGGCGTAGGAAGTAAATGAAAACCGGTCCGGCCTAGCGCGCGCTAGTGGGCTGGACAATGTAGCGCACGCTAGTAGATGGGCGGGACAACTTTAATTAACGAGAACTATAATGACAGCCATGTCTAATTCTAAAACTGATACTTATTGCTGCTCATAACCTTAATCGAACTTTCCAAAAATGCGAATCGGCTGGGTCTCCGAGCCTGTACAGTACCTTCAACTGACGTCTGGAGAACGCAAGGCCGACGCACAAAGTACTGCATGAGCAGAAATATATTACTTATTTAATCGGCTATACCCTTAAAACGGAAGTTGATGCCATTGAGCGTCTGGCGAAAGTGCATATTTCAAAAACCGGTCCGGCCATGGCCGGACCGGTCGGACTGGACGCTACGCCCCTGTCTCAGCAGAGAACCCAGCCTTCCTCCAGCAATTCTGAACAGTGGTCTCTGTGACAGATTGCCAAGCATCTTTTGCATACTGGAGGCAGTGGAGCATGTCGATGTTCTTCTTCAGGGCCTTGGTGTCCAGCTTTTCAATGGTGGGATTATCAACTAGCCCGCCAACTTTCCTAAGCATCAGGCGGCGGTAGTTCAGCTTGAATGCGTTAATAAGCCAGCATCACATGGCTGAATAATGCTGGTCGTGTTGGCTGTAAGAAACACAACATCGACATAATCAAGGCTGTCTTGAATTGCTTCACACTTGTGTGCTGGACAGTTGTCTACCAACAGAAAAATTGTCTTGCAGTTGCGGCGAAACAGCCGATTGAACTCAAGCAGCCAATCGCAGAAGACAGTCTCTGTCATCCACCCTTTGTTGTTGCTTGTCCAGCGACCAGCAAGAGCGTTAGCTGGAGTGGTGTGAGCAGCTGCCACAGCACGAGGCATCCTAGCGGTTCCAATGCCATGTAGAGGCAGCCAAGTCCCATCCATGCATGTTGCCACTGCAAACGTGATTCTATCCTTCTACACCTTGCTGCCCTTGACGTTCTCACTCACCCGCGCAAGCGTTCTACGAGGAAGAGCTCTCCAAAACAGACCCGTCTCGTCCATGTTGAACACGTAAGAGGGATCGTTACTCAAGCTACTAAACAACCCTGGCCAGACACCATCAAAGAAATTGCACGCAGCAGCGGTGTCTGCATCAGCAGACTCTCCATGATGACGTTTGGAAGTTATGCTCCGTTTCTTCAGGAACTGCTGAACGTAGCTCTTCCAGCCAGCGTCACTCGATGGAACATCTTTGGCATCAGCAAGACCAGCTCGTTGCAGTTCTTTAGCGATGGCTTTGCCCTTTGTGATAAGCAAATCGTAACTGATGGAATTCGGGGATTTCTCCTTGCAGGCGGCGTACTATGCTTCCATGCCCTTCTCCAGAATATTGCAGCGTATGGACCGGTTTCTCTATACACTCCTCGATCCCTTGGAAGCTAGTGCCAGCAAGGAATCTTTCTTGCGCAGAATGGTCGACACTGTGGGCTGGGAGATGGAGAAATAATGAACAATGTCTTCTTGGTTGGCTTTCGGGTTTTTCTCAGCATATTCAAGCACTTCAAGCTTTCTCTCAACAGTCAGACTGACTCTCTTGACTCTCTTATGGACCATTTTAACGACAAGAGCAGCGTACCAACAGGATTCGACCAGCAAGAACTAGCGAGCGAGAAGAAACCTCTACTACAACGATGAGATTCCAGAGAGCACTCGCGAACTGTAGCAAACATGTGTGACAAGCATGTGTCTTGTCCGCGTGCGCTAGATTAAAGTGTGACAAGCAACTGCCTTGCCCGTTGCGCTAGATTGTGCAACACGTCGTATGGTAAGAATCGACTTGCGATGTAAGAGTTGTACGACTTTCGACCAAGGAGTCGTACGACTCGTGATTACCCGAGGCCCGGATTTCCGGGCTCGAGTATAGTAGTCGTTCGATGACCGGACGACCGACCGTATATATAGTTGGTTAGCACAGATGCAAATGAGCTATTCCGACCAATAGACGAGAAGTGGTGTCATTACCGACCAATAGACGAACGTGATGTCGTCATGAGGCTCCACCTCTCTTTCTTTGGTAGCTGCTAACGAGAATTCAGCCATCGCCCGTCCGTCCTGTACATGGTGTTTAGTCCTTTGCTTTAAGGGTTTAGCACATAGAAGCAACGCCTATAGTTTACATTTGCACGTGTATGTCTCCCCAACAACAACCAGGAGCGAGGGTGTGTAGCTGTACCTGACTTCTAACATTTTGCTTGTTTCACACTGTTTCTGCATAGTGGCTCTGCAGTCTAGCAGCTTGAATTTTCGGTGTACGTGGCTGAGCGGCCGTGGTGTTGTTGCAAAGATCACTAGTGTCGTCTTCAACAGAAATTTGGCGCTTGACGGGAATTTGCGAAGGGGAACGTGCATTAATATTGTCCATGACAGCGTCTGTTTGTCGGACGAAGCGGCTCGGCTGACCTGTAAGTACGCTAGTGCGTCTCTATTCATTTTTGTTTTACGGTAAGTGGTAAGATTTACCGCCTAGTACATGTAGCCGAAGTGTCGTTGAGTAAACAGTAATATTTCCCTAGACTCGTACCCAGTCCTCTCCTCGCGCGCGCTTCACGTGTTTTAGCACGTGCTTTTTGTTCCACTAGCGAGGAGAATGCAATCAAGGTGCATACCAGCCGAGGGTTTGCACTTCTAGTACCCTGTATGTAGGGATTGACCAGCTTGTGTGGGCGTGGTCATATTTTAGATCTTCAGAAATCACCTTAGAATGCGGTTAAATATCTTGAAAACGACAGATAGATAACCTTACAAGTTCAACTACGCTTGACTACTTCTGAATTGATCTCAGCTTGTCTTCAGAAGGAGAAAATCGGTCGTCAATTTCGGAATTTTTGCTGGATTTTGTCTTCTTTCTTCTTCTTCTTCTTCTTCTTCTTCTCCTTCGTCACGCATAACTCCTTGACTACGGCATATCTAAAGCTAAAACTTCGGGAAACGACGTAGAATAAGCCGACCTGTATTCTTTTGATCATAGAAAAAAGAAACATCTAAGAAAAAACCATTTTCAGAATGGATTTGAACCTGCTACCCTACTTACGTTCAACCGCAATTGTTGTAAGCCATTGTTAACAAACAATGGCCAGGCAGCCAATCACAAGCTCTTGCTACGTTGCTTGATGCAGTCTAGGGTACACGTGTATAACAAGGCGACAAGAATTCTTGATACGTTTCGTGGTTGAAAACCTGAAAGCCTACAGTTAGGCAAAGAATCGCGCTCTTGAATCGCACGAGCAAACGCAAGAAGTGCGGATAATTAATTAATCAGAAGTGACGTTGGACGTCGTCGCAATCGCAGACGCGATATTTCTCTTCTCGCCGTAGTTGGAACACCAACGCCTTCAAACATTTGAATTATGGCAAAAGCAAATTGATTCGACTCGCTTGCTCGGAATGTGACGTTTGTTACGAGCCTAGAGGTGTGGCCTACGATAATACTATTGCAGTTGTCTAGTGCTACCGTATTATATTTAAGACCAAACTCCCGCAAATCGAAGACCTCGTACTGTGTACAAGCCGGCCGCGTGTAGAAGTCGAGCTTTTGTTCATGACAAATGGCCAACAATGATGACGAAGAAAAAGGTGACGCTGCTGAAACTAGCATCTCGATTCTCATAGTAGTGACAAGTCTATCTAACCGAATCTTGCGTTTTCAATTAATTAAGTGGTCTAGATAACAAACTCATCAACATTCTGTAACGTGATCATGATCATCAATGGAAATGCGAGCTTGCTTTGTTGCCCACACCAAGAACTTTAGTTGTTTAAACGCTAATACTCATACCCCACCGGACACAAACTTCAAAATGATGCAAGAATGCATCTAGAAATTGTTGTAGACAAGCAGGAGATCTAACAGCTAATCATCTGCATAAATTCCTTCTTCAATCTACACACACACACACACACACACACACACACACACACACACACACACACACACACACACACACAACTACATGCACGTATGCTCGTAGCTCTGAAGCAAGTAGAACACAGCTTCATACTTACTAGTGATATTATTGCAACTAAATGTAACGTCTGATTCAAACCACCTATACACAAACATTGCATAGCTCTTAACATATTTGCAAGTACACTGTAAACCTAAAATCCACATGCTCGAGATATGAGACTATACATGTAGACCAAGTATGGTTTAGAAAATGTGTATTTTTGTTAGGCAATAAAATCTTTGTTTAATTAATGGAGTAGGCTGTGCTTTCGCACTTCTAAAAACTTGCCAAACTAGAATTTTAAAAACTTTTCCCTGAAAAAAGAAATAGATGTAGGGATTGTATAAGTAATAGAAACAAGATCTTTAGATAATACGAACCAAAGCCAGACACCATGAGTGAATCCTTCCAACCCAATAAAAGTAAAATGTAGGGAATGTGGTTGGAAGGATTCACTCATGATGTCTGGCTTTGGTTCATATTATCTATAGATCTTGTTTCTATTACTTTTTATACAATCCCTACATCTATTTCTTTTTTCAGGGAAAAAGTTTTTAAAATTCTAGTCGTCTATAGTAATTACCGCATATAATAATAGAAACCCGACATTCAAAGACCCACGCTATAGACGATACAGACTGTACAACCCTAGCGTGCTTTCACGATATCGCCATGCGTAACGGATTTCTACCACGTGTTCCTCCACGTGCTAGGCGACGGGAATACACGTCGACGCCCGTCAAAGGGCTAGCTAGGACTCGGCGTTTCAGTAGACGGTCTGAAAACTCCGTTGGACGTGTTACTCACGAACGCGAGGCGCCTACAGATACCGTACAACTAGTTAGGGAAAATACTGGTGTTTTAAGAGGGCCGGGCCCCCTGCAGTACATGTACACAAACATACATCCTGGAATGCAAGACAACCGTGTACCCGTCAGAGTACCCGTATTAACAACCGACGATAACTCCGAGGCAAACTCGACTGCGCCGACTGCTAGATCGTGCTGTTCACGCGTTGTAACGACACAACAGATAAGGATGCTGACAGGTTCCTCATCTCTCCTGCTACTGATTTCCACCGCAATCAGCTGGTCGCTGTCAGCAGCAAGTGAGCAACACGACGCGCGATCGCCTCCGCGCGCGTGCTCACTCATTCACTCATCTTCATTTTTCTAGGCCTTCCAATCGAGCTGCGCGTGAGTAAATACGACAGAGTGCAAGCTTATGTTGTTTCCGGACGTCTCAAACGCTCGATTCGGCACGCGGTAAGGCGCAAGTGTCTCATTCTGTGTCCGACCAGTCGGCTAGATTTCGGTTTTGTCGCAGACGGAGGGAAGCAAGCGAGCACTCAGTGTGAATGTCCACGGTGCTGCGCGTTCGTGGACCATCAGACTGCTGTCGAACAGGTGGAGTAAACGTTGTGCGACTATCAGTGTCGCGGAGGCGGCCTCGACCGCTTTGTGCCAATTGATATGTCGCAATTGTGATTAGCAAGTAGCGTCTTGTCGTGTGTTGTTGTACGTGCACTGTTGTGGCGCGCTGTGTGGTTGGTTAAAAGGCTAGGTGGTTAGTCGGCCTGGTAGTGACGGTTGGCAGAAAGTATGAGATGGATTTAATGTGATATGTTGTTCAAGATAATGTGGCATGGAGATGCAGCTCCACCTTTTCCGTGTTCCGTATGGGAGGGGCTAGTACTCTATAATTAATAGTAAGGAGAATGTGGGATGATGACATTGCCAGTGTGATGATGGTGTTATGTAATAGCCGGTCACTTGGCTGTTTTAGTTGGGATAGGCATGGAAGTTGGTTGCCTTCACAGGGAAGTTTGGTTGCTGGTTGTGGTTTGGCTTGAGTTTGTGTTGATTATGAGTGCTTGTTGAGTTGGTGACAGGTTGATGTGTGATCATGGCTGCAGTTGCATTTAGTTCTTGTTTTCTTAGTGTGTGTTGTCTACTTTGTGGTGGTGGTGGTGGTGGTGGTGGTGGTGGTGGTGGTGGTGGTGGTGGTGTGTGTGTGTGTGTGTGTGTGTGTGTGTGTGTGTGTGTGTGTGTGTGTGTGTGTGTGTGTGTGTGTGTGTGTGTGTGTGTGTGTGTGTGCATGCTGTGTCTGTGTATCTGTTTGTCTGTCTGTGTGCCTGTGTGTCTGTTTGTCTGTGTGCCTGTCTGTTTGTGGATTCTACTGACACACTCTGCATATCTTTCTGTGAGTGTGTGTGTGTGTGTGTGTGTGTGTGTGTGTGTGTGTGTGTGTGCGTGCGTGCGTGCGTGCGTGCGTGCGTGCATGCGTGCATGCATGTGCGTGTGCGTGTGCGTGTGCATGTGCATGTGCATGTGCGTGTGTGTGTGCGTGCGTGTGTGCATGCGTGCATGTGTGTGTGTGTGCGTGCATGCGTGCATGCGTGTGTGCATGCGTGCGTGCGCATGCGCATGCGCATGCGCGTGCGCGTGTTCGTGTGCGTGTGCGTGTGCACGTGCATGTGCGCGTGCATGCATGCGTGTGTGCATGTGTGCGTGCGTGCTTTCGTGCGTGCATTCGTGCATTCGTGCATGTGTGCGCGCGCACATGTCTATGTGTCTGTTTGTCTGTCTGTCTGTCTGTTGTCTGTGGATTCTACTGACACACTCTTTCTGTTTTGTATTTACAGAGGTCTCATTTCCCCGACTTTTGCATTGACCTACTTTGATGATCATGGCAACGAAGTAGTGAAACAAGTCAGTAGGAAATATCTAACTTTCTGAATCATGTCAGTATGGCATCTGTATACTGGAAATACGATTTTGTTTTGTGCAAAGGACTCAACGAATTGCTATTATCATGGCAGAGTTGAAGGTGTGAGAGACAGTCATGTTAGCATCAGTACATGCAGTGGATTGAGGTATTTATGCAATACAAAAACTGTTATGTCATTACACTTATACCTATCCAACAATTGTAATTGAAATGTGCTGTTTGAGTGTGCATGATGATTTTCGTTTTCTACATCCTAGAATGTGTTGTTAATTGGAAGGTGTTTATGTCTTCGTTTTGTTTGATTATGAGCTTAGGTCACTTCAATATGATTCCTTGTTTCCTATTTCCTGCCCTCAAAATGACTATCCTGAACGTTTCAGTTGCATGCTTGTTAACCAAGAGGACTTTCCTTTCATGGAATATTGTCACAATGGTGTCAAGGTTTTAAGGACTGTTGTCTAAGACTTGTCAGGTTGTGGCACCAGAATGGACATTGGCGCCATCAGGGCTTTGTTGAGGTCACGCCTATTCACTTTTATTTGGTCAATGGATATCTTCTACAGTAATAGCCACACAAAGTTTACAAAAGGAAACTTATAAACAGATCTCTTTCAAGACCAACTGCCATGCCTGGATTACTTTCATAGACATTCCAGTGCCATGCCTGCATTACTTTCATAGACTTTCCAGTAGAAAGTTTATTTTGTCTAAATGTAGCTAGGGGCTAGTGTACTCAAACCTCTCTCATATTCACTAATTAAGCTCAGCTGCTGTAGGGCATGCACGTGCCAACACTTTACTTTTAGCACAGAACACATGCAGGAAACTTATAGAATAATAGCACGTATTAATGTCCACCAGTTGGCACCTTGCGGGCTAATAGTCCATTGCACCAAATAGGTACAGTACTAGGGATACTGGATTAAGGTTGCTGAGGTGGCCAGACCATTCTCAGCAGGTATAGCCATAGCCACGCCAAGACTACTACTGAAGTCAAGAGTCTACTGGCACCAGATGCCTGCTGCCTGAAGGTGAGCTAGTCTGAGTCACTTCAGAGTTCTATACCTCTGTCCTAAAACTCACGTCTTTATGTTAGACATTCCTGTGGTCAGTTCAAGTGAACTCTCATTTTGTTATTCTGCATTCCTAGCATGTCATATGATATGGTGCATTAGCTAACAAGGAGGAAAAGGATAAGGTAGACTTGGACTTGGACTTGGCATCATTCCAGTTCCTTTTTAAAACATGCTGTGAACACCTAATTGGTTTATCCTAATGAATAATGATAGTGAACCACTTCAAGGCTCCCTGTTGTTATGGGAAACAATGAATTATATTGGAGTGGCCTTGTTGGGTGAGCCTGAAGATGTTTTGTCTAGCTTAGTATTGTGATTTTGTCAGTCAATGCATCTTCCACACAACCTTGCTATTACAGGTTGTTGACAAGTAGTACTACATGTAAATGGTTAACCATTCACACTGGCATACTCATTTCCTGGACATTTAGGTT
This sequence comes from Corticium candelabrum, assembly GCF_963422355.1. Lineage (NCBI taxonomy): Eukaryota > Metazoa > Porifera > Homoscleromorpha > Homosclerophorida > Plakinidae > Corticium > Corticium candelabrum. Next base: position 1,852,551 of record NC_085085.1, read on the forward strand.
TTCTAGTGTAAAAGATATAAGCCTAACACATTATGGTACAGGGTACTGACTTAACGGCAGAGTGCAGTTTTACTGTTTTGCTGGTTTGAACACAGAGACATAGAATGTCCAATTTCAGTTGGAATGTTGTCATCTTTGCAAGGACTTGCAGACATTCTGTGATGTGGTGGTTACTTATTATAGAATATCTCAACTCTCTTGTTCTTCTGTGGGTAAGGGTAGGTTCTCAAATGTGTACCAAGGAGAATGATGTCAGTAACACTAGTTTTATCAATCTTGTGCAATGGGTATCAGGATGTTTGGCTGGCATAATGACAACCCACCTCTTCAGTGGCCATCAATGACACAAGCAAATGGACACCTACATGTCTATCTACAGGTAGACAGGAGTGACATCATCGAGGTGCTGCATGGCATAATTGCATTGTTTGTCACTGAAGAGTGATGGAGTCTCAGTCAACCAAATTATCTTTGGTTGATCACCTTGGCTTCATACTGATAGTACTGTACATCTATAGAAGTCTTGCATTGCCACCTTATCACATCTCTTTTGATTTCTTGCTTCATGTAACTTGTGATGATGAGAATAAGGTTGCAGTTTCTCTACCCACTAATTGATGTTTTGTGACCACGAGTAATCATTAGGCTGCATAACTATTAGTGATCTCATAGCTTGTATATTAGTTGCTATGGTGACACTCAAACACTACAGCTCTTGTTTATTGATTGAGGTATTTTATTCCCTTATGGTTAACCACATTGTAGTCAGAACGAGAAGTCTTGTCTTAACCTAACTTAATGAGATGATAGCAGCCACATAATGTTGTCATGCCATGCTCTCACAGAAGATTAAACATTGGGTTAGGGCTGATAAACTAGATTGGTTGGGGATAGTATTGGCTTTGGCTGCTTTGCTACATGGTTACACACACACACACACACACACACACACACACACACACACACACACACACACACACACACACACACACACACACACACACACACACACACACACACATACACACACACCACACACACACACACACACACACACACACACACACACACAGACACACACACACACACACACACACACACACACACACACACACACACACACACACACACACACACACACACAAGACAGACAGGTTCCATTAGTTATGAAACACTTTGGAGCATGGGGATTGATGCATGGAAATTCTTTTTAAAAAAAGCAAAGAAGTCATTGGATGAAGTTGGAAGACTAAATGCAGCAGAGGTTATTGACTTTTGGAGCAAACGCTTTTTAGTCCAACTCCAAAAGTGCAACGCGAACGTCATCTCCAAGAAGTCATCTTCATTGACTAGAGACAACAGATGTGACTTTTATGCCACTCAGTACTTTAGCCACTAGCTAATACTGAGGGCTTTGCATGTAGTATAGCTGCTTTTGGGGTTTTTTAGTTTCTTCAAATTTGTTTTTGAGTTTGTTGAACACTGATAGTAATTGGATGGCATATAATAGTTGCTTGCATTGTGAAAATGTATGATAGATAAACATTTGAATAAATGTGACAGACAGACAGCAGACATACAGACAGACAGCAGACATACAGACAGACAGCAGACATACAGACAGACAGCAGACATACAGACAGACAGCAGACATACAGACAGACAGCAGACAGACAGACAGACAAAGACAGACAGACAGACAGAGTCAGACAACAGTTTATGTTTGTCAATGTCTAGATATCTGAATCGATTGCACAAGGACTACTATTTAACCATTGTTTTTCTCTCGTCTTCTCACTATACTCTGTTGTGATGTGATTACAGAGGATTAGTTTACGATGGCAACGAGACGTTCCACATTCATCCTGCAGAAACCAGTACGGTGAGTTCACTTTCGTCATTCTTAATTTCAAACAAGGAAAGTATGCAGGTCCATCTACATTTGTCTAGTGTGTTCACTTATGTGTGCTATCACTTGACTGTCTGTTAGAAAATTAAAAAAATTGAATTTAGGTTTTATAATTTTTATTAATTTTTGTTATTTTTATGTTGTCATCACCCTCTAAGTAGGGTAAGTGGGGTATTTACCCTCAACTGGGTCCACCAACCCGGCAGGTAAGTCCCAGAGAGGTACATGTTTCTGTGTAATCCATATGGTGCTAGTAACTGACTTATCAATAGCTTGCTTTACGAAGATTTCGCCAGCTCTGAACAGCATGCCCAGTAGATATCAATGACTACCAGGAAGCACTGATTCTCATAGACAAATAAACAGTGAGAAAGAACCAACAGACTCGTTTTGTTATATTGCTGTCACCTCATAGCCCGAGATTGAACCCAGGCCATCATGGTCAGAGAACCAGAACTCTAACCACTAGGCTATAAGCGGCTTTTGTTACTTCTTACTGTTTGGTATTTACTATTTTTACTTATTTTTATTTATTTTTATTTATTTTTATTTATTTTTATTTTTATTTTTATTTATTTATATTTATATTTATTTTTATTTTTATTTACTTTTGGTATTATTTATTATTTTTATTTTTATTTTTTTTTATTTTTAGTATTATTTACTATTTTTATTTATTTTTTTATTTATATTTATTTTATCTTTATTTTTACTTATTTTTAGTATTATTTATTATTTGTATTTATTTTTATTTTATTTTTAATTGTTTTTAGTATTATTTATTATTTTATCTGTTATAGCATATCTTCTGCCCATTTGTTATTATCGTGTTCACTTCTGTATGATTTCTCTTTAGGACGAGTTTGATCACATTCTTTTCAAAACGGATGATGTCAAGGATATGCCATCTCTAAGGACATGTGGTAGGCTGCTTATGTGTTTGTGGATGTTTGAAGGTTTTTGTCTTTAGTTGCTACAAGATGGACAGACAGAGACAGGCAGACAGACAGACGGACAGATGGACAGACAAACAGACAGACAGACATACAGACGCACGAATGGACAGACACACAGACAGACAGAGAGAGACAGAAGAATGGATTGACAAACAGACAGACAGATGGACAGACAGAGAGACAAACAGACAGCCAAACAGACAGACAGAGACAGACAAAGACAGACAGACGAATGGATTGACAAACAGACAGACAGATGGACAGACAGAGACAAACAGAGAGACAAATAGACAGACAGAGACAGACGAATAGATTGACAAACAGACAGACAGATGGACAGACAAAGAGACAAACAGACAGCCAAATAGACAGACAAAGACAGACAGACGAATGGATTGACAAACAGACAGACAGATGGACAGACAGAGACAAACAGACAGCCAAATAGACAGACGAATAGATTGACAAACAGACAGACAGATGGACAGACAGACAGACAGATGGACAGATGGACAGACAGACAGACAGAGAGACAAATAGACAGACAGAGACAGACGAATGGATTGACAAACAGACGGACAGACAGACAGACAGACAGACAAATAGACAGACAGACAGACAGACAGATGAATGGATTGACAACAAACCAACAATCAGACAAACAAGTAGACAGACAGCTGACATAGAGATGATCGTCTGCAACAGACAATACCGACCAGTCAGTCTGCACAGAATCCGGTTACTATAAGACAGACCAAAATGCATCTACCGACTAAACTATCCAACACGCCGCTGTATGTTGGTAGGAAACAAAAAAGAAGTCGTTCCTTCTGTCAACGAGTTACTAACAAATCGTCCTCACGTTCATCACTCTCTCCAC